>NC_044310.1:130659854-130972354 GCF_007474595.2 Lynx canadensis | reverse complement strand
AAAATACTGAATCCTTTCTTTAAAATTTTTTTTTAACGTTTATTTATTTTTGAGACAGAGAGAGACAGAGCATGAATGGGCGAGGGTCAGAGAGAGGGAGACACAGAATCTGAAACAGGCTCCAGGCTCTGAGCTGTCAGCACAGAGCCCGACGTGGGGCTCGAACTCACAGACCGCGAGATCATGACCTGAGCCGAAGTCGGCCGCTTAACCGACTGAGCCACCCAGGTGCCCCCTGAATCCTTTCTTGATAAAAACCCTCAAGAAAGTAGGGATATGAGGATCATATGTTGAGATCATAAAAGTCATATATGAAAGACACAGCACTAATATCATCTTCAATGGGGAAAAAGTTAGAGCTTTCCGCCTAAGGTGAGGAACAAGACAGGCATGTCCACTCTCCCAACTGTTATACAACATAGTATAACCTCTGCAATCAGACAACACCAAAGAATAAAAGGCATCCAAATCAGCCAGGAGGACGTCAAACTTTCACTCTTCACAGAAGACATGATATTCTATATGGAAAACCCAAAAGATTCCACCAAAAAACTGCTAGAACTGATTCATGAATTCAGCAATGTCGTAGGATATAAAATCAATGCACAGAAATCGGTTGCATTCCTATACACCAACAATGAAGCAACAGAAAGAGAAATCAAGGAATTAATCCCATCTATAATTGCACGAAAAACCATAAATACCTAGGGATAAATCCAACCAAAGAGGTAAAAAATCTATACACTGAAAACTATAGAGCTTATGAAAGAAATGAAGACACACACAAACACACAAAAGGAAAACTATTCCATACTCCTGAATTGGAAGAACAAATATTGTTCAAATGTCAATACTACCCAAAGCGATCTACATATTCCATGCAATCCCAATCAAAATAACACCAGCATGCTTCACAGAGCTAGAACAAATAATCCTAAAATTTGTCTACAACCACAAAAGACCCCAAATAGCCAAAGCAATCTTGAAAAAGAAAATCAAAGCAGCAAGCATCACAATCCCAGACTTCAAGCTGTACTACCAAGCTGTAATCATCAAGATAGTATGGTACTGGCACAAAAACAGATACTCGGATCAATGGAACAGAATAGAGAACCCAGAAATGGATCCACAAATGTATGGCTAACTAATCTTTGACAAGGCAGGAAAAGAATATCCAATGGAATAAAGACAGTGTCTTCAGCAAGTGGTGCTGGGAAAACTGGGCAGTGACATGAAGAAAAATGAACCTGGACCACTTTCTCACACCGGACACAAAAATAAACTCAAAATAATGAAATACCTAAATTTAAGACAGGAAGCCATCCAAATTCTTGAGGAGAAAGCAAGCAAAAACCTCTTTGACCTTGGCCGCAGCAACTTCTCACTCAACACGTCCCCAGGGCAAGGGTAACAAAAGCAAAAATGAACTATTGGGACCTCATCAAAGTAAAAAGCTTCTGCACAGCAAAGGAAACATTCAGCAAAAGTAAAAGGCAACCAACGGAATGGGAGAAGATTTTTGCAAACGACATATCAGATAAAGGGTTAGTATACAAAATCTGTGAAGAACTCATCAAACTCAACACCCAAAAAAACACATAATCCAGTGAATAATTGGGCAAAAGGCATGAATTGACACTTCTCCAAAGAAGACATTCAGATGGCCAACCAACACATGAAAAAATGCTGAACATCACTCATTGTCAGGGAGATACAAATCAAAACCACAATGAGATACCACCTCACACCTGTCAGAATGGCTCACATTAACAACTCAGGCAACAACAGATGTTGGCAAGGATGTGGAGAAAGAGATCTCTTTTGCATTGCTGGTGAGATGCAAGCTGGTGTAGCCACTTTGGAAAACGGTATGGAGGTTCCTCAAAAAATTAAAAATAGTACTACCCTAAAACCCAACAATTGCACTACTAGGTATTTATCCAAGGGATACAAGTATGCTGTTTCAAAGGGATGCATGCACCCCAACGTTTAAAGCAGCACTATTGACGATAGCCAAAGTATGAAAAGAGCCCAAATGTCCATCGACGGATGAATGGATAAAGAAGATGTAGTATACATATACAATGGAGTATTACTCAGCAATCAAAAAGAATGAAATGTTGCCATTTGCAACTACGTGAATAGAACTAGAGGATATTATGCTAAGTGAAATTAGTCGGTCAGTGAAAGATAAATATCACATGACTTCACTCATATGATGACTTTAAGATATTTCACAGATGAACATAAGGGAAGGGAAGCAAAAGTAATATAAAAACAGGAAGGGGGACAAAACATAAGACCCTCTTAAATATGGAGAACAGACAGAGGGTTACTGGAGGGGTTGTGGGACGGGGGATGGGCTAAATGGGTAAGTGGCATTAAGGAATCTGGTCTTGAAATCATTGTTGCACTATATGCTAACTAATTTGGATATAAATTTAAAAAATAAAATTAAAAATAAAGAGGTGGACACTTAACCAACTAGCCATCCAGCACCCCTGTTCTTTATTTTTAATACAATTTTTGTTCAGTTAAGATAAAATTTTGCATACAGATTTCTCAGTATCTCGCTTAATTATATTTAAAATAAGCTTTTATTCACCTTAAAAATTGCAACCAAAAATATAAATCTTTTTGACTATTTACTTTCCCATCACTATTACTTGCAGCATAATGCCAGCAAAATATTCCTTTTTGGCCTATATTAGATCGTAAAATGAACTCTGAATCTTATGCTTGTAAGTGAATGTATATAAATATTTGAAATGAATGTCTTCAATGGATTCTGCAAGACAAGATCCCGACCCTTGACTCTCAATTAATTAGTATAAAGAAAGAAAATCTAGACAAACAGCCTCCCTATTCATTTGATAGCTAATTAAAATGCATACTCTGTAGAAGTCACTTGACTCTCAATTACAATTAAATATGCAAGGTTATCAGAACATTGCAAGCAGAAAGCTGAAAGTAATCTTCCCCGTTAGAGAGAACACATCAAGGATGGTTCTGTGCAGTAAGGAGAGGTTTCATGTATCACAGCTAGCTGTGTTGTTCATTGACTGTTCCCACAGGGCAACAGAAACAATAATATCACTGCTGATCCCAGGATCCCATCAGCTGTAGTAGGCTCAAGGTCAAAACCTAGTGAACTGTTAAAATTGTTTGTGGACCCCTCAAATATCAACTAGAATGGTCTAAAAAAATAGCTGTCAAGATTTGCCTGTTGCTCTAATGGTGTTAGGTTAATTTTGTCATAAAATTAATGATGCACTTAAAATGAAGAGATTTATGGTATCTGTGAGCACTTCTAATCGAGTTAACCCAACAGAGTAGCTTACAATTCACACAACTCCAAAAAAAGAATGATTAATAAGGTGCCCAAATTGTATCCTCCCTTTTTGACTGAAATCTTCAATAGGCTATTAAAATAATTACCTCATTCTTACTTCAAGTATTGTTTTCTTTAAACCAGAATCCATATTTTTTCATAAGATGACAGTGTTTTTCATGAATTCTAAGCCCATGTTCATATATTAATTTATGAGTAAAAGCCTTTTTGAGCCCTAGAAGAAAACCTTACTATATATGTATAATTAAAACATGGTCCCCTTACTTATTTAGTTTCTATTCTGAAAATGTAGGATGCTTTAATTGGGCATCACCAGCTGAATTTTAAAAAGGCATTCATGCATTAAGTCAAATACTGAAGAGACATTGATAAAAATGCCTGTACCTAAAATGCTAAATATCCTGCATATTTCAGTGAGACTATTATGACAGGGATGAAGAACAGGCCCACTCTGCTCCATTTGATGGCTATATCTGAGACAGAAATGGCAGCTGGAAGATTGTAACAAGACCTGGTTAAATGTGTGTCATTTCTTCTTTACAAAAATCACTTTCATGCCACTAGATTTATGAGGTGCCAGCTTCCCATTATAGAGCTTTTGGCTGAGATAGGAGATAGTTATCACTATATCCAGTTCACTGTGTGGCAAGAGGGAAGTGCCAAATTTGATTCATCTTCCAGTACAGATTTCAACAAAAGAATAGTCAGTTTTGTATCATTGAAACAACTGGAAAAATCTGGCAATTCATATTTAAAATTTAAAAAGACATGGTTTCACTCCTGAAACCAGTACTATACTGTATGTTAACTACCTTGAAATTTAATTTTTAAAAGTTAACTAATTAATTAAAAAAATAAAAAGACATGTCCTCTACATATCCAAACTCTACACAATAAGATGAAGAATTTCAGGTTTTGGACCCTTATAATTGGACAGGGCTCTGTAATTAAGCCAATAGTATCTGTTGACCATTAAGTATAAGGCCTTTGTTTTTTCTGGTATTTTGACTGACTGTAATTAATAAATATAATTTCTGATTAATAGAACTTTTGTTTTTGTTTTTTTATTTTATTTTTTTTTAATTTTTTTTTCAACGTTTATTTATTTTTGGGACAGAGAGAGACAGAGCATGAACGGGGGAGGGGCAGAGAGAGAGAGGGAGACACAGAATCGGAAACAAGCTCCAGGCTCTGAGCCATCAGCCCAGAGCCCGACGCGGGGCTCGAACTCCCAGACCGCGAGATTGTTACCTGGCTGAAGTCGGACGCTTAACCGACTGCGCCACCCAGGCGCCCCAGAACTTTTGTTTTTAAAGTGCTATCTGTATGAAATGAATCTTAAATCCACTGTTACATCTTTCTGCATTTGTATTAATATTAAAGTGTATTTGTGACATATGCAATGTAACTAAATTTAAAATTGTTTTCTTTCACCTGGGTTTGGGGATTGAGTCATGGATGTTAAATCATGGATTGTCATTTCAATGATTCCTTGAAATCCTAGTTTTGCCTTTGAAGGTGGTATCAGAGCACCGCATGGACAAATATGGCAGTTGCTCGTTCTAAAAGCAGCCCCAGTGTCTCAGAGCTATGCTCAAACAGTGCAACATAATGCATGCGATACTAAGTTTAGCCCTGAGTACATGTTTTTTATCCATACAAACTCCCAGAGTTATTCATCTCATGGATTTCTTTTCACTGCATGAGGTAACATATACATTAACTGCATGTTAACACGTATAAACTGTGAATTAGCTAAAATGGCTCTTTTCAGGTACCAGGGAATTATTTCAAGAATTTAGTGTTTCTGTGTATTCGGGAACACATTATAGGCATGATATTCCAAATTTCACAAGGCATGTCCAATATACCTATCCATCTCTTTTGTGCTGAAATGAGGCCTAACTTACAATGGTTTCCAAAATAGCTAGGCAATTTGTTCAGATACTATCAACAAAGTTGTGTGTGAAGGGTCACATTTTCCCTACGCTTTTTCGAGTAAGCTTTGTGTTGAAAATTTTTCTTAGTATTATAAGATAACCTGAGATTTCTTTTTTTCATTTTTAAGTTTTTATCTAAATTCCAGTTAGTTAACATTCAGTTAACTAATCTCAGATAATATTAATCTCAGATATACAATATAGTGATTCAGCGCTTCCATACATCCTCTGGTGTTCATCACAAGTGCACTCCTTAATCTCCATCAGCTGTTTAACCCATTACCCCACCCACCGCCTCTCTGGTAACCATCAGTTTGTTCTAATTAACAGTCTGTTTCTTAACCCGGATCAACACTAAACCATCCTGCACACCTAGAAAACTGATCTGAGGATTAACACAACAATCTGTACAACAACCTGAACCACAGAACTCAGCAGGTACGTGGTGCAGAGAAGCTGTGGAGGACAGGGAGCTGTTTTTGCTTGAGGAGAGAGGACGGAGACAGGGGGAGAGTACGGGAAAAGCACCCGCCCCAAAAGCAGCTGCACTGAATGTGGAAAAGTGGAAACAGCCGCAGGGACTGAACTGAAAGGGAGAAAGGAGAAAGGAGAAAGGAGAAAGGAGAAAGGAGAGGGTTTAAATTACATTAAAACTCTATTAACGGGGAGGGGGCGGGGAACAGAGTCTGAAACTCTGCAAATCCATTACCTGGCGTTGCTCTGGTGAGAAGGGTGAATCTCCAGGAGCAGAAAGCATGGTCCAAGGGGTCCGCAGGCCACACAGGATGTGGTGGTTCCCCTGCTGGACGACGTCTCCCAGTGGACCGCGGAGAACGAGGACATTCACTGGTGCTGGAACAAGGACGTTAAGGGTGAAGCCTGGCGCCAGATGTGTGCTGTGATTTTCCATAATCCCTGAAACGCTGCTGCTACACTATCTCGCGAACTTTTTCTGGGGCCGGCTGGCACCCGGCTGCAGTCTCAGGGCACCGGCAGCAGCACGGTCCAGCGAACGTTCCTGGGTGCCGCCAGCACCGGCCATTGCTCAGTGAGACCCTTCCCCAGAGGATCTGAGCGGGTCAAAGCCGCAGTCCCTCAGAAGTGAGGGGTCGGGAAACACAGCCGCATCTGAGATGAAACTCAGGAGACAGGCGCTGCCTAGCAGCCTGACGGCCTGGTCACGGACAGTGTCAAAGTGGGGAGTAGATGGAAACCAGCAAAAAAGGAGGGGTATTTGATTGCCGGTCAGGGAGAGCACAGAGTTCCAATACTGGAGATCGGGTATCTGGGAGACGCCATTTTCACCCCTCCCGCGCATGCGCAGACACGCCTACACGTGCTGTAACAATCTACCCCAGTACGCTAAGCGGCACCATCTAGTGGAGAACAGAGCCATTACACTAAACCCCGCCCAACTGGGCCAACAGCCCTCCAGACAAACACCAGAAGTCTCTCCGCCTGCTTAGTTTGAGGACTACAAAGTGCTTCATAGCTTGACTTCCACGGGAAATCAGATGTAACTGCAATCGTATTTCATTCTGTTCGCCTGTTCACTGGTCCTTACATTCAATTTTTTTCTCTTTTACTTTTCTTATTCCTGAATACATAAAGAGAAAAAAATTATTTCTATTTTCGGTTTTTATTAAAAAAGATTTGTCTTTAATTTTTTTCTACTATATTTTTTACTTTTTTGTAAATTTTTAAAATTCTATTTTACTTTCATCATTTCATTTTATTCTATTTTATTAGATGAATCTTTTCAAATTTTCAAACCTTTTCCTTTTTTTTCCTGTTTTTTTTTCTTTTTGTCTTTTTTCTTTTTCTTGTATTTTCTTATCTTTCCATTTTTTCTCTAATCTATCAAGCTTCTTTCAACAAGCAAACCAAAACACACCTAGGATCTAGCTTCCTTTATTTGATTTCTTTGAGTTGTTTTTAATTTTTTAATTAATTTATTTTTTTTTTTTACTTTATTAATTCCTTTTCTTCCTTCAAAAGGACAAAATGGAGGAATTCACCCCAAAAGAAAGAACAGGAAGACATGAAAGCCCGGGACTTAAGCAACACAGATACAAGCAAGATGTCTGAACCAGAATTTAGAATCATGATAATAAGAATGCTAGCTGGGGTTGAAAATAGATTAGAATCCCTTTCTGTGAACATAAAAGAAGTAAAAGCTAGTCAGGTTGAAATAAAAAATGCTATAACTGAGCTGCAATCTCAAATGGATGCCACGGAGGCAAGGATGGTTGAGCCAGAGCAGAGAATCAGCAATATAGAGGACAAACTTATGGAGAATAATGAAGCAGAAAAAAAGAGGGAGACTAAGGCAAATAAGACAAAACAGCACAATGTAAGAATTAGAGAAATCAGTGACTCATTAGAAAGGAATCCTTCATTATTCTCCATAAGTTTGTCCTCTATATTGCTGATTCTCTGCTCTGGCTCAACCATCCTTGCCTCCGTGGCATCCATTTGAGATTGCAGCTCAGTTATAGCATTTTTTATTTCAACCTGACTAGCTTTTACTTCTTTTATGTTCACAGAAAGGGATTCTAATCTATTTTCAACCCCAGCTAGCATTCTTATTATCATGATTCTAAATTCTGGTTCAGACATCTTGCTTGTATCTGTGTTGCTTAAGTCCCGGGCTTTCATGTCTTCCTGTTCTTTCTTTTGGGGTGAATTCCTCCATTTTGTCCTTTTGAAGGAAGAAAAGGAATTAATAAAGTAAAAAAAAAAATAAATTAATTAAAAAATTAAAAACAACTCAAAGAAATCAAATAAAGGAAGCTAGATCCTAGGTGTGTTTTGGTTTGCTTGTTGAAAGAAGCTTGATAGATTAGAGAAAAAATGGAAAGATAAGAAAATACAAGAAAAAGAAAAAAGACAAAAAGAAAAAAAAACAGGAAAAAAAAGGAAAAGGTTTGAAAATTTGAAAAGATTCATCTAATAAAATAGAATAAAATGAAATGATGAAAGTAAAATAGAATTTTAAAAATTTACAAAAAAGTAAAAAATATAGTAGAAAAAAATTAAAGACAAATCTTTTTTAATAAAAACCGAAAATAGAAATAATTTTTTTCTCTTTATGTATTCAGGAATAAGAAAAGTAAAAGAGAAAAAAATTGAATGTAAGGACCAGTGAACAGGCGAACAGAATGAAATACGATTGCAGTTACATCTGATTTCCCGTGGAAGTCAAGCTATGAAGCACTTTGTAGTCCTCAAACTAAGCAGGCGGAGAGACTTCTGGTGTTTGTCTGGAGGGCTGTTGGCCCAGTTGGGCGGGGTTTAGTGTAATGGCTCTGTTCTCCACTAGATGGTGCCGCTTAGCGTACTGGGGTAGATTGTTACAGCACGTGTAGGCGTGTCTGCGCATGCGCGGGAGGGGTGAAAATGGCGTCTCCCAGATACCCGATCTCCAGTATTGGAACTCTGTGCTCTCCCTGACCGGCAATCAAATACCCCTCCTTTTTTGCTGGTTTCCATCTACTCCCCACTTTGACACTGTCCGTGACCAGGCCGTCAGGCTGCTAGGCAGCGCCTGTCTCCTGAGTTTCATCTCAGATGCGGCTGTGTTTCCCGACCCCTCACTTCTGAGGGACTGCGGCTTTGACCCGCTCAGATCCTCTGGGGAAGGGTCTCACTGAGCAATGGCCGGTGCTGGCGGCACCCAGGAACGTTCGCTGGACCGTGCTGCTGCCGGTGCCCTGAGACTGCAGCCGGGTGCCAGCCGGCCCCAGAAAAAGTTCGCGAGATAGTGTAGCAGCAGCGTTTCAGGGATTATGGAAAATCACAGCACACATCTGGCGCCAGGCTTCACCCTTAACGTCCTTGTTCCAGCACCAGTGAATGTCCTCGTTCTCCGCGGTCCACTGGGAGACGTCGTCCAGCAGGGGAACCACCACATCCTGTGTGGCCTGCGGACCCCTTGGACCATGCTTTCTGCTCCTGGAGATTCACCCTTCTCACCAGAGCAACGCCAGGTAATGGATTTGCAGAGTTTCAGACTCTGTTCCCCGCCCCCTCCCCGTTAATAGAGTTTTAATGTAATTTAAACCCTCTCCTTTCTCCTTTCTCCTTTCTCCTTTCTCCCTTTCAGTTCAGTCCCTGCGGCTGTTTCCACTTTTCCACATTCAGTGCAGCTGCTTTTGGGGCGGGTGCTTTTCCCGTACTCTCCCCCTGTCTCCGTCCTCTCTCCTCAAGCAAAAACAGCTCCCTGTCCTCCACAGCTTCTCTGCACCACATACCTGCTGAGTTCTGTGGTTCAGGTTGTTGTACAGATTGTTGTGTTAATCCTCAGATCAGTTTTCTAGGTGTGCAGGATGGTTTAGTGTTGATCTGGCTGCATCTCAGAGACCAGAGACGCAAAGAAAACCTTGATGCTTTTCCACCATTTTGGCCCCTCCCCTAGGAAATTAAAATTTGCATTTATCAGTGAAGTTATCTAATTTCTTGGAAGTTACATTAAGAATATCTGTGTTGGGGCGCCTGGGTGGCTCAGTCGGTTAAGCGGCCGACTTCAGCTCAGGTCATGATCTCGCGGTCCATGGGTTCGAGCCCCGCGTCGGGCTCTGTGCTGACAGCTCAGAGCCTGGAGCCTGTTTCCGATTCTGTGTCTCCCTCTCTCTGACCCTCCCCTGTTCATGCTCTGTCTCTCCCTGTCTCAAAAATAAATAAAACATTTAAAAAAAAAAAAAAGAATATCTGTGTTTATAAGACCTGAGATATGCTGGAACTGAAGATAGATTGACAAATATGTGCAAATGTGATTGGGTGGATGGATGAATAATTAGTCCTTCCAGATATGTAGCACTGATAAGTAAAATGTTACTGTTTTGAAAATGTTGTAATTTAAGGTTTCTTAGATTATATTCCAATCATGTATATTAGATTACACCAAAAAAACCAAGATTTTATCCTCGATCTGTGTAAAATATATATAAATATTAAATGAAACAAGGTTAAAAATGTTTATGTCTATCAAATTAAAAGGTGACATGTATTGACAGCATAATTTCTAGTGAAAATTTACTTTTCATGAAAAAGGAAAAAAAAGATATAATGCTGATTCCTGTCAGCTATTGTGAATTTCAAACTATAATCTGAATATAGATGGTCCCCATTTTACAATGGTTTGGTTAACAATTTTTTGACTTAATGGTGCAAAAGGTGTCCCCTTTCAGTAGAAATCATACTTCACATTTTGAATTTTGATGTCTTCTGGACTAGTGATATGTCGTATGATACTGTTTCATGATGCAACAATGAGTCACAGCTTCCAGTCAGCCACATGATCACAAAGGTAAACAGTGGATGCACTTACATTCTGTACCCATACAACAATTTTTTTTATTCTCACATTCAGTACAGTATTTTTTTCAATTACATCTGATGTTTAACACTTTATTATAAAATAGTCTTGTGTTAGATTATTTTGCTCATTTGTAGGCTAATGTGAGCATTCTGAGCACTTTTGAAGTAGGCTAGGCTAAGCTATGATGTTCAGTAGGTTAGGTATATTAAATGCATTATCGACTTATGGTAGTTTCAATTTACAATGGGTTTATCATGATGTAATCTCATTCTAAATCAAGGGAGAGCTGTACTAGTTGCCTCCACTTTTCAATTTTCACTACCACTTCCTGTCTTTTCCACTCCACCACACCACCGTCATCACTGCAATGAACGTTCACACCCACTTTGTTTATTTCATTCAAGGATTATACCAATAGTTTGTAGTAGTATCTTTTTAGTTACTTAGCACTCACTCAGATTATTTCCCTGGGGATTTTTTTTTTTTTTCATTTCCCCTATCAGAGTAGTTATATGCTCATCTAAAAAAGAATAGAAAGGAAGAGAAATTTCAATACAAGCTAGGAAGAGATGATCTGGGTGTGTGAAGATAGGAGTTGAAAAAAAAAACAGTAAAGATTTGGATTGTCTTTAAGTTTCAATAGTTACAGTTTTCTAGTTATTACTGTTAATCAAGTGTCCATAAAAATTAACTTTTATATGCAGTTTTTCAAGTACTTTCATAACCTTACCCTTGCTTCCATTCTCCTACAACATTAGGAGACCAAATGAGCCTCCTAGCTACCACAAAGAATCTGTATCATAACATACTGTTAAATACCATAACCAATCAGATCTAAAGCAATTAGTAACATGGTGATTTTGAAAGAATACAACATCTTCAACAAAGAGCTCCTAAACAAAGATTATCTGTTGGATGAGTCCCAACTTGAACAGAAACAGGACTTTGCATCATGCCCTTGTTCAGTCATTGGCTAGTTTCTCTAGAAAAGCTTGATCTTGACTCAAAAGCTGAGGCAGACTGACAGTTGGAGGCTTTCATCCTACTGTAAATTTGCAGCTGTTCGGTGATTCCTTTCTTGAAGAAAGATGTGGGTTGCATATCTCCATTTTTGGAACATTTTTTGGTATTCACTACATATTTACTGGGTGTCTGATAAGTAAAACAGTATCTGTAATTTGTAAAAAAAAATGCTAAAATATGGTCAACACACTAAAGAATTTATAATTATTTATTTAAATAGAACACGTACACAAAAAAACAATTCTCTCCACACTTTTCTCTGGCTTCAGTCTTTTCCACTGAAGGTCTGTATCTATAGGACTTGCTGCTAATCAGAGCTATCATTGTGTACTCGATTGATTACCTCTGGGTTTCCATTTAGTGTTCAGTTTTGTCTCATATAATAGGATTGTGTTTCCATGTTCTTTCACCTTAATCCTGATCAGTTAGTAATATCCAGGAATATTTCTGTTCTTCTAGGAACAGCTATACTTCTCTGTACTAGGGCCTTAATTATCGTGATTTTCTCAGGACATCTCCTTTTCCCCACTCAGAACTAAAACCTTTTTCTATACCACCTTTCACTTACCTATATACTTTTATTACTCCCTAGAACTATTACTTCCCTTCTTGTCTCCTAATAATTTAAGTGTCCCTTTGGGTTCTTTCTTCTATGGCCTGCTTAACTAATGAATGCCTTCAAATGATCATGCAGAATGCAAGAAAGACCCCTAGCCTCATGAACCCTGTGCCTGTACCATTTGTTTTCCTTCCCAATTCAGCCTCTTAATTTAGGGCTCCTCAGATCCATCAATATAGGGAATTTCCTTAAAAAATATATACGTATTGCTAAGATTATATATATCTTGGGGAAATGAAAAAATATATTAAATATGTGTTGGCTGTTAATTGTTTAATTAGATGAGGTACAGGTAATTTTAGACTCATCATCAAATGTTTTATTTCCTGTCATTTTTAAATTTTCCCCTAAATAAAACAGTTGGTTCATTAATAATTAAACCCCCATCTCTCTGAATGAGTGTAAGGAGTAAACAAGCCAATTAAAGTAATTCCCTTTGCAATACTGATATAAAAACCCTGGAGGAGCTGCATCAGGGAAAGTGGGTTCAGCTTCTACTAGCTGGGCCTGAGCCAGGGCATCTCTGTGAGAAGCTTGAACTCAGAGGAAATGAATATGAAAGGGTGCTCCTTGTTTTTGGGGAACTGTTAAAAAATTGGATTTGAGCACCCCATGTGGTAGCCCATACGCCTTTGTAGTCTGACTTTGTAACTCCTCTTATAAATAGAGATAGAAGCAATGGTGTAGCCATTCTGAGGGTAAGGCTAAAGAGTCATTGAGCATTTCTGCTTATTTACTTGGCATCCTACTCAGCTGCTGCACGAGGGCCTGGTTGAACTTAACAAAAGATGGAAGACCATGAGGGTAAGAGATAAGTCTCCAGGTAAGGCTCCCTGGACCAGCCAGCCCTCAGCCAAACTGGCAGATGATGAGACCAGTTTACCCAGAACTACCCAGCTGAGCCCAGTCCAAATTGCCATGCAATAGAACTTTATTAAGACGCAAATTGTTAAGGTGGTTTGTTATGCAGAGAAAGCTTACTGATATACCTAATGATGTCCAGATGGCCTAAGAAAATGTCACTAGCAGTACAATTACTGCCAGTCGCATTCACTCAAAGCGGGATGCCTGGTTCATGATTATCTCACCTTGACAATAGTAGTGGGAGAGTGTGGATACAGGAAATTTGGTTCTTTTTACTTACTGTCCACTAGAGTAATAAGCATAGATATTTTCCTTTTGATTTAGTGGTGTCGTGAGTGCCCAAGTCAATCAGAATATGTCGGTATGTTATACTATATGCACACATTATGGAATTCTCAGTTTCCATTAAGGTCAGAGTCATCTGCAGTATAATCTCTATTAATATAGTGCCCTGTCCAATGGCTAGGATATAGTTAGATCTGAAATCTAACTTATGCTAACAGCTATCATGAAAGAGGTCAAAATGGTATGGCTTGGAGGGTCAATGAATAGAGGTGATCAGTGATTACTTCACAGATAAAGGAATGTGAAACAATTCTGAAAACATGGATAGAATCTCTGCAGGAGAGAAAAATATTCAAGACCAAAGGAATTATTTAAACCTAGAGCATACGTTTGAGATATGGCGGAGGGAGAAGGGAAGATTTCATGAAGGTGGTAGTGGTTGGAAAACATAAAATCAGTGAAGAGTCAAGGAATGGAATGCCTCAGTGGTGGACTGAATTTGTACCTGACTTCGACTTATGTAGAACAGGCTGTCCTTAGAAGTTTCTGAACAAGCAAAGGGTAGAAGCAGAGTTGGTCTCTACATAGCTGAACCATGTGGCAGATACTGAATAGATTTTAGGGGATCAAGATGGAATGGAATGAGCTATTGTGAGATGGTCCAGTGAAGAGTTAATGGACTAGAGAAATAGCAACATGTATGATGAAGATAATCTGAAGGAATATGTGATTGATGGGATGCAGAGTTTTAGAGACTCTAAAATTTTAAATTCTGGTTCCTAAAACATTGGTATGTCTCAGATAGAAATACAAAACTTGGATAAACAGTTGTTTGGAGATTAATGCTTAGTTCAGTTTGGAACATGATGAATTTGTAAGTGTGAAAAAAATGTCAGTAGCAAGAAAGGTGATACTAAATCTTAGGAGATGGACCATATAATGTTACAAATGTTTAGTTATTTCAAGATAAACTAAACTTATTGGAAAATAATTGAGAGCAGAACTGTGGGAAAAGTAAAAAAAAAAAAAGAAAAAGAAAAAGAAAAAAATATAAAGAATGTCTTTGCAAAATTCACTTCATAGCTCTGAATTTTAATTTGCTTGGTTTTTGTTTTATTTTTTGGAAAGAAATCAAAGAAAGAGAGCTGTATAGAAGGAAGTATGAAAATGTGACATATTTAAAACTTAACATCTGCATGCCACAGAAAGGAAAGTGAGAGAAAAATTTGACAAACGTTTCTTTTAGCTCAGGATTTATTATGAGGTGTTTGCAAATTATCTCTCTAATTTTGAATATAAATTACAGAATAACTAATACACAGTTGTTATGGTGTAGTTTTGTGTCATCTGATAATTTGAGTCTTGGCGCTTATTAACTATTTTTTCTTATAGAAGCTGGTTCAAAGAGCAAAATAACTCCTGAAAAAAAAAAAGTCAATATATAAAAAGCATACTCAATGCTTTGTATAGAGAAGGCCGATGATAAATACATGACTGTTCTTTAAGTAGAATTCTTTGCCATGCTATAAAATAATTGTAGATATTACATGTATTTATACATCTATATACTTTGTAAGAATTTATGTTTACATCTAGCAAACAACTTAGAAAATAGCTTTATGTTGACTGAAAGGAAAATGGAATAAGAGTGTGAAGGAAAAATAGCAGCTTTTTTCTCCACCTTTGAATACACTATTAAAGCCAAATCGTTTGGAAGAAACAAATCATAGGATGATGTATGCTATCCAGTTATATCAGAAAACCATAGAGTGAAGTGTCAAGCTAGGAAAAAATAAATAAAATTGGTGTTTAAATGTACCAGTTGTAGCCAGAACTTGATGAATATAAATATATTCCTACTATGAAATCTTTATTTTCTTAATCAATGACCTATAAAACATTAAAATGATTGGTTCCAGGCAGAGTGTGGTAGGAAAAAAGTATATATATACATATATATATATATATATATATATATATATATATATATATATCTGACCATCCTTCACGGTGCCAAGCTGGAATTGCCAGCATATCAGAGAGGCTTATTTCAGATGTTGCACTTTAAAAAATAAAATACTAGAGTGTTCAAATTAGGAAAAAAGAATAAAAGGTCTCTATCCGAAGAGGACCTATTTTATTATCTGTGAATTTGTTAACTGTTTGTGGCATTCATGTAGTTTCTGTGGGGGGTTGGGAATGGCAAATGGGATAAAACCATGCCTCAGAGTTGATCCATTCATATAGTTATCCATTGAAAATGCACTCTAAGGTTCCCTATAGTTGTATTAGAGAAAAACACTGATATATTATTCCATCTGAAGGAAGTAGCTGTAAAGACAATGAATGAAAAACAATACTTATGAATAGTGATAAACACTATGATGACATAAGCAATGTATATGATAGGTACAGAGAAAAGAGGGGGTCTAGATTTAGACACTGTGGTTTGAGAATCCTTCCTTGCATAGCCTATAGCCTATAGTTAGGCTGAAACCTGAAAGACAAGAAGGAGCAGCAAGGCAACCCATGGGAAAGAAAAGTCCAGGCAGAGTGAAAACCTTGCCCAAGGGTCACAAAGTCAGAATAAATTTAGTGTGTTTAAAGACATGAAAGAAAGTTAAAATGCCTAGAACATTGAGTTGGAGGTCTAAAATAAGCTTAGAGACCAGACTTACTGTTTCTATTAGTCAACAGTTTATCTTTGCTATGTAACCAATAGCCCCAGAAATCTACATGTCATAATATAATGAGTATTTATTTCTAATAAATATTATTTCAACTGAAGTATGTCTGCTTCAGGTTGGTTGTAGGTGATGATCTTCTCCTGTGTCCATTGTGAACATGTTCTCATGGCACAAGAAGGAAATCCACCATACAAACAAGTTTTAATTAAATCTTTGTTCATATAATGATGGTAACATTACCTTGGCCAAAACAAGTCAGAGGACAAGGACAGAGACAACCAAAGGAGGAGAGAAACTTCTCTGTTAAGAAGATTTGGTAAGAAAATGTCAAAGATACATTGCAAAGAGTGAGAACCATGTCTCATATATCTTTGTAATATATATTCATAACATGTAGCCTAATACTTAACAGGTACTCAAGATAGAGTCTAAGACTTTCAAAATTGGGGACACACGTAATGCAAGATATCGGTACCATTGGTTTTTGTAGTCCCCTCACAAGTGGGAAAATGCCTGGAGATTTTGTAGTATAAGGAGCTTACGAAGAGCTTGGTAGCTCAGAGTCTTGAAGTGTTTGTCCTCCAAACAGATATCATCAAGTATAAACAAAGCAGAAATCTCAGTAACCACTGGAAATATAAGTTACTTTATGTAAGTGACTTACATATCTGACATGATTTCATCTCTTTATTATTATCCTTCTGGCAAATATCTCTTTGTATTTTTCTCCTTTTTCTTCCCCCCACCCCGCTGTCGTCTTTCCTCTACTTCATTATTCTATAAACAGATTGAAAAGGTTTATGTCCTGAGGTTAGAACTGATTCTATCCTATGATTCAATCACAGTTCAGGACTCTGCTATAAGTGTTAGGCTGAATAAATATGTATAAAGTGCTTTGACTAGCACCAGGAGTATAGTATGTGCTATTTTTATCCATAAAACTTATCATTGTGATAACTACAAATACGGAGAGATGAGAAACTAGAATAACTTTGAGCTACTGAGTACAATGGAGCTACCGACTGAGAATAACGCACATTAGAATTCCCAAGTGTCTAATTCATGAGTGGCATGAACTTAGGTAAGAGATGCTATTGTAATCTGTTAAACATAGCCTACTTGCCTTAATTGTATATATGTAGCTTATATTCAAGGAGGTCCTCAAAGTGTCATGAAGAAGATTTTTATATTTTAAATTTGCCATGGAGATGATCTGAGATGAGCAATCAGGGAGGGACCCAGGCTTCAGGCTCTACATTGCAAGGGAAATCCTTCTGTGTGGTATTAATGGAATTTATCAATAATGGAAAAGCCATCCCTGGAGACTATTTTTACCAGAAGCTGTGAATTGTAAAAAAATTTGGACCTAGATGCACAGGTGGCAAAGTTAAAGCAGCAACCTATACACCACTCTGATGAGAGGCTGTTCAAGATAACTAGTAATCTACTGTGACCCAAATTCATTTAAAAACAAGAGGAAACCCCTCTGACTTTTTGGTAGTACTTTAATTCTGAATGTGTGTGAAGCTGACTTTCCCTTCAGTGAAACTTCCAGTATAGAAAAGAACAAAAACAAAAAACATTATGTTTCTTTTTTCAATTATTGACTATATTCCCTATGCCATATTTTTCATTCCCCATAACTTATTTAGGTTGTAACTGAAAGTTTGTACCTCTTAATCCCCTTCACCTATTCACTCATCTCCCTCCTGCCTCCCCTCTGGTAACCACTAGTTCTCTATATTTGTAAGTCTGTTTCTCTTTTTGTTACTGTTTATTTCTTGTTTTGCTTTTTAAATTCCACATGTAAGTGAAATTATATGCTATTTGTTTTCTCAGCCGACTTTTTTCACTTAGCATAATACCTTCTAGGTCCATCCATGTTGTCATGAATGGCAAGATTTCATTCTTTTTTAATGACTGAGTAATAAATAAATATTCCATTATATATAAACACACACACACACACACACACACACACACGAACACACACACATGAACACATCCCACATCTTCTTTATCCATTAATTTACTGATGGACACTCATGTTGCTTCCATATCTCAACTATTGTAAATAATGCTTTAATAAACATAGGGACATGTATATTTTTTTGAATTGGTGTTTTTTATTTTCTTTACTTAATTTCACCTGGTGAAATTACTGGATCATATGGTACTTCTATTTTTATTTTTTTAAGTAATCTCTGTGCTGTTTTCTCCAGTGGCTGCACCAATTTACATGCACGAGAGTTCCCTTTTCTCCACATCCTCGCCAACCCTGTTATTTCTTGTGAAAATAATGTATCTTGATAGTCACCAGTAGTATAAACGTCTCAACTGGGTATAGGTGAAGACACTGGCCAGGATGTAGAGCATGAACAGGCAAAGAGGGAGGATACAAGCCAGGAATCAGAAAAACTTTTTTGGAAGTGTTAATATAGGTGAAACTGCAGGAAAAAATTAATGATAAGTTATGGAGATTACAAATAGTGGACTTTTTTTTTTTAATTTTTTTTTCAACGTTTATTTATTTTGGGGACAGAGAGAGACAGAGCATGAACGGGGGAGGGGCAAAGAGAGAGGGACACAGAATCGGAAACAGGCTCCAGGCTCTGAGCCATCAGCCCAGAGCCTGATGTGGGGCTCGAACCCACAGACCGTGAGATCGTGACCTGGCTGAAGTCGGACGCTTAACCGACTGCGCCACCCAGGCGCCCCTAGTGGACGTTTTTATAGTTTTGGATAATCTACGATACTGTCCTTTGTCATAGATTTGTTTTTGTTTTAGTTTTTGTTTTAATTGGTAGCACAGTGAATCATGATTTTCATCTAATTATTGGGTCATTCACTTATGTTTAATCAATCCTGATAAGTCCAGTGTAATCAAAAGTTACATATTTTCTTGGAAATAAACAAGATTTCCTCCAACTTTAAAGATTAGTGGTTTATATTTAGCTATACAACCTGTAGGAAAAGTTACTAAACCCAAAGAAGTTAGCATTTATTAATCTATATAAACTTATTACTGACCTAAACCTATTGCTTTATTCAGAGCATTTTTTAAGGAACACATACTGTGTACACAATAGTGTGTTATTAATTGAAAAGTTTGTGAGCGTGTTACTGAGCTATCTGCTGATAATCAAAGAATCCAACACAGAATCTGCATTTCTATTTCCTAACATGAATAAATAAATGCATTAGCTAGCAAATGTTAATGACCACTGATAATAAATAGAATTCACAGATAAAATCTGCATTAAAAGACCATTAGCATTGTGGATTGAAAACACCAAACTATGAAAATGAGTTTCAAGAGCTTAATTTTCTCATTCTGTCTTCTCAGAGTTAGATACATACCTCAAGATATAAATGAATCCAGAGGGCAATTTTAGTGGCATATGGGGTAGCATATTCCTTCTTTGCATTTGTAATTGGAGAAAGGGAGTTTGGGATCTCAGCCACAGTACTGGTTTAAGCGCGTGGACATTTTCCGAGCCTATTCAATGATAGAACACCACCTTTTGTTGGGTCCTATACCAAACGTCATATGAACATACCACACAGTACTACCACTTTGCTATCAATTCAAAGCTGCCTTTGGTCTGGGATGGGATAGTATCCTTTTTCTAATTTTCTTTCTCTTTCTGGGTCAGAGGCAGAATACCCCACTTCTCCATTCTCCTCCCTCATGGGTTTTTACCAACCACTAGGGTCCTGTGGGCCTTTGGTGAGCTAACACATCAGAGTGCTCAGCACCCTAAGTAACCTATCTTTTATTCGGCAAATATTTACCGAGTGTGTATATGTTCCTGTTGCTGTGGGTACAGCAACAAACAAAACTCATTTTCCTTTTCTGTCTCCTGACATCATGGGAAAGAAGAAAGGCAATAAACTAGGAAGAAAGGTAAAGCAGTGTGTGTAAATATTGAGGGGGTGTTATATTAAATAAGGTGGCAAGGGAAGGCCTCCATAGAGAAATGACATTTGAAAAGAGATTTGAATCCCGTGAGGCTGTGAGTCATGTGAACATATGTAAAGGACGAGGTGGGGTGGAGGTGAGAGGATGCTCCAGGCTTAGTGACAGGATATGCAAAGACAGGGCAGAGGGTATGACTGTCTATTTGGTAAGAACAGAAGGCCGATGTAGATGGGATGGAGTGAGCAAGTGAAAGAGATGTAAGAATTGAGAGAGAGGCAGTCTGTGGTCACATCATGAAGACCCTATGCACTCTGTGAAGGCTTTAAGTGTCTTTTTTTTTTTTAAGTGTCTTTTAAGACTAACAAACAATATGCCAGAAATATGAACACTAAAATTTATTGTGATAAGAGCATTAATAGTTTAGATATACACATAAGAGAAAACATTATGATTAAACATTGAAATTAGTTTCTTTTATTTGTAATCAGTTTTAGATAATGATACAATTTTATATTATATAATATAAATGCCATGAAAATCCTCCTGAACTGTCCTTGTGGGGTGTTTTTCAACCATAAAAACCAGCAACCTGGCCAGCAGTGAACATGAATGCATAAACACAAAGAAAACTCCTGGATTGAGGCATTTCTTAAGGTCACATCCAGCATTATTTTTGAATATGAAATGCATTTGAAATGCCCTTTTAAGATTGTCTCTTTAATCCAAAGAAAACAAAAAAAAAAATAAATATTTGTGTTTGTATTTTTAGTGGGCATTAACCTTCAGGGAATTGAAAGAGGTTGGGGAATGAAGACACATTTTATATGAAATTAAATGTATTCAGCCCCATTATATGGTAGACATTTTACCTGTTCTTTTTTTAGTATAACTTTTCCTACACCTTAAAATAGTCTGGCATACAAATTCTATAAATGCAGGTAGATATCTTGGTCCCACAGAAACATAAAATAAATATGGATTTGCTCCCAAAATGTATGCTGTTTTCTCCCCAACTTCTAACTAAAAAACAGCAGGCTTGGGGTTACTGAAAAACTGCATAAGTCATCTAAAATCAATACTCTTGGCCTTGCCTAGTCTAATACAAGGTGTTGTCAAACTTAAGAGTTTCGAGAGAAATGGCTCCACTAATTAAATGTCTCACAGAAAAAATGACTTTTCTTGTCAAAGAGATGATACCTTACTCTGGACGGGGTACATGCTAAATGCCAACCTTACATAAGGAAGAACTTCTTTTAAGTTCTAACCTGCAGATTTTATGGGCATGAATTCTGCCAAAAATGTAAATATTATCCCAACTGTTCTAAACTTCCATAATGAAGGTATAAGCAACTGTGTCACTGTCTCCTCAGTACCTGCCAGAGCCAACCCCTCTTTCTCCTTTCCCTCCTTGTCCCCACCCCCAAAGCAGCTCCTTATCTGGTTGTCACTGGAAGTTTTCTTTGGAAATCTTTTCATTTGAAGCTTGCCTACATAAAGCAATTACAGTTAGTACAATGATAGCCATGACACAACTCAGCGCTACAAGCAACGGTATTTAATTTGCAGGATCAGAAAAGGAAGTCAGAGTGGATGCAAACTGTCAGAGTGGATGCGAACTGGATGGGACTTGTGGGGTTTCTTCAAGGATGTAGAACCTATAAGAGGGAACTTCTGTTATTAAGGGTAGAAAGCACTTCTATTCTAGTGTCTAGACATTAAAAAAATATCTCTCTATGAAATATCAATTATATTAACACTGAAATGCTTACACATGATCTGGAAAACACTTTCTAGTATTTATGTAAACATTGGTCTTTTTGGACCTCCCACTGTTTCAGACCTGAATACTGCTTTGTGTATAGTTTGAATATTATTGTGTATAGAAAGGCTACAGGTGCAAAATATATGCTCATCCTGATGCTTTAACTAATTCTGATCTTTTTTTTTCCCTTGATCTTTGGAGTGTAGCATGCATGTGATAGGGTGAACATATTTAAATTGACCCAATAGAAATAACTTTTTTGTAATTTTTCAAATCAGAAGTGAGGTTCTCAAATCTATAAAAATGTAAAATAGTACTTTAAATTACAACCCTATTTTACTGTTACATAGCCCAAGTGCTACTATGCACATAAAAGAAAGTCCATAATTATTATAATTGCTTGTCATCATCAGATGCTTTAGAACCATTAGTTGCTATATGAATTATAAACATGTTGATGAACAGAATAGTTACCATTAATATCATGGTCAATGGTAGGTTTCTCACAGTTAATGAAGTTTTAAAAAAGAAATTCATTAATTTCCTCTTAGGAACTTGCTTTTTATTGGTCTCTTAAAATGTCTTGTAAATTCTATTATTAGAGGATAATGATGGTACAAGGGGGAAAAAGATAGTCTGAACAATATGTACTGAAATCAGTAAAACCTGAGTAGTTGTGCCTAATGACAGGTTGTAAAATGGTCTTTGTATAGAATATTTCCTTTGATTATGTTGTTCTTCATCAGTTCACCAGAACAAAAAGGGAAAAAATCACCCTGGCATGACTAGAGCTGAGTTTTTAATATTCCTCATATAGAAATCCTGAGATGCTCAGGAAAAGTATTTTCTAATATGCACAAACCAAGTGTAAGTGTCTACTTGAAAGGTTGAATGGATATTACAAGGTGTTCATGTCAGAGGGCAATGATATTTATCGAGTATTGCCTATATGCCAGGTGCTATGTTAGGTAACTTATATTAATTATCATATTCGTAATGATAGAAGAGGACACTGGAGCTTAGAGAAGTGAGATCAGTGTCTCAAAGGACAGATCTGTGATTTGAACCCAGGCATTCTGACTTTGAAATGACATTCTGGTGCTTCTCCCAAATTATAAAAATATGATGGCAACATTTACTTAAACATTTCCCATGCCAAACATTTATCTGTCATTTACTTTCCATAACAAATAATATAATTTATAACTATGCATGAGTGTTTATTAGGTTTTCTATTTCTTGAGAGCAGGGACTCTGTGTCAGGCAAATGTGCCTTCCATATTCCTTGCAATGACTTGTAGGTGTTTAATAAATACATATGAAACATATAAATCATGTACATATTTATTCTATGCCATGAGAGGAAAAAGTGACTATGTACTTGGTAGCTTAATAGTTATAATTATACAATAGGCTCTGCGTTCCTTTTGTAATTTGCCTCTGAATTTTATTTGAATTATTATTACTTATTAAACACTAAAGTTTGGCCTTACAAATATATTTTTGCTATTATAACCATTAAGCACACAGTCTCTGTTTATTTAACATATTAACTGCATTTCATATATTTAATAAAAGAGACAGGTACACTTCATTCCAAACAAATCCAAGATAACAATTTATAAAATCATCAGTTCCCTTCTAATGATATCATTGCAAATGAGATTCAAAAGAACTATAACAAATCAAAACCCTTTTAGATTTCCCCATTTAATTCATTTTCTGAGAGGGACATGATAGTAATCAAAACAGAGTGAATGAAAAGTCCTTGGATTTGAGAGGAAAATAATTTAACTGCTATGGACAAAATACCCTTATGAACTGGAATCTGTCACCTTATGTTGATATGCTTTGAGAAAACAAGGTCTCATTAACATTAAAAAGTTATCGATCATTGAAATTCTTTTTTTTTATGTTTGTTTGTTTGTTTATTTATTTCTTTATTTGAGAGATAGAGCGTGGACAGGAGAGGGACAGAGAGAAAGGGAGACACAGAATCTGAAGCAGCCTCCAGGCTCTGAGCTGTCAGCACAGAGCCCCACAAGCAGCTCAAACTCGTGAGCCATGAGATCATGACCTGAGCCAAAGTTGGATTCTTAACTAACTGAGTGACCCAGGCACCCCAGATCACTGGAATTGTTGTATATTCAACATTAATTTACTTTATGACCCGCTTTTAAACTTTTTTAATGTTTACTTATTTTTAAGAGAGACAGAGAGAGCATGAGCAGGGGAGGGGCAGAGAGAGAGGGAGACAAAGAATTTGAAGCAGGCTCCAGACTCTGAGCTGTCAGCACAGAGCCCGATGTGGAGCTAGAATCCACGAACATTGAGATCATGACCTAACCTGAAGTCAGAAGCTTAACCAACTGAACCACCCAAGCACCCCTGTTACCCATTTTTAAATAATTTCATGCATGTGCTCAAGTTTAACTAAAGTATCTTAAATTCTGTTTTGAATATTTTCTGATTTTATTTTTGTTCTTCATCTTCCATTAAAAAAGTTCTTCATTTTACTTTCCATTTGACACATTTTCTTTCTCTTAACCTTCATCATGTTCTCTGTTTTACATTGTACTGTTACTGTTCTCCATCTTAAATAGGAAACTTAATTATATGGCTATGCAACATGCTATTCTCACTGATGCTAAGGAAATAGTTGTATCTAAATGACCACACTTAATTTTTTCAACAAGCATTCCCTATTGTCTTCTCTATGCCAAGTATGGCTATAAGTGCTATTGCTAGAGCAGTGAAGAAAACAAAGTCTCTGACTTTTTCTAGTGAATACACCAATAGTAACAACTTTACTGTTAATTAATGACACATGTTATAAAGAATACCTAAGCAAGGTAAGGTGATAGAGAGCAATAAAGGAAGAAGAGACTATTTGGTGATAAGGGAAGTTGTATTTGAGGAGATAAAATAGAAGCAGGGGAGTAAATTAAGTGAAGGATACAACCATGTTAATATCAGGAAGAAAACATCCTGAGAAGGGAGCAACAGGTACAAAGGGCCTGAGGTGGAAATAAGCTCAAAAGGACCCAGTAACTCTAGTGGGATAACATGGGAAGAGAAGCAGATGTGAGGGGGAAGAAGATGACATGGAACGCTTTGGATTCAGTTCTGACTGATGGGAAGGGCATGGGAGATTTTGAACAGAGTGCTGATAAGAGCCACCAGCCTTTTGAAAGGATTATGTTGGCTGTTAGATGCCAAAATGAGCTATTGAGGGGCTAAAATATACACAAGAGACAGTAAAGGAGATTGAATGTAGTTAGATTTGGAATATATTTTTTTTAAGGTAAAGCTGACAAGCCCCCCCCCCAACCAATTGGATGTGGAGCATAGGAAATTTGAAAAGATGCCACAACCCAATCACACTGTCACATAGAAACCCAAAGGGTAAATGATATTTGACATTAGCGAAGATACTCTTTTAAGAGAAGAAATTATTAGGAGCACTTGTTGACTTGCAAATATTATTTCCAGTGGAGAATAAAAATGAATGTGAGACAAGGAGTGAACATTTCCAGGGGCACTTGGTTTTTTCCTGAAGTAAGCCAAGATGGTTGCAAGAACATGACACCAGGGAATTAGAAAAAAAAAAGAAAAAAAGAAGTAATTCCAGGATCATGTTGTTTCTTCCCACCAAGGATCAGGCAATGGGAAGGAAGGCAAGACATCAAGATGGAAAAGGGAGAAAAGTAATCTACCTACCCCCCACCCCCATTCACTCTCAGCAAGTATCACCAAGCATTCTTTGCTGTAGTCCTACTAATATTAGCAATACTAATGTTATTTCTCAGTTACCTGAGGTTTTAATAAGTTCCATGGAGTGGCCCCGGCATAGGTTCACAGCTATTAAACATTTTCTCTACGGGAAATCCATGCTGAGTTCTGAAAGACTGACTTACAAACAAACACTGTAAGCAGTTTGTAGACTTAGAAACTGCATATGGTCAACTTAGTTGTGAACTTCTTCCTAGAACATTCATACTTACAGCTACGGGCAGGGCCTTACATTAGAACTGCCCAGGGGAGCATGGGTGGCTCAGTGGGTTAAGTTTCCGATTTCAACTCAGGTCACAATTTTGCAGTTCACCAGTTTGAGCCATGCATTGGGCTCTGTGCTGACAGCTCAGAGCCTGGAGCCTGCTTTAGATTCTGTGTCTCCCTCTCGCTCTGCCCCTCTCCCACTCACTCGCGCTCTGTCTCTCAAACAAACAAAACAACAACAACAAAAACATTAAGAAAAGAGAACTGCCCAACATGGGGGAATTGGTTTCCTACACTGGGATGGGAGTTCAGCTTTCTTAGATATGATATACCTATTTCTGTGATTGCAATTTTAGTCAAACTATAATGTTAAAAGGAGTGATTTTGTAGAAGACTTTGACATTAGATTTTCTCATAACAGAAATATTTAGTTCTCCACTGAATCTTGTATACCACACAGGTCTTCTGTCTCTAAACCCAGGTCTTTTCCCACTATCTCCCACTGTTTTTCTAACAAATTACTTTGGGGGTTGTATCAGAAGAGAAATTGTCACAAAGGACAAATTTCAGAAAGAACAAAAAAGAAAAGGGAACTATATAGAACCATCCCCCTTGAAAACTGTATAGAAAGTCTCTGCAAAAACAAAGGATACATAGTGAGTTACCAGATTCAGTTGGCACTGTGGGAGGAGGGGGTAGGATGGAGTGGGATGGGATACAGAGGCATGAGTGAATGAGACCATATAAATTATAAAAACAAGTAAATGCCTTACATGGACAAATGACAACAATGCCAGGAACTGAAGCATCTGCTTCTGACCTTTAAAACAACCACCACCACCACCACAAACAGCAATGAGATGAGTTGATACAAAACTTTGAAAGTTGAAACGCATTTTTCCTAAAACACAATTTTGCCTACTCCTTTAGAAAGCTCAGCAACCTATTTTCCTGCCTATTTAGGCATCCCCTATATGTCCGCTCCTTCTTTCATCTCCAGCCAGAGGCATCTGCCTTGTATACCATGCAGCTAACAACCCCCACCTTCCACTCACATTTCTGGAGCTTCCTAACTCAGAGCTGCTCCTACCACATGTGTCCTCACTCTATAGTTCCTGCCTGTACATCATTACCCATTGTATTTGAGAATTAAATGTAAGAGAGCAATGGAAAAGTGCTCAGAATGCATCTAATTTAAACTTCAACTTGGTTTCTGCAATGTTCTTAAAATAATATATATACTGTTAATTTTTCTCAACAGAGAGGAGACCTTTCTGTGCAAGTTGGACATGTTGATTGGGAAGCAGGAAAGAGAAAGACAGAGATGCCAAGAAAAATGTGCTATTTTAACGTCAAGCAACACAAAAGAAGCATAGGGTTATTTCCAGCCTAAAGTTGGAGGCTACATTTGGAACAGAGCTCTAAGATACCAGATGCTTAACTCAATCTTCTTTTCTCAATTGAGGTGAAATACACATAACATAAAATTAACTATTTTAAAGTGAACAATCCAGTGACGTTGACTACATTCACAATGTTATGTAACTATTACCTCTATCAAATTCCAAAACATTTTCATAACCCAAAAGTAAACCTGTACGCATTAAGCAGTTTCTCCCCACTTTTCTCCCAGTCCCTGGCAAGCATCAAACAACATTCACCTCTATAGATTTATTGACCCTGGATATTTCGTATAAATAGAATAATATAATATATGGCTTTTGTGTCTGGCTTTCTTCACTTAGCATAATGTTTTGGAGACTCATCCATGGTATCACGTGGAGCACTAATTCATTCTGTTTGGGGCTCCGTGATGTTTCGTTGAATGTATATACCAAAATTTGTTTATTCATTCACCCATTAAAAGTCAATGTCTTAAAAAAAAAAGCCTAGAGATGAAATTTTATCCATTGATAAGACTTAATAATAAGGGTTACTAATACCATAGTTTCTTAAATACAGCTAATCCAGGTGATTTTTCTTTAACCCATACAAATGTTCTTAATCACATTTGTAAATTTAATTTTTTAGGGACTTTCACGTAGGCATCAAATATGATCTCTTCTACCTTCTTGTCAGCACCTAGTGTTCACTTACTAGTTTTTCTGCTAATTTTCATTGAATGCTAATTGTGCCTCAGGGAAGATTTTCTACATATCTAGGTGGTTTTAATTTCCTCCTGTTTTCTTATTTCTGTTATTTTTGGTATTGAAGAGTAGGCTGGCATTGAGGTGCCAAAGAATAAAAATATCAGCAATAACTGAAACGTTTTTAGGATTCACTCTTAACCTCTTAAAAATGTAGTTTTTCCTTCCCCTTGTGGTTTTAAATTTACAGTCTTGGAACACAATAAGGAGAGGAAAATTGAATTTTTTTTAGCTTTATATATCTGTGGTTTGTTTTATGTTTATTTCAGATCTCAATGTTAAAAATGATCCAGGAATTATTATTAAAAAAAAAAAAAAAAAACAAAAAACAACTTGTCTTTCTGCTGCAGAATCAAGTTGAATTGGGGATAAATCATACTGTGGTTTAGTGGAGAAAACCCAGACTCAAGGAACCACAGCCTTGGCTTCATGTTCTAGTTCTACTTATTACTTATCCTGCTTCACTTCCAGGGTACACACTTAACCTTCTCATTAAAATAACCAAAATTTAAGAGCTCTCCCGAAAGGATGCTCCTACATTTTAATTGATTAAAAACAAAAACAAATAAAAAAAAAACTTTTCACATTTACATAGTATGGAAAAATATTGGTTTCAATAATGAGAAAACTTTTTATAGCACTTTCTGCAACTTAATGAACGAGCATTGCTGCTTTTGAAAGATGGTGAGAAAGACGGCCTTTCTAAAACACATTTGATAATGAAAACATAGTTTTTAAAGAAAAATCTCGGGCTCTGGGCTGATGGCTCAGAGCCTGGAGCCTGTTTCCGATTCTGTGTCTCCCTCTCTCTCTGCCCCTCCCCCATTCATGCTCTTTCTCTCTCTGTCCCAAAAATAAATAAACGTTGAAAAAAAAAATTAAAAAAAAAAAAAAAAAAGAAAAAAAAAAAAAGGGGCGCCTGGGTGGCGCAGTCGGTTAAGCGTCCGACTTCAGCCAGGTCACGATCTCGCGGTCCGTGAGTTCGAGCCCCGCGTCGGGCTCTGGGCTGATGGCTCAGAGCCTGGAGCCTGTTTCCGATTCTGTGTCTCCCTCTCTCTCTGCCCCTCCCCCATTCATGCTCTGTCTCTCTCTGTCCCAAAAATAAATAAACGTTGAAGAAAAATCTAATAGGACTGCTCTGCAGCAGAAATAAAATTGAGATAGTGTCTAAAATCCTCTAAAAGTCTAAGTTAGACTAATGAATTTCAAAATATATCTTGTCATAAATGAGAATGAAAGCTATAAAATGTGAATGATTATTGTTTAAAAAGGATAAAAAATATGACTCTTAAATTTTGAATTTGGATTTTGTCTCCTTCCTATTAGTGAAGTGAAAGTTTAACATCTTGCCAACAAAGAACAATATGGCACTATTGGCTGCTATGTAAGAGCAGAAAGCATTCCAGGGGTAGTGAAATAAAAAGAACTAAGCTAGGAAGACTAAATTACTGAATCTTTCTAGCAACAAACATGACATTCAAAACTAAACAAACTCTCTCCCTTCCCTTCTTTTTGCCTAGAAATAATAGCATACATGTCTATTCATACATACACACGCATGGCACACGGAAACTAATCTGGTGATGTTACTGAAAGGTGATGATACTGAAATCATCAAAATATTCAGTAGTGTTTAACTGTCCCTGAATTGAAGTTGTAAATTCCCCATCATCTTCCCCATTGATTAATGGAGATCATTATGTCCCAATTTATGGTTTTCATAAATCAATATTTATTCAGTGCCAAGAGGCATGGCATGAGATGCGTGTGCTTTAGAAATGCTGGCTTATAGTGGGAGAGAGCCAAAGCATAAGAGACTGTTAAAAACTGAGAACAAACTGGGGCGCCTGGGTGGCGCAGTCGGTTAAGCGTCCGACTTCAGCCAGGTCACGATCTCGCGGTCCGTGAGTTCGAGCCCCGCGTCAGGCTCTGGGCTGATGGCTCGGAGCCTGGAGCCTGTTTCCGATTCTGTGTCTCCCTCTCTCTCTGCCCCTCCCCTGTTCATGCTCTGTCTCTCTCTGTCCCAAAAATAAATAAAAAAAACGTTGAAAAAAAAAATTAAAAAAAAAAAAAAACTGAGAACAAACTGAGGGTTGATGGGGGGTGGGAGGGAAGGGAGGGTGGGTGATGGGTATTGAGGAGGGCACCTTTTGGGATGAGCACTGGGTGTTGTATGGAAACCAATTTGTCAATAAATTTCATATATATAAAAAAAATAAAAAATAATTAAAAAAAAAAAAAAGAAATGCTGGCTTAACAAAGACAGCAATTCCTGTCCTCTGTAAATTTGCAATTTAGAAGAACACATAAGAGACAGTGAAGATTTGATTAAAATTTTTCAGTGAAGTTTAGCAATAAGAACAAAGAGTTGGTGTTTCTAAAAAATACACTTATATATCCCATCGTTAAATACATCCCAATTACTCTCAGAATTTCTAGGTAGCAGGCTGTTAAATAAAACAAGACCCACCCTTTTAATTTCTAATAAGAGTTAATAAATAAAACCAATTAGAATACAGAAAGTACTCATTATGGAGCAAGAGAATGTATTACCCATTGCATTAATAGATGAAAATAGCACAGACATTTTTACTATATCAACTAGTATTAGAGTTTCAGCAAAACCGTAGCCAAGATTTCAGGTAAATAATTGAACAAATACAAATAAATTAATAAAGAAAGTCCATGTGGTAATTAAGCATAAATGCAAACAAAAGGACCACTAAGAAAGCAAGTTTCTTACATCCTCCTTCATCAGTAAGAGATCCATTATATTCAAAGCTCTTTATGTATCATCTGGCTGGGGGAAACTGATACCAACATATGACCAGAGAGTATCTGGGAGCTGGGCCAATAGTAATGCCAGGCTGAGAATGGGGGGTGGGGGGAAGACTCCATCTGATGGAAATTTCTTCACCACTGTGCTTACTGATAGAAGAATAGAAGGAAGTCCCATTTTCATCTGAGATGAGAGAGGTCCAACAAAGGCAAAAAAAGTATTATTTCTGTCACCTTGTATTTTTAAAAGTTTTAAATGTGAATTTAAATATGAATTTAAATAATCTCAAAGCAGCATTTTTTTGCATATAGCAGGTGTTAGGGATTCACAGGTAAGGATAATACGCCTTTCTGGCTAGAGTAAAATGGAGCAGCAGGGATAATCCGTAATAGTAACAGGATGCTCCAGTCCCAATTGTCAAGTCTGGTTTTGTGTCCTGATTAGTGAAGACTTTCAGACACCATGATACCCTGGTTTAGAACAAAGCATTTGCTGCTCCCCAAGGTCAATGGAATCCCTTGTCTTTATATCCCCTTTTTCACCTAAATATTTCTAAGCAGTCCCTGTGCAGGGCAGGACCCTTCCCAGCCATCTGCAGACCTGGTGAATGCTTCTTCAAGGTATTTCCAACATTTTGGAGAAATCAGTAATTCTTGGGCACCAAAAGTTACCAGCATTGGTTATTCTTTAACTGGTATTTTTTGAGCACTTACTGTGTGTCAGATATTGTTATAGGCACTGAAGGTACAGCAATAAGCAAAATAGACAAAAATTTATATTTTCATGAAGCACGAATATAGTAGGAATGGGCAAACGATCATCGAACGAATACAGGTGTACCTAGTTTTATTGCACTTTGCAGATATTGCTTTTTTCTTTACAAATTGAAGGTTTAAGACCTCAGTGGAGGAAGTAACTACAGATTTGGTGGAAATAGCAAGAGAACTGGAATCAGAAGTGATCTGAAGATGTAACTGAATTGCTGCAATCTCAAGATAAAACTTGAATGGATGAGGAGTTACTTCTTACGGATGAGCAAAGAAAGTGGTTTATTGAGATGAAATCTTCTGGTGAAGATGCTGTGGAGACTGTTATTATGACAACAAAACATTTAAAATATTATATAAACTTGGTTGATAAAACAACATCAAGGTTTGAGAGGATTGACTCCAATTTTGAAAGAAGTTCTACTCAGGGTGAAATACTATCAAACAGTGTTAATGAAAGGAAAAGTCAATTGATGCTGCAAATTTTGTTGTCTAATGTTAAGAAGTTGCCACAACCATCCTAACCTTCAACAATCACCAACCACCCAGATTAGTCAGCAGCCATCAACACTGAGGTAAGACCTTCCACCAGCAAAAAGATTATGACTTGCTGAAAGCTCAGATGATGGTTAGCATATTTTACTATGAAAGTATTTTTTAAAAATATTTGTTTTTGAGAGAGAGAGTGAGAGCTCAAGCAGGGGAGGGGCAGAGAGAGGGAGAGAGAGAATCCCAAGCGGGGCTCCACACCATCAGTGCAGAGCATGACCCAGGGCTCGAACTCACGAACCATGAGATCATGACCTGAGCCAAAATCAAGAGTCTGATGTTCAACTGAGCCACCCAGGCACCCCTACCAATAAGGTATTTTTTAATTTAGACATATACATTGTTTTTTTTTAAGTAATAATGCTATTACACACCTAATAGACTATGTTACAGTGCAAGTGTAACTTTTATATGCACTGGAAAACCAAAAAACTTATTTGACTCCCTTTATTGCAATATTTATTTTATTTCAGTGGCCTGGAACTGAGCCCACAAAATTTCCAAGGTATGCCTGTACCTATATGTGTCAGATGGTAATCAGTTTTGTAACAAAGAGGGCTAAAGTTGGAGAGAAAAATACAGTGGACCTGTGAAGGATGCTATTTTAAAAACAGTGATTGAGAAAGTTGCCTAAAGTAACAGTCCTTAGAACACAGGCTAATGGTTGGTGGGGGAGAGAGCCAAGCTGATTTCTGGGGCGGGGGGGGTGGGGATATCTTAAAGATATGGGAAAAAGGACATAAATAAATTAGTTTTGTTGGCCCCCTGCCAGATAGTGGGGGCAGGGGGAGGGTGAGAGGGATGTTATTCTTGCCAGGGATACTCAGACTGCTTCTTGTCAAGAAATTCTAAACTGCAAGAACTGAACAGCTCAGTGGGCATGGCTCTCCCATAGTTCCTTGCTTTTAATCTCATGGGGGCTTCCTAATCCATATTCTCTTCATTGTTCCCATCCATATGTGACTTCCCTACCTTTCTTTCATTTTCTAGCTTTGACCAATTTGTTCATCACCTTTATGATTCTCTAGCACATAGATTCCCCAAGCTCTTCTTCTCCTGCAGCATCACATTGAGCCTTGTGATCAGAAGTGCAGTCTGCCTCAGTTATTGCAATGCCCTGTTGTATCCACAGCCTCAGTTCCCCCAAGTCCTCCATAGGGCCATCAGTGGTAAATCTAAGAAGCAAGCTGGACAATGTCATTCCTCTTCTTGAAATTCTCCAGTGATCCACCGTTACTCAGGAGAGAGCAAGGACTCTTCAGCATGAAATTCAAAGTCCACCATGATCTCACTTCACCAATATGCCAGCTCAGATCTTTGAGTCACCCTGCCTGTGACTTCATGCTGTAATTCCAATAATCATCTTAGAGAAACATATTCTTCATACCACCCCCATTGCCTCAAGTTCTGCATTGCTTTCCCTTTCCTCCTCTACCCCATTGTGGAAATTTTCCTGACACTCTTCTCTCACACTACATTGAGAACCCCTATACCATTCTCTTAGGATTCTTTATGCTTACATTTAACTTACTCATTTATATTGGCTTTATTATAGGTATATGTCTGCTCCTACCCTGCAAATAAAGAAGCAAACCAAAACAAGCAACAAGAATAAAATAATGAGGTTTTAACCCCTAGTCCTTTAGCACTGTTTCTGACACATTTTAAATCAAGCAAATAAATGCAAGAATGCATGAACAAATGAATGAATGATCAATTTGCCAAGGGGAAAGTATACAACATTATGGATAATAAAAGAGATGAAATGGAAAGAAAAATGTTTGAGTTAGATGCTGATATCATGGAGGAAGTTGATGAAATATCCTGAAGGTGTTTATGAAAATGATCTGGATGACGCAGGCAAGATAGTGTAAGTGATCATCATGGGTTTTAATAAGTAGAGTCTCTTGAGAGATGATAAATAAAGAATAGCCTGCCAGTGACAGCATTCATTTGTTGACTGATTCTTTTTATTTCAAATATTTTGTAGAGCTTCAGCTATGAGTCAAACAGCTTTTTAGGCATTAGGAATAAAATGGCAAGCAAGAAAATGAGCTGGTTTTGCTTTCAAGGAGTTTAACGTCCTTGGAGTGAAACATACATAACATAGACATATTCATTTTGAATTTGAGTAAAAATAACATGGTCCTTTGAAAAAAAACAACCTAAGAATCTGACCTAGTTTAAAGGGTCAGGGAAGACTCAACTGAGAAGTGATAATTGAGCCATGAGCTAAAAGATGCTAGGAGTTAACTGAACTGAAGCTAGATTTAGAGAAGAAAACTCATAGGAGAGGAGAAATATAAATATAGGGGTGTTTGAACACAACAGAAGAGAATAAAAGAAAGTTAGAATATTAGTATGTCATAAGGGGGCAGAGCAAGATACTAACTCAAGAGTAATGGCATTAATAGCTAACTTTTATTGGTTTATCAAGCCCTTATCTTATGTCAGATATTGTGCTAAATGTTTTTACATTGTATTTTTACTTAATAATGACAACAAAAAACTATGAGGAAGTATAATAACTTTTCCCATTTTTCATATACCACAACTATATGGGATATTAAGAAATTGTGTGTAGTCTCAGCTAGTGAATGACAAAGCCCCAGTGAGAAACTGTAGACCATGTGTTTAGAATCAATACTGCAGGGCACCTGGGTGCCTCAGACAGTTAAGCATCTGACTCTTGACTTTGGCTCAGGTCATGATCTCGTGGTTCGTGAGTCTGAGCCCTGCATCAGGCTCTGCGCTGACAGTGTGGACCTGCTTGGGATTCTCTCTCTCTCGCTCTCTCACTCATGCATGCACTTTGTCCTCTCTCTCTCAAAAATAAATAATTAAAAATTAAAAAAAAAAGAATCAATACTGCATAGTGAACAGGAAGAGCTGGAATGTCAGGCAATCATGTGCTCTTTTACTTCTGGGGCTCCAAAACCTGAGTTGTTGCTTGAATAAAATTTTATACATTTATATTTGAGAGAAGTTTTCCACTTAATACTTGTGTCCCATCTCCTATATAGGGCAAAAATGGAAGGGTGAAATGTGGGAACTTCTGGCATATCAGTTCATAGCATAGTCTCCACTTTCTTGCCAAAGAGGGATTGCTGGTGGGCCGGAACAAGACATATAGCATTGAATCCATTTTATAATGTTCCTTTGAAAACTCTGGTTTCCATGAATTTCAATGATATGAACAGAGATACCCCACCATCTCCTTCTCTAGTCTTTCCCTCACAGCAGGTCTCCCACCCCCAACTGCTTTTCTGAAACAGCTGATTCCTGTCATCTGACACAATAACTCAGGCAGGAGTTTGAGAGGTGAAGAGGGAACAAAAGAGTAGATGCTGGCACTGGCTTCAGATTTCTCACCTTTGCAAGGCCAACTGTGAACAGTGCAGGTGCATAACGATACTGTTTTCATGAACTTACTTTGGACAAAATAAGATCTTGAGATGGCATCAATTTTGTCTTGGAAAAGTAAGATATGGTTACATACGTTGAGTATCCCAACACACAAAAGAAATGGAATACGCTATATTCTCCAGATGGGTAACAAGATTCATTACAGAAATGGTAGCTGGTGTTCATAACAGAATAGGGAGAAAGGAGAGCTTACCTGTGGCTTCAGAAATCGCCAGACGTGATACACCCACTTAAAGTGACAACTGTCCATATGGCAGTTTTCACCGACTTTTACTGCATAGGGACATCCTGACACCCAGCAACGATGTGCTTACCAGATAGAAGTACCATGAAGACTTTGAGGCATTTCTCTTGCTGATCTCACCTTTCCTCACCATCCATTTTCTTTACTGAAACAGCAGTGAAATTAGCATTTTATTTTTGAAGTTTTTTTTAAGTTTATTTATTTTGAGAGAGAGAGAGAAAGAGAGAGAGAGACACGCAGGAGGGGCAGAGGGACAGGAAGAGAGAGAGAAACGCAAGCAAGCTTCACACTGTCAGTGCAGAGCCTGATGTAGGGCTCAAACTCATGAACCTCGAGATAATAACCCAAGCTGAAACCAAGAGTCAGATTCTTAACCAACTGAGCCGCTCAGGTGCCCACCAGCATTTCACTTTTTTTTTTTTTTTTTTTTTTAAGGATATGATCAGTGTTACATAACCTCAGTCATTTGGCAGTAAGGATTAAAAAAAAAAAAAAAAACATTGATGGCTTTTAAAGTTTAGATAAAATATTTTAGGTGATTAAAATTATTTCAAATACCATTTTTTAGTTAAAATATTTAAGTACATGGTTTTTCAACTTGGATAAATAAATGGCATCAGATAAAATACAAATCAGAATTAAATAAGAAATAATTACTGTGTAGCACCTTTGGTTTAGGAATGACAAAGGGGAGTGTATGTTCTCTTTTTAATCACCAAAGGGAAAGAAAAAAAATGGTGTTATGTTTATATGGTATTTCAAGAGCTGCATCTTTCAAGGATTATTCCAAATATAGTATAAGAGAACGAATTTCTCCTTCAGATTCATTGTAAGTCAGTATCACTGCATGGAAAACAGATGCTATTGGAGGCAGAAAAGCTGCTTTATTGACACATTACTCAGCATTCTACAAAACAAAAGCAAAAAACAAACAAATTATGATGCATACATCTGAAGACCAAAGTTAAACATTTGTCACAGAACAGTGCATTTTTTTTATGACTTCTAGATTTCTTTTACTTATGGGTCCAATGTCTTAATTAAAAGTTAAACCAGTTTTGTGTGTATAGTTAGTTACTAAACTTAAAGTAAATGACACATTTTAGCACTTACCACCCACACAAATGGACAGAAATTTAGCTAAACTTTCTCTACTGAGTTTGGTGATAAAATATAAATTGCTACTATGGGTTTAAGGTTGAATACTATCACTTAACATTTATTTCCAGTTCACTAAAGATAGACAGAAAACACTTTTTCACACACACATACACACTCACACAAAAACAACTTCAGTTTTCAGGGAGGAGTACTTAGTCAGAAACGGTCAATATCAGAAACAGAAACAGATGCACTTCTCTGAAAGGAGGTGTCTCTGCTGCTACTTTGTCCCCATTCATCTTTCAAAAAAGGGGAAGCTGTTGCTTTTCTCCCCAAACTTCAATATTTTTAATACTGGCTTTATTCCTGATACTTGATGGTCACGAGATTTTGCAGTCCTCAAAACTCATTTCAGAAAGCCCCTTCGGGAGATATCCTGGCTGGGACTCTGGCCTGAGTATCAAAATATTATCATAAAATTGATATTTTATTGCTCTTATTCATATAATTGGAAGCACTCTGATGCTAATCCTGTACCTTATCAGGTAGAGAGTGTTTGAATTTGGCAGAATCATGCCTGCAGCTTTTAATGACAGGCTCAAAATAAGTGTTGGCTTCTACATCACATTTCTGCCCACTTGAGGTTCACTATCAAAGAATCTAGATGCATTTAGAGAAGATTGAGAGAGAATACCAACAATAAGAAATAACCAACCAAATAAATAGTATCTAGGAGTGTTTTTATGTTGTTTTCTTTGAGTGGGATTTGTTATTCCTTTGTGTTTGTGGCATCCAACAAATAGAGCTCTGGTTTATTGGTCCATAAGCAGAAGAATGTATTCATGCTCACACACACCATGCTCCTCTTTATCTTTTTCTGAGCTTCCCTGCTCCAGTGTCTGTTTTGAGGGATTGGTGTTGACTTTGGCTATTTTTCTTTGTTCCACTAACTCAGGTGTTCAATTCTTGTGCCAGACCCCATTTCCAACAGTTGTGTGTTATGAATTTAACACCTAGTATTTAGTATCCTTTGACTGTGAAGAGTAAATGGACAATGAAGAGTGAATGCACAGAGCATTAAACAGTCCACACAGGGAGCCCCAGACAAAATTAGAGTTTACAGTCAGTAGTACCAGTCTTTTTTTTTTCATTGTAGATTCTCTTCTCCTTCTTTTCTGCTCCTTTTCTTAACCCTCCCCCTTAAACTCCTTAGCCTTATCTTCTGTATACTCAACCTAGTTGTGAAGATTTTCTTATTATGTATCAGAAGATGAGAATAAATGGGGTGTACCATCCTTAGGGGTATCTGTATTGGAAAGTACTCCATGTAAGACCCCTTAAATCATAACATTATAGATCTATCCACTCCATCTCCTCTAAAAGCTGATTTTACTTCACACATAAAAGGATTTGACTACTTGGCCAGTAAATTCAGTTATGGTATACAGACAACCTTATAAAGTGTTCTGGCTGGGATTTATAGGTTGTTTCATTCTGTTGAGCAGTCATAATTTCAAAAGACACTAGATCGCAACTCTCAAGGTTGAATAATCATTGGTGGTGTCCTGATGAGCCAAAATGTCACAATAAGGCTAAATAGCATATGCTTTTGACCCAGCTGTCAGTTGTTATTAATAGGCTGACTTAAAAAATGAAAGCAGTAGGGGTGTCATCGACATTTTGAGGCCCATATGCTTAATGTAGTAAAACACCTGCCAGGGCTAGTTTCTGGTTCCAAATGAAGTAAATCAGCCTGCTTTTCCCCCCACAGTTAAAAATACATCAACACCTACTAAGAATGTTACAATGTGCCATAACCCTCAGGCTATCACCTCTTCCACTCTGAACTGCTTGTGATTCAAGGTACAGAAACTGTTTCAATTCTTCTCACCTTTGGAATGAACTTTCTAATATATATTCTTTAACTGTGTGTGCGTGTGTGTGTGTGTGTGTGTTAATTAGACTTCTCTCCTTTTATTATCTTCAAAGTTTACTAAGTTGAAGTGGAAAATCTATGCACTTAAAACCTGGAAACCAAGGAAGATTTGGGAAATCCGATCTTAAGATGCTAAGTTGTTCTGATAATTGGATATATCAGAAGGTAACTCACACTTCTAAACAGTTATTTGTCAATCTATAGTAGTTCTTTACAGAGGCTAATAATCTAGTTTTAAAATAATTTATTTTGTATGGCTTCATTTAAAAGTGAAATAATCAAGTTGTTGGTCATTCTGTGGGTGTAATTCATTGAGTGTCATTAGAGTAGAGCTAAGCAGATAGGTCAAGCTGAATAATCTAAAAGCACTTAGTTGGCTTTTTGATTAGAATAGGTTCTCCACACTTTTGTAACTATGACATTAGTAGTTATTCTATGTTAGCAAGAATCTATTATTCCTTGTGTCTACTAGTCAAGGGAGTACTGGATTGTAGAGGACTGGATTGTAGAAGAAGAGTAGGAATAGAGTGTTGGTGGTAATTCATGCTTTATGCCAAGCTCTTGCTTGAGATTATTTGTGTTAGCTGCTTTTATATTCTGCTTCATTTCCTTTGGTAATCTTTAATTTTTTTTTAACATTTATTCATTTTTGAGAGATAGAGACAGAGCATGAGCGGGGAAGGGGCAGAGAGAGGGAGACACAGAATCTGAAGCAGGCTCCAGGCTCTGAGCTGTCAGCACAGAGCCTGACGTGGGGCTTGAACTCATGAACTGCGAGATCATGACCCAAGCCAAAGTTGGATGCTCAACTGACTGAGCCACCCAGGCACCCCTCCTTTGGTAATCTTTTAGTTTGAATTTTCTATTCATTTTCTTCATTTTCTTGGTGAGTTTAAAAACTTATCCTCAAGATAGTTCCAAAATAGCAATTCCCCAAATTTTTATCAATGATACATACATTCTATTACCGTACATTCTTTCAGAGTGACTTTTTGACAAGGAAAGTTTCATTTGACTATTCACATATTTTCCTTTAAGTCTTATTTTTCCCATCTTATACTTGTTACTTTAAACACTGAATCTTTCGCATCATTTAACAAATGACTATCCTACTGACAACTGTCATTGAACTTTCGAATGCATCTGATACACTGCCAGATGTTGACTACCAAGTTGAGAGAATCTAATTTATTTTCTACCTCATCTTCTTTCTTTCTTCTCCTGAGAAATAATCAATCCCATTTATAGTCATCATATCTCCTGTTGCCTTATCCAACTAATGCTTATAGGAGTGTTGAAACAGCAATGAAAGTTCATGCCAAATTCCTATAGCATTTCTAATGTTAGAGATGAACCGAGTTTACTTTTCTGTGCATTGTGGAAAAAATAAAGGTAGTAATAGGATGTCTCAGCAAAGATTGTTGGAAGATAATTTCATGAGTAAATGTCAGATCAATAGCATTATATTCTGCTGACATTTCTTCCCTTGTGGTGCCTCTAGTTCAGTTGGAATCTAAACTAGAATCACCTAATAAGCATAACCAAAGAAGTATTGCCATTGATTGTTGGTCTAATTGAGTTCTTTTTCAGGTGTTCACACCATCCAAAAGAAAAAAAAAAAGTATTTTCTTTACTTCTATGATCTTAATGACACCTTCTTAATTCTACATTCACTGTTCCTTTTATCTTTTTTTCTTCTCTGGTTTCACATTGCTTCTATTGGATTGCTTTATTATATCACTTTTACAGTCACACAAAGACTCTTACAGCTCAAAAAATGGTAGTGTCCTTGATGATTATTTTTATATCACTGTTCAATAGCCTTAGTTAAAACTCTAATTTTATACGTGCATATTGGATAAAAGAGCTCAAGGTCTTCTCAGGCAATAAACATGACAAGTCTTGTCTTTCACAGGCCATGAAAGTAGTTTCATTCTCCCAAGAACTACATCAGAGGCATCATGAGTGCTTCCTACAGCTAGTCATTTGATGTCTCATTGGCACTGGATTAAAAAGTGGAAAAAAAATTTCTGATTGAAAATTTCCTTGAGACATGTTACATTCTCACTAAGTTTAACAAGTACCAATACAAGTAATAAAATAAAGATAGAAGGAGGAAAGTGATAACCCTTTTTTGGAAATTTTTTTGAAATAGCAATTTTGATGACTTACATAATTTAATCCCAATATAGACATTTCTTCAAATAATATGGAGATATCTTAATTGTATTTCTCCAAATAAATGATGGTAAAAGTGCATTAGATGTTTTCACACTTTATTGAATCTTATTGGACTTCTTTTTATATGTCCATTCTACATATTGAATCAAGAACCACAATGATATTTTACATTTGACTCCTTTTTCTTTCACAAACTATGTCTAATCCATACTAAACTCTTTCTGTTTTCTATTTGAAATATATTCAGAATTTCTGCATTTTCACTACCTTTACTGCCACCTGACTTCAGCTACCTCACCCTCTCACATAAATAATTGAAATATCTTCATAACTGGTCTTCCTTTGGGCCTTGCCCCCTACAAAATGCTACAAGCATTTTCTCAGGAGAGTAGGCAGGGTGATGTTTTCAAAACATACCAGATTGTGTCACTTTTCTGCTCAATAATTTCCCAACCCATATAAGGAATTTCCCATATAAGTCAAAGTCTGAGAGTGCCATCCAGTGCCCTATGTTGTCTACATTTCCAATACTAGCCCCTACCTCTCTGATTTTTTCTCCCACAAAGATCCCCTGTCCTTCTCCCATTCCTGCTACATTAACTTCCTGGCTGTCCACATGCCAGGCAGTACATGATAGCTCTTTCCAGTCCCAACTTAAATGTCACAGAGTAAGACCTTTGCTGTTACCCTATTTGCAAAACCAACCCTTCTACTCTCCCCCTGCACAGCCTATACCCATTTAGACATCATCTTTCTCCATAGGGCTTGTTAACCAACTGACTTATTTCATGAATTTATTAATTTATGGTCTTCTCCTTTTCCTGTTGAATGTAAATTCCTTAGAGGACAGGGATTTTTCCCTGTTTTATTTATTGCTAATACTCCCAGTCATGAGAATATTGCCTGGTGATAGCATGAGCTTAAAAAACACTTGCTTGAATGAATAGAATGAAAGAAATGAGCTTGGCAGAATACGTTGGACATGGTAATTGCACCAGAAATGGTAGCTATTGTTATAAAGATTTTTTTCCTAGGAAAGCTAGATTATACATAATATCCAGTGCTCTAACTGCAGAGTCAAAACTACATTTGAATTCCACTAATAATTAAAACTTGGAAAAGTTATTTAATTTCAATGAACATTTGTTTCCATATCTATAAAATAGAACTACTAACACCATATAGATTCTATTTTTCACAAATGCTGGATGAAATGACAAGTTTCAAATGTCTATTATAGTGTTTGGTCTAAATCAATACAGATTTGTTTTCTCTCTGCTTCCTACCCATCCCCTCTTAGTGCTCTTTGATAATCACTTTTTGAGTGCCTACCATGTGGCAATCACCATGATTGCCATTGGATGTCAAAATATGAGATACGGTTCTTGCTCTTGAAGTGTTTACAACCCATCGAGGAGACAAACGCATTAGCCAAAAAGAAAAAAAAAATCCTTTAAAATAATGGAGAAAGTAAAATAATGGAAGTATAGAGGAAAAGTGCCTAATGAATAAGTTGCCTAGATTAGGTAGTACCTAAGCTAAATTTTGAAGGATGGCTTACATTTATCCAAGCATCCAAGCTCAGAAATGAGGGAAGCTTTTCCTGGGGAAGAGAGGGCATAAGCAAATGTGCAGAGGCAAATGTTAAAAAAAACTCAGCATGTATGGGAATTTATGACCAACAGTGTAAGGCGAGATGGCAAGGTGGAAACTGCAAGTGGCAAGAGATGAGGCCAGGGAATCTGGAAGACATCAGGCGATTGAAAGTCCTGTTTGTCACACTAAAGGACTTAGATTGCATCCCCTTTTCCCTGATGGGGGTAGCAGGTGGAGATGGGAGTATGGCAGAGTCACATCTGTGTTTTAGAAAGACAGTTATGCCAAATATGTGAAGGATGGATTTTAGTGAGTGACAGCAACAATACTGCTTTAAGAGTATGAAATTTGCAACCAGATTTTTAAGTTCCAATCTCACTAGTTCCACCATTTCCATTATTTCCCAGCATTCTGGTTTCAGTTCTGCTAAAAACTTCCACTTACAAGCTAGGTGTCACTCAGAGTTATGTACCTGTCTTAACGTCTCTATCTGTAAAAATGGGATCAAAACCAAGGTAGTTTTCACTATGATGTTATTATAAGCATTAAAGTGATTAAACTTAGAAATTTAACTTGTAAAGTTTTTACAAGTTATTTAACTTTTAGAGGTAAATGTATTACTATGCATTAACTATGAAATGCTTCTTAAAATTTATATAAATAAAAAATACAGGACTCTAATTAGAAGATCATTATTTTACTTTATTTGTAAAGTGAAAAATGATTATAGAAGTCTAATTGGTACATTACTGTTTTTCACAGATACAGTGGTAGTATTGGTGGAGGGGAGGCAGATTCAGAAATGTTTGTGAAGCAAAGCCAGCAGAGCCTGACTTTGCCTTCTAGCCTCACACAGTTGGTTACAAATTCCCACAAATTCCCATGCATACTATATTTTTTTCAGAACTGGTGAGTGACTAGCCAGGTTGGGAGCAGTGGTAGTTGAAGGAGCCTAAGACTTCTTAGGTAGAGTTAGGACTCTGGAAGTTTCTAGTTTGGGCAATTCTGGATGTCATTTAATAAAATTTGGGATAAAGGAGGAGATATTTTGTATCTAGTTCTATCTAGTCTTTCACCAAATATGTTGTCAGTACCTAATATATACCTGTATCGTGCTAGGCCAGATAGATATAATCTCTGCCCTCGTAAAGCTTAAATTTTAATGAGAGAAAAAAAATCAGTGGTTGATATAAGCATCTCATTAATGAAACAAACACCTAATTAAATAAATAATATTTAATTACAAAGATCATGTTATAAAAAAGTATAATAAAATAAATGTTACTTAAAAGTGACAGGAAACAGGGGCCCCTGGGTGGAGCAGTCTGTTAAGAATCCAATTCTTGATTTTGGTCATGATCTAGCAATTTGTGAGATCAAGCCCCGCATCAGGTTCTGTGCTGACAGTGTGGAACCTGCATGGGATTCTCTCTCTCCCTCTCTGTCTGTCTGTTCTCAACTCATGCACTGGCTCTCTCTCAAAATAAATAACTATTTTTTTAAATGAAGGAAAATTGACCATAACATAAATACTGATCTAGTCTAGAGATCAATGAGATTGTGACATTAAAAAAGCTCTGAGAGATAAGCAGTAGATAACAAAGGTGTATATAAGTTGAAACTACTGAGATAAGCAAGGGTCATATGTGCAGGGCTTCTTTTTGGCCAAATAAGGACTTTTTATTTTTTTTTAAATAAAAGCAATAGAAATATATTGAAGTATTTAAAGTGGGAAAATACCTAACCCTATATATATTGTATATTTAAAATGTCCTTGTTGCAGCAAGTTTTGTGAAGTGGATTAGAGCAGGGCTACAGGATGAGTCTAGCTAGAAGGCTTTTGTAATCATTCAGGAAGGAGAGAGTGGGGGCTTGGATGAGCATGGTACTAATGCAGATGCAAAGAAGTAGAGAACTTTGGGAAATATTTAGGGGTGAGATGTTTCTTGTAACAGATCTTCACATCTTCCCCAAGGCAGGACCTCAAACTTCTTTCTTCTTATGGCATGTGTTTGGCAAGGTAGAAAGCAAGAATGCTTCAGGGAAGAGAAGGGAGAAAAGCAAAACCAACTACCTGTATTGTGTAGATCTTCAGCTCAGGTGTCATAGGTTGCATCCACATTCCCACCATTAAATACCTGACTCTACCAGTTAAACTTGCTGCTAATATTCTGCTCAAGTTGTTCCAGAAGGCGTGACCTCTGAAATCCTTAGAGCTTCTTTTCAAGCTCTATGGTTATCCCCTAAAGCCTGTTTCGGTTTCAAATTCCTTACATCTCTCTTTAGCTATTGGGAAAACATTTTTTTTCTTTTCCCGGATCCAGTGTTTCTGTGATGGTGTATTAGCTATCTATTGCTCAGTAACAAATTCCCCTAAAACTTAGCTTAAAATAACACATATATGTTCCCTTAGATTTATAACATTGTCTTTGTAATTGAATGCCATTTATTTAATTAGGTGTTTACGTCATTAATTAGATGTTTATATCAACCATTATATTTTTCTCTCATTAGAATTTAAGCTTTATGAGGGCAGAATTTATATCTATCTGTACCTAGCATGATACAGATACATATTAGGTACTGAATAAATGTTTGGTGAAAGAGTAGATAGAACTAGGCTATATAAAATACTGGGTTTGGGGGCACTTGGGTGGCTTAGTCAGTTAAGTGTCTGACTTCAGCTCAGGTCATGATCTCAAAGTTCATGAGGTTGAGCCCCACATCGGGCTCTGTGTTGACAATGCAGAGCCTGAAGCCTGCTTCAGATTCTGTGTCTCCTTCTTTCTCTTCCTCTCCCCCACTCATGCTGTGTCTCTCTTTGTCTCTCAAAAATGAATAAATGTTAAAAAAAAATGTTAAAGCCCTATTAAAATAACTAATAAAATTCTGGGATATAAAAAAAAACTTCATTGCTGTGGGTCAGGAATTTGGGCACAGTTTAACTAGGTTCTCTAATTCAGGGCATCTCATGAGGCTGTTATTAAGGTGCTGTGTGTGTCTATAGTATCCAAAAGCTCAGCTGGAGAGGAGAAGGATCCACTTCCTAGCTTCCTCACATGGTTGTTGGCAGATTTCAGTTCTTTGCTGACTGTTGACTGGAAGAGGTTGTCAATTCCTTGTTATTTGGGTCTCTTCACATGGTAGCTCATAACATAACTTGCCTTATCAGAACAGGAGCATGAAAAGACCCAGAATGAGAAAGTACAAGATATAGAGGAGTCAGTCTTTACAGCTTAACCTCAGAATTAACATACATCTCTTTTGCCATATTATATTCATTAGAAACAAATAACTAGATCCAGTTCACACTCGATTTGAGATTACACAAGGGCATGAATTCCAGGAGGCTGGTATCATTGAGTGTCATTTCAAAGTCTGTCGCATATGTGGTATATCCATGGTGTCTCTGGGACTTTTAGTGAAATAATTCTTTCGTTTAACAGAGCTTCCTCCTTCTCAGGGCACAAAGATATTTTCGGAGACTAGATAATCTCTAATATAGATTTCCTGCTCCCTTTGTATATCCAGGCTGTTTCTGAGTACATGTAGCCCACTATGCCATGTGCCTTTTCATTGATGTTGATTTTTCTTCCATATTCTTCTTGTTCATCCTTGAAGTTTTACTTTTGTTGTCCACTCCCAAGTCATACAGTTAATCAGATAAGTCTAGCTCTACAACACAGTGGTGTGCAAGGTTCAAGTTTCATTCTATTAGATTCCTAAATGTTAGGCAAATCAAAGGAACTGGCCAAAAACTAGTTTAATCTCTGTATATCTTATCCATCCTAGAAACTTAACCTGGATTTCCAAGAGACTGCCATCCGCCTTTAGAAGTCAATATATTCAAGTATCAGTCCCAGTGCAAATCAAGGCCATACAATAATTATTCATCAAACATATTGTCATGGAGCAAACATATTATGGTTTTACAAAATGGTTCATGAGTTCAGAAACCTACAATGCACTATTTTTCTCATATTGATTCAAAACAAAAGCTTTATAAAAATGTCAGTCTGATTATTATAATTCTCTGATCCAAATCCTTAATTCTTCTATATTATAGCTTTTAAGATGAAGTTTGTAACTGTCTGAGGCACATGGGCTTTCATTATCTGGTACCTGCCCATCTCTATACTCAGATCTACTTGTTTTTCCTTGAGCATTCTTCCCTCCAACCACTCTGAGCCACATGGAGTGCTGCCTCAAACTCCTGTACCTTTCAACATGCAGTTCCCCTGCTGCCTTGTCTCATTCATCCCTAGTCTCTCATCCCTCCAAGCACAGCCCACGTGCACCATGCTTTAGACAGCCTTCCTTGATTCTCCACTGTGAAGAATCAGATTTTCTTTTAAGACATAACCATACTTAGCTCAAACTGTGCAGTTAGCTGGCAGGCTCTAGCTGTTAACCCCTTCAGGATCCATTTTGGCTTTTGAGCTAGCATCATGCTTTAGGATCTGGCTCTTTCCAGAGGCCACACTCAATTGGTTGCCATGTGGGGTCTGTCCATTAAGCAGCTCAAAACATGGCAGCTGACTTCATCTGAGCAAGAAAGCAAGATGAGCCAGAGGAAGTACAAAAGAGATGAAAGCCACAGCTCTTTGTGACCTAATCTCAGAGATGACACCCCTTCTTGCCATGTTCCATTTATTAGAAATGAGGCACTCAAGGGGCCCCTGGCTCAGTAGGGTAACTGTCCGACTTTTGATTTTGGCTCAGGTCATGATGGCACAGTGGTGAGATTGAGCCCAGCATCAGGGCTGAGCACTGAGTGTGGACCCTGCTTGGGATTTTCTCTCTCTCTCTCTCTCTCTCTCTTTGCCCCTCCCCTGTTCTCATGCAGGCACTCTCTCTCCTTCTCTCTCAAAATAAATAAAAATTTAAAAAAAGATGAGCCCCTCAAGGGAGGGGATTCACAAAGGCAGTAATACTAAGAAGCACAACTCATTGGGAAGCTACCCCATGTGGTAAGCTGTTTCTCAACACTCTGGTTTCTCTCTTCATTTTTAGCTTAGATCACAAGCATTTATTAAACACTTTATCTGTGCATGCATACTTCAAAACCATAAAATGTTTCTTCCTCCCTCATTACTTTATTTAGCACTCATACTATGCCGTAAAACTTTATTCATTCAATGTGTATTTATTAAGCATGTACTATGCATCTGAAATTGTACTAGATATAGGAATTTCCAAAATGAATAAGGACTCAGAAACAAATTTTTAACCTCTGCCAATTCGATGTATAATTTTAATTAGCTTTCTTTTACAGTGGAAGTGACCTTTTAAAACTTAATCCTGTAACCGTATTTTTATAGAAAAATAATTAGTCTTTGGTATAATGCATACTTCAAAAAATATGCTGTCAGGTTAGTTATATGTTTGGGTTTTTAGAACATGGCAGGATAAACACCCTTATTTGAAAATGCATTATGGCTCCTAATTTTGTTGTTCCTATTAATGTTTTGTTTATGCCATTAAACTGGCTGTGGTGATTTAGATTCCTGTTTATAATAATGTGTGAACCCAGACATTTATAGTCAGAACATGAAAATGAACTAGCCCAGTATATCCATAATGGTTGCAGCTCTCTCTCTCTCTCTCTCTCTCTCTCTCTCTTTCTCTCTCTATCTCTCTCTCTTTTAATACTGCTGATTGATTGCACATTAGTTTGCATTAAACATAAAGTTGTATTCCCCTTACAAATTGCTTTTCTCCTGTACTCCAAAATATATCATAAATTAATTGTAAAACTACTAAGCACATAGCTACAGGATGGAAAACAACTGCTTTACGACAGACCAAAATGATACATGTGGTTCCTAGAAGTCTATTTACTGGGTTGCATATCACATTAAAATAAGTACAGCTTGGTCTGACCAAGAGTTATATGGGCTGGTTCTCAGAATCATTCTGCCCTTGTCACAGTAGAAAGCACAGAGGGTAGAAATTAGAAGAGATAAGATGTGATAGATCAGTAGCATGAAGTAATAATAACAGTTTGAGATTCTAAGTATAAACAGTCTGATGATCCCTGAGTCCAAGGTGAAAGAACAGAAACATAGGAGTAGCTAATAAAGAGATTTATATAGGGAGAGCCATAGCTGTTGTTGAGCTATTTTTTAAAAGTAGGTTCTATGCATATATACAAAAATTTTTATAAATAAATAAATAAATAAATAAATAAATAAATATCTTAGAAATGTTTTAATTACTTAACTTTTTACTATGAATCCTTTTTTAGATGTTTGGTAAAATTGTTGGGGCAGATGAAATATAAGTTAGTAACTTGTGGCATGGAAGCACTAGCCATTGAGAAGCATCTGTTCTGCTGACCTCTGACTCTTAGTCTGGAAGATTGGGGGTTATAATTACCCCTGGGGTACAAGGAGAGGTTTAACCAGGGTGAAGCAAATAAAAGATGTCAATTAACTCTATAGTCTCCCTGAGATTGGAAAAGAAAAATAAAACCTAGATTCTAGGCATGAGACTGAAAATATTTTTAAATGAACTTATCTTGGTCAAATTGGTTTATCTCCTTTGCCCTAGGGTATACAAAGTTGCTTCTTTGTGGGGTAGGTGGTGAGGTGGCAGTTTTGCCTGCATGGAACATTTAACAATGTCTGAAGACATTTTGTTATTATTGCCGTTGGGGAGGTGATACTGGTATCTGGGGAGTAGAGGGCAGGGGTGCTCCTAACAATCCTATAGTGCACAAGATAGCCCCCCACAACAAAGAATTATCAGGCCTCAAATGTCAATAGTGTCTGGGTTGAGAAACTAAGGTAGGCATAAAGTGGACACTGAGAGAAAATGTGGAGAAAGGCAGAGTAGAGAATGTGGTGTTTGTATCCCTTCTTCCAAGGCAAGTCAAGAGAAAGGAATGAAAGAGTTCCTTGCAAGACCAAGGAAATCTAACTGAGGAAGAGACATATTTTCCAAGTGCATCACAAGAAAGCCCACTAATGTGCCCTAGGGAAGGATAGTGACATTTAGGCAAGCGAAATACTCAGATAAGAGCTTGTCTAAGTACCTGAGTTTCCCCCAGGTCTGAAGGATGCATGAGAATATTCCCCCATAATCCCAGAGTGAACAGTGAGACTAGCTGGGAGAGTGAGCCAAGAAACCACTCCACGGCAAAGGGTGCTCACGTCAGACGGTCCACATGCACTGCTTCACAGGGAGGTCCTAGGGGGCTGGATATGCGCCTAGGCCAGCGCCTGGCTCTGTCCAAGATACATAGTCCTGGACATATTGGCCAGCCTAGACCAGCTGGAGTATAATGAGACAGGCCATGGAATTCCTACCATGATGCTGTTCAGCTAAGATCCTAAAGAGATGAGCCCCTTCCTACCCTTGTCACCATGTCACCCACTCTGTGCTGAACCAATACTGGGAACCAGTGCTAAGGGACTATGTCCCATGAGTTTAAAAGTAAAATGGGAAGGAGGAAAGACCTTTTAAGGAGAAAACAGTGGCGTGGAAATGAACCTCTGAGCATCACTGAAGTGCTCCTGAAGTGGCTAAGCTCTTCTGAATTGGCCTGAAAAACTGTGCAGTAGGACTGAATTTACCTGTAAGCTTATACAGTAAATCATCTGATAGAAGGTCAAAAACTAGTAAAGAAAAATTACGTTTAAAAAAAAATGGTTATGTATTTGTGTTTGAGAGAAGGAGAGAGAGAATCCCAAGTAGGCTCCACACTGTCAGCACAGAGCCCAATACTGGGCTCAGTCTGAACCAACATCAAGAGTTGGACACTTAACTAGTTGAGCTACCTAGGCTCCCTAAAAAATTCCACTTTTTATACCACTGTTAATGAAGACTGTTGTAACTGAAATATCATGCCTATTAAAATACTTCTGGTGTTTTTTATTTTTAACATTGAACAGTAAACTGTAAGAGACAGAACCTTTGATATAACTGATCATTACCTTCTCTTTGCTTTACTATTTTATTCCTAGAAGTTATATCCCTTAATGATATGGGGCCATCTGCCAATGGTTTACATTTTGGCATCACTCATCCTTTTCCATCTCATTAATTCTTACTCATTCTTTTTGTCTGAACTTCTCTTCTGCCTGGAAACTTTCCCTGACCACTCCAGATTAGGGTAGAAGCCCCTGAAATACACTTTCATAGTTCTCAAAAAACTTTCTTTATTAAATCATTCATTTTCTTTGAAGACAAGGTCAGTGGTTATGGCTTGTCATAAACTCCCCAGTGCCTAACAGAGTACTTAACACATTACAGGCATTAACAAATTAGGTTTTTCTAACTATGTTATTAAATCTGTTGAAACCTGCAATGATAGTTAAGTATTAACAGCTAATTAAAGCCCTTGTAATCCCTCCCCAATTTTCTATATTCAAAAGTCCTATTTGTGTTGCACATGTGCATATCATTTATGAAAATTATTTGTTTTTAAGAATCAATTTTGAGACTGTGTTGTTTCCTATTTCCTGGGTGATCAAAAGTAGGACCATGACTTGTAAGGGAGGGATGATAAATTACATACTTGAGTTGGAAGCTCCCAAGGGAAAGATATGGTGCTGTTTCGTAGAACTTAATGCAAATAACAAATGTTTAATTGGTTTTCCTTGAATGAGGGAGAAAATTGGAGAATACCGTGGCTTTTAGAGGCTGACACAACGAATGCTGAGTGTTGACTCCACTGCTTACCAATGCTCTGATTTTGGAAATAACCTATTCAAATATCTATTTCTTAATATTAAAAATGGTCATAACAATACCTAATTATATTTTTGTTGACTATATATTTGTGTGTGTGTGTGTGTGTGTGTGTGTGTGTGTGAAAGAGAGAGAGAGAAGAAAGAAAAGAAGGATGGGAGGAAGGAAGCGAGAAGGAAGGGAGAATTTCCATCTAGATCCTAGCAAGGCTGAATAATAATCCAGTTTCTCCCTATAAAAATATTAACTGTCTACTTCAGATTTCTAATTCTGTTGATTGGAGAGGTTAGTTGGTTTCTTAAATGACACCTTCTACTGAATCATAAGGGCCCTTTTGCAATTATTATTATTATTATTTTTATTATTATTATTAATTCAGTCTTTGAGCTCCTCACCAATCATAATAATCGAAGTTGCTCTATACTCTCATAGCCAGAGTGTATGATACAACATTTGCTGGATTCCTGGTGATTAATTTCTGAGTCTACTCCGTCACCAAAACATTTAAATTAGGGAATTTCTTAAAAATAGAGAAGTCTCTTTGACAAAACCTGCTAATGCGAGTAAAAAAATACATGTCATATTTCCCCTTGATGAGCCAAATTGAGAAAACCAAGGTCAGTAGAATGTCAAAAAGCTGGTGATGCACGAAGGTAACAGAATGGAGATACTGAAACAGAGCTATTTTGTGATAGAACTGATGAGTAAAGATGTAATTTGTCTGAATTTCAACTCTACCACACTGCTTTGGAGGAGAAAGAATAATTACATAAGGTGTTGAGATCAGTTATTACAAAAATTCTTTAGGATACAAATTTAATATCCATTTTATGATTAAATTCTTCCATTATATTCCCACAGCCTTTGGATAAAATCTCACCTCTGTAGTTCCATACAGCTTCCTGTGATTTGCCCCTTCTCTTTCCCCCTCCTTCCTGATCCTCATCCCCATTTTATACCATATTCTAGCCATGCTGAAATACTTGTGATTCTTAGATAAACTGTGTTGTTTTACCCTTTTGTGACCTTGCCCTCCTAAGCAGAGTTTATCACTCCCACCTACTATACTTTATACTTCAATATATTTATTCAACCAACATTTATTAAGTGCCTTCTGTGTCTGAGTTATAGCAGAACTTTCTTAGGAAATATAATGCTAAAGACATGACCTTTTTCCTCAGAGCGTTTGACATCTTATAAAGGGAGACCTGTAGATAAATAAATGTTCGGAGATGATATGGTAGATACAATAGAAAGGGATATAACATAAAGTGGAGGGCATGGGAAATTCCAAAGGAGTAAGAGGATTTGAAACAGGATTCAGAGAGACAATCATAATTGCGCTGAGCCTAAATGAAGGCTAGAAGGCAGAGAGCTGTGGAGTAGAAGGTAGCACTTTGAAACTCCCTGGTGTGTTAGGAAAAGTATTTTGAGGAACTCCAAACATAATGGAATAGTAGTGAGCAGTTAATAGGGTAGGTCTAGAGTCCAAAATCAGAGTCTGGGTGACTGTCCCTTGTGAATATACTCAAGTATTTCAATTTCCTCATCTATAAAAGGTAGATAATCATCTTCCACAGTGTCATAAAAAATAATTGAGAGAATATAAGTCACTTAGCTTAAGCACATTATAAGAGCACAAAAACATATTTTTTGTTTGTGTATGTTATCATTCTGGAGACTATTGTACGGTATGAGAGGGTGGTTTGTTGTGAGGGAAATAGGTAAAAAAGGTGCTAAATAAAATGTTTGATATGTAATATGTGTGTGTATATATATATATATATATATATATAGAGAGAGAGAGAGAGAGAGAGAGAGAGAGAAGACAAAATAATAGGTATCCATGTCCTAATCCCCACAGCAAAGAATATGTTAGTTTATGTGGCAAAAGGGACTTTACAGATGTGATTACATTGAGATGGTAGATCATCTGGATTATCTGTATGGGCTCAGTGTACCTACAATGGTTTTTCAGAGAAAGAGGAGGAGGAAGAATCAGAATCAGAGGAGATACGAGGAGAGAAACAGAAGTCAGAAAGAAGAGAAATTTAAAGATGTCACACTGCTGGCTTTGAAGATGGAGGAAGGCACCATGAGCTAAGGAATGAAGGTAGAGTCCAGAAACTGAAAAGTGAGCAAATAGACTCTCCTCTAAAGACTCTAAAAGGCACTGTGTATGTCTTGATTTAGGAGTTTTTGACCTTTAGAAACTATAAGATAATAAGTTGTGTTGTTTTAAGTCACTAAATTTGTGGTAATTTGTATAGTAGCAATAGAAACTGTAACACACATAAACATATAACGGATATACTCTATCCTATGGTCAATGGAAAATTGTTAGGATTTTTAAAAAGGAATCAAACTATCAGGTAGGCAATTTAGAAACAATTTCATAGTTTCAATGAAAAAAATGGAGTGTGTAATACTGAAAACAATGGAAATCAGATGAAGAAACTTTTCAGAATCTAAAATGGAAGTAAAGAAGATTGGATAGGGGCACCTGGATGGCTGAGTTGGTTAAGCATCTGACTTCGGCTCAGGTCATGATCTCACGGTTCGTGATTTCGAGCCCCGCATCAGGCTCTGTGCTGACAGCTGAGAGCCTGAAGCCTCCTCCAGATTCTGTGTCTCCTTCTCTGTCTGCCCCTCCCCAGTCACATTCTGTCTCTCTCTCCCTCAAGAATAAACAAACATTAAAAAATTTTTTTTAAAGTAAGTGAATAAGTAAATATTTATTTATTTATTTATTTAGAGGAGAAAAGGGATATTTAGAATGAGAAGCAAATCAGTTAAATTATTTTATAGAATGATAGATACTACATACACCACAAAATTTTAGAAATATAATGTAATTTTCATTAATGAACTTTTATTAATTAATTAAAAGTATTTAATTAGTTTTCATTTATGCCTAACACAAATCTGTAATGCTTTTCCCTCAGTATGTCTATGGCCCTTTCCAAGGCCTTAGTAGAGACCTAACAAGTGACTGGGCCTCTGAAGTTTAAGCTTCATTAGTTTAATAGCAGATCTGCTTCTGATGTGGACAAAAGGGATGGGAGACATCAAATAGAAGGGTGGAGAACATTTGGGCTTACGGTTTGGGTACCTGGATGGATGCTGCTTCCTCTGATGTAGGGTTTAGAGCTAGATAATGTCTTTTTTAAGTTTATATCCAAATTCCTTGAGGATAGAGACTGTATCTTACCTGTGCAGGTTTTAGATGAATATAAATGATGAATATAAAGTATGCACTCTTAACTGAAGTATACATACAAATTTGCATTTTAAAGAAGTACAGCTTATGTTTTGTGGCAGCATTATATAAACTAAAAACTTAAGAGAACTTTACTTAATGCAAAAACTCTTTACTATGATGTGCACCATGGGCTACAGAGAAACTATTTTACTTTTTCATTATTTGTTTTAGAGAAAAGCCTCTGAAAATTTTAAAATAATAATTTTAGCGTAAAAAGTTATGGATAGAAAACAGCTGACCACTTTGAGTTAACAAAAAGGTTTCATTTCTAAAAATATCATTACACTATGCAAAATAATTGGTAATATCACATTCATTTTTGACATCATAAATTATAAATTCATTATAATCTCTATTTTTTAAATTTAGTTATCTTGGTAATATTAACTCCAAGTTTTACTTTGGACCAAGTTATAATATTATTTTAAGTATAGAAATAATCTGTCACTCTATTGCAATAAATTTATATCCAATCAATGCATTTGATCCATCAAAGGTGACAACATCCACCCACAATATATTTTCCCAAGGAAATTTTATGTAACTTTTAGGAATACTACACCAAAAAGAAGTTAATTTTATGGTAAAAATTATAGCATATAGCCAAATATGTTCTTGTAAGACTTGAAAGAAAGCATAAAGGATGTAGGTTGGAGAATAAATTGGTATTTTAATCAATATCTTCCTAAAGTAAATTCAGGTGACTAGATAACAATTCAGATTATATATTTTTATCAAATCCATTAATGTAATCTTAGGTGTATTTGGTATTTAACTGAGGACTTTCATTAAAGGTAGGGAATGATACTTGCAACAACCCTACTTGTGTATGTGTATGTGTGTCCAAGTGCATATGTATAAGACAGAGAGCAGGACAGTCACAACTTCAAATTACTATTAACAAGTCAGAATCTTCGATGCTTGCCCCTCTGAGTTCCAAAAATCAAGTGGCACACCAAATATCAGTTTGACTCTGACAAGTAATTTATTTTTTCAAGCATCAACTCTGTGTAGTATACTGTTTTATGATTTTCAAGGGATAAAATAATATCTGCATTTTCAACAAATTCTCTAATATCTACATATCCAATTTGTTATACCCAAGATAAAATTAAATACCCAGGAATTATATAATTTAAAGGATGTCATATTTATTCTCATTTTTTACATCCATTTCATCTAAAACCTGAGACACAATTGCTATAATATCCTTGAGGTGAGCAAATCTTCCTTGTTTGAGGATGAATTTCCTTTTTGAAATAGCCAACAAGAAACCAATTTGGATGCCATCCTGGTGAATAATGTGCCTGATCAAACTGGTGGAGATGACTTTTGGTCAGAAACAAGATATCACTCTAAAGAAATTATTCTGATTTATTTTTGTGGCTGGGAAGGTAGGTAAGGTAAATCTAAAATTGTTTTGAATAATGATAGGCTCATGAAAAAATGTGCAATATTTTCCCAGTAAGTGATCAGAAAGGGGCATCAGGATTTGGGGTATGGCTAAAGAGGTGTCTGTTACAGTCTGTCCTTTTCCTTCATGATCCAGACTCATTTCATTCTTACCTAATATGCCCCTATATTATAAATACTGAAACATGGAAACAATACTGACTTCATATTCTGTGAAGTATTTACACTATATTGTTTTGAGACCTGAATAACCTGATTTAATTCCAATTAGCAATTAAATAATTGAATTTTAATTATATCAAATGAGCTCTAGATACTAAAAAAACTGCACAATTGATGTATAATTTATCCACACCAATTAGGATGATGTGATTATATTATTAACTTCATGCTAATCCTCTTCTAGAAAGAACGTTAGACCAGAAAATACTGAACAATAACTCAGATGATACTTGATAGAGAATTAGGAACCTAAATTAAAAGTTAAAAAAGAAAAGGATATAGCCTAGTGTTGAAATAAAACCCTTCAAAGTTCAAAACTTTTAATTACTGAGAAAAAGAAATTTAATTCAATTAATAGAAATAGCAATTTATCTTCAGATGCTGTGCTAGTGTGCTGTATTTCTTGGTGTGGTAGATTAAAAATGAAGTGTAACTGGCATTCTACACTGATAATTGGAAACATTTCTAGTCTTTTGTTGTACCTTGCCAAACATTCACTGGAGTACCTTTAAAAAAAAATTTTTAATGTTTATTTTTGAGAGAGACACAGAGTGTGAGTGGGGGGAGAGTCGAGAGAGAGGGGGACACAGAATCTGAAGCAGGCTCCAGTCTCTGAGCTGTCAGCACAGATCCCAACGCGGGACTTGGACTCATGAACCGTGAAATCATGACCTGAGCCGAAGTCGGGCACTTAACCAAGTCACCCAGGTGCCCCTGGAGTACATTTTTCTTTTAAGTTTATTTATTTATTTTTGAGAGAGCAAGCCAAGGAGGGGCAGAGAGGGAAGGAGAGAGAGAATCTCAAGCAGGTTCTGCGATGTCAGATGTCAGCACAGAGCCTGAAACATGGCTTGAACCCACAAATCATGAGATCATAACCAGAGCTGAAACCAATAGTTGGATGCTTAACTGACTGAGCCACCCAGGCACCCCGAGTACATTTAAAAGATAAAAAATAAAAAGAAAGTCCAGGCCTTCATAAACACACTTAACCAAAGATCCTGCTAGAATATTTTTTCTTCTTCCCTTCCCTTCCCTTCCCTCATCTGTCCATATTTAGTACCACTGAATTATTTTGAATGGATTATGTATTAGCTGAAGTTACCTCAAGGCTCACATATTTTAATAATTAGTCTACTTGGAGAAACTCAGAAGAAATAATTAGTAAGGCACATATTAAAGTTGTATTATTTTTTCTGCGATATAGAAATCTTCACATTTATTTTCATTTGTCATTTATTATGTTTTAACAACCAATTTACACTGATTTGGAACAACGTAACATTCTGTATAGATGAAACAAAATATTCACATAAGAAATATAAGAAAATAATATTGAATTGCTTTTATTCTACCTGGTGCTTTGTTTAGAAAATAGCAAGTATCCATTTGCCCATAAATATCTCCTGAGTGTTAAATCTCCTATCCACTGAAAATCTTCACAGAGCAACACAACCCTCCTGGATAAGGTTGGTAGAACCAAAGTGTTTTAACAGAAGTTTGGCGACTCTGTAATTTACATTATTATTGATATAAATGAATTGTTATAAAAATTGCTATTGACACTTAGTTTTAAGGCTCAGTTTTTACTGAGATATTTATAAAGTATGACACATTTGTGCCAATTTGGAAGGGCACACATGTGCATGTATGTGTGCACACACGCACACACATACACATGCACACACACATAGAATTCCCGAATTTCATATTTAAAAATCCATTTTTTAAACAATTTCATTTTGACTACAATCATTACCAACGTTGAGTCATGTCAATGCACAACACCCCAGTGAGCTGGAAAAGGGCATGCCTTCCTCATCATCCCAGTCTCCCTCTTTTTCTCTTTCCTACAGCGAGAGCCAGTAGGTAGGTAAGCTTGCCCAGTATATACCTGCCAGCTTTTCTTCATTCTAGATCATCTTTCATTATGCCCCCATTGTCATTTGTTTATCATTTATAGCTCTCCTTTTAAGTATATATTCCCTGTCACTGCCTCTCCTCCCCAAATTTTCAGTTTCTTTTATTTGTAACTTTAAACTCAGTAGTTCCCCATATCAAGAGATTTTCAGAAAATTCCCTTTTTATTAATTGAAGAAAACTGGATCTGAATTGTTGGAATTGTCTAACTGAAAATGACAAGCTTCAGGGACAGAATTGTTGTATTTCTTCTAAATGTTTTACAGAATCTAGGGCACTCCAGGTGCTGTGTTTCCACGTAAAGGATCCCTTTCTTTACTCATAAAAGAACAGGCAAGTATTTATGAAGCTAATGCTGAAAGGCAGAATAAATCCTTAAATCCTCCTCAACTTAAGACTGTTGAGAAAATAGCTTACAGAGGACTTACAGTCTTTTTTCTGAAACACCTCAATTCTCCCCAATGTATTGCTTTATTCATAATGTGAAATTTTAGTATCAAAATGTCAAATAAAAAGGAGAATATTATTTCTATAAGGGTGAACACACAAGAGGGGATACAAGTTTAAGTTAAAGTACCAGGGGAGGTATTCTGCTTTTTAACAGATTGATTAAGCATGGTACATATTCAAAGTACAATTAAGTATACACATACCCACTCCCACAAAACAGTTCAGAAATAACTGTGGTCTACTCAGAATGGAGATATCTATATCAACATCAATATACAGGTTTATCTGACAGCTATGATCGCCCCTATACATTTTTCTCTTTTCTATATACTTATTTTTATTAGGGAAAGAAAGAAAAAATATTGTAGAGTCTTCCTGTAAGTCATTATGCAACTTCAATAACTATCAATAATTTGCCATTCTTATTTCCTCTAGTCCACTACTATTTTTTCTTAGAGTATTTTAAAGCAAATTTCAGATTTCATTTGGATTTGCTTATAAATATTTAAGTCTCTGTATATTATTGACGAGTATCTCTCTGGTAAATGTGAAAATAGGCAAGATGAGGCATGTATAAACTGGATGAGAGAATCATATAATCAATGATTGATGATAACCTTGTTTTTTTATTAGGTTTATTGACATACCAAAGGCATATGAAGTAAGGAAATATTCAACCTGTAAAATGACTCAGTTTTATCAAAATCAGATTCAAAAGGTCAGGCTGGAGCCTGCAGGCCCACTGTGACCTTAGCTGGTTCTCCTAAATTTTCTGCCAGAATCCAAGGCCTTAAGTCTGATATTTTCCCATCTGATGGCACTGAAGATAAACTGCACTGCTGGAAAGAATACATTATTAATATTAGTCAACTTTGAGCATACCAGCACTTTGAAAATAATGTAAACTATTTACTTTTCTCGTCAAGTTATATTTTTGTCCATATAGAATTTGGCTCATATGAGCAAAGGTTTCTGTGGATTGAGCGTACTGTTGTCATTTCTCTCTTCCCATTCACCCCATTCCAATTCCTTTCAGTTGTGTCTTTCCTTCTGTCCTTCTGAGTCACATGAGAAGATCATGCATAATCCATATAAAGGGCATTATGGAGTGATAAACAGAGCAGGGAGTGGGTGGGAAAAGAACAGTATTTACATCTTTCTTCTAATGTTTAATACCCATGAGACTGCGAAAAGTGCTTCGTCTCTGCAATTTTCTTTATTTGTTAAAAGGTATAAGAAAATAACTAGGGGGTGCCTGGGTGGCTCAGTCGGTTGACTTTGGTTCAGGTCATGATCTCATGGTTCATGAGTTTGAGTCCCACATTGGGCTTTCTGGTATCAGTGCAGAGCCTGCTTCTGATCCTCTGCCTCCCTATGTCTCTGCCATTCCTTCTCTTCCCCCTCCTCTCTCTCAAAAATAAATAAACATTAAAAAAAAAAAGAAAGAAAAGAACTAAAAAGTTTATTGTGAGTATTAAACTAACAAATGTGAAATAATTAACTCGGCGCCTGGAACATAGCAAGTGCTTCCTAAATAGTAGCTCTACTATGTTTCTACTTATTTTGGTGGTACAAAGGCATCCAATAGCTTCTGTACATCAGCCACACATCACCAATGAGAACTGATTAAGAACTGGAAAAGGAATTAGTTTTTTGGTTTTTGTTTTTGTTTTTGTTTTTGTTTTGTAGCATTCTTAGTTACAGCCCAAAGTGAATTTTTTGTTCTCTAAGCTAAACTGTAATAAATTTTATGGCCGGCATTTTTATACTAGGTTTTCTCTCTATAAGGCCAAGCACAATACTAGATGTATAGTAGATACTGATTACATAATTGCTAAATTTGAATACTATCATTGTTGATACCCATGTTCTAAGGAGGATGGGACTAGTTCATCCAAATTGAAATATTATTTTCATTAGAAAACAAATTAAAATGCTTAAATAACTCATAGCTTTTATTGTCTCATGTATCAATTTTTATTTTTGTTCTTCATCTTTCACTTGTCATACATAGACAATTTTACATAATTTCTACCACATGTATATAAACTCTAAACAGGACATTTAAGGGGTGCCTAGGTGGCTCAGTTGGTTGAGCATCTGATTCTTGATCATGATCCCAGGGTTGTGGGATTGAGCCTGCATTGGCCAAGTTCATTATAGAGTCTGCTTATGATTCTCTCTCTATCTGCGCCTCTCCCCTACTTGTGCATGCTCTCTCTCTCTCTTAAATAAAAATAAGAAAAAAGAAAGAAAGAAAGAAAGAAAGAAAGAAAGAAAGAAAGAAAGAAGGAAAGAAAGAAAGAAAGAAAAAGAAAGAAGACAGTTAAAAATGAGATAACTCCTTTAACATAAGGTTGTATTATATTTGCACTATATTAATGCTCTATTACTATATCATTACTGGTTTTTCTTTGCCTGACATTATTCTTGTTCCTTATCCAAATAGCTAAGAGTTGAGAAACAAGAATGAGACTATATGATGCATGTGCTGCTTCTGCATGATTCCATGCCTCCATTTTGATCCTTTTAAATTATTCCCTCAACTGTCAAGAGAAAAAAAAAAAGTTTAGTAGTTCTAGTAAAGTATATGCACATACTTTGTTTTTCAACAAACAAAAAGAAATTCTAAAATGTTTAAAATTTCTCAAAAGATAGAATCAAAAAGATACAGTATTCATGGGTTTATGACATAGTGTGAATTCTCAACTTCTATGTATAAACAATTAATCGAGTGTTTAATTATTTAACTATCATGCATGACTTGGAGAGCTATTTGGGGAAAAGAAACTATATATAATGCAAGTAGTATATAATTTGTTATTTTCATGCTCAAATGCCTCCTTACTTAGAATTGTGTAGCATCAGACTATATACATGGTTAAATCCTGCTGTGTTTGAAATTAACCACATTAAACACCCATTGGTGTGATTAGTACAACTCAACAGACTCTGGGTTGTTGAATTAATATATTCTTTTGTGTCTATACTCTTATAAGACAATGATTTGGGGGGCGCCTGGGTGGCGCAGTCGGTTAAGCGTCCGACTTCAGCCAGGTCACCATCTCGCGGTCCGTGAGTTCGAGCTCCGCGTCAGGCTCTGGGCTGATGGCTCAGAGCCTGGAGCCTGTTTCCGATTCTGTGCCTCCCTCTCTCTCTGCCCCTCCCCCGTTCATGCTCTGTCTCTCTCTGTCCCAAAAATAAATAAACGTTGAAAAAAACAATTAAAAAAAAAAAGACAATGATTTGGTTGATTGTATTTTGTTACAATTTTTTTAAAGTTTATCAGAATTGGACTCTCAAAGGGCAGAGGAGAAAAATAATATGTACAGGCACATAATATGTGAATATACTGCCAATATCTCACTCTCAGTTGGAGACACTCACTGATATTTCCAATGCAGTGAATAGAAAAGCTGCAATCACAGTTGTATTTTGCCAAGAGCAATAGAACTGTTAGTTCTTTTAAATGAGTGAACCTGAAAACAAATTAAGTAAAATGATTACCTTCTTCCCCAGCTTGTCAAGAGTTCCAAAGTGCTCATTTTCAAATGACACTTGGTGGAATCTTACTCCACCCTCTTCTGAAGGCCCAAAATTCTATTGAAATGCTAATGAAACTAATCAGGTTGTTTCTTTTTTGAACTTCTTTTTGTCTTTGAGTCTAAACTCTTCCTGAGATGCTGATTTCATTTACTAATTTATTGTTTGTCAAGTTTATACATTCCTTTGTCTCTAAGGGGTGGAATTAGGGAAGGGGGAGAAGAAGAAGAAGAAAGGACTCTGAAAGAATGTGTCTAGTTTCTTCAAAGTGATAAATCACTTCCAGATTTTGATTCCACCTGGATGACTGCAAATTTGGGTGCATCAGAATGTAAAGACTAAACAACTAACAGAAGGGCTGTCAAAGGATTATCATTTCAAAGTTAGATGTGGCAGAAGGCAACTCCTGCAGATTCTGGAAAAATGGCTAGGTCCGGGCTATATTTAGACAGTAGATCTAACAAGTAAGCAGAAAGAAGTTTGGGTGAAGGTCAATGTTCCTATATAGGAGAGAGAATGTCACCTGAGACAGGTGAGATATTTTTGACATGGTTATATTCATTTCATTTCCTACCTTTTTTCTTTAAAACATTTTACTTTTTTTTTTTTTTTACAAGCATAAAACCTACAAAAAACAGTGAAGACAACTAACTTTCAGATCAGATCTCAGTGATCACGAATCTAGGAAACTACTATTCCCACAGGACTATGCCTAGTTCCTAAATTCAAAATATTCAGGAGTAGAAGAAAATGGTGCCATTTTGGGAGGAAGGTGAGTTCTAGATCTAGAACCTTAGCATCACACATATTCTGCAAGTCTCTTAGCATCAGTTCACGGTGTTCAATTTGAGGAGCATGCAGCAGTAACATGAATGTTCTACATGTTACATGTTGTACATGCTACATCCTAGAAAGAATATTTGTGCATCCATATATGTATATCAGTGTGAAATTTTAGATAAAAAGTTTTGACACATAAAGGAACATTTCTAATGACTACCATGAATAACCTATTAGGAGTTGGCTAAAAAAGATTTAACTGGTATGTGTAATAAAATGTTTTTTCTACTTGTTTTGTAGGGGGAAATTTGTGCTTCAGTGGAAAATTATGCATTGTTAGAGTTCACACATCTTGGTTATTCAGTTCTAGCATTATATTGCTTTTGCGCTATTTTAAAACTCTAAATTATAGATAATTGATAACAATACAAAATCTTGTTTATAGATATGCTAATTCTGTCCTGTAGAGGTTCAATTTACTTCCCTTTCCCAATGTGAAAGAAGCCAATTTTGCCCTTATTTGCATATTCCTTCAATGCTTCTGATATATGAATGTGTGTTTTCTTTGGATTCTCCTTTGAATGGGCTGTCAACATCTTACCAGTTCCCTCATTTATAGAGTTAAATAAACTTCATAATATGTGTTATTATTATATATGTGTGAGAGTCGCCTTTTTTAGTATTATTGCTATCCTTTTACCAGGCCTAATAGGCTTTTTTTCCAGATTTTTAAAAAATGTAGGTGATAGAACATAAAACATACATACTTAGAAATATACACACAATTAATACACATATTTTTGCACTGTATGTTTTATTTTTTCCAGTTCTGTTGAGGTATAACTGACAAAAATTGTATGTATTTAAGATGCATAATGTGATGTTTTGGTATACATATATGTATTATCTATCTCTGTGAAAAATGCCACAATTCAGCTAAATTACATATCCATCGATTTACCTAATTACAATATTCTTTTGTGTTTTGTGAGAAGATCTACTCTCTTAGCAAATTCAAGTGTACAAATCCAGTATTATAAACTAATCATCATGCTGTACATTAGATCTTCAGAATATATTCATCCTGCATAACAGAAATTTTGTCCCCTCTGACCAACATCTCCCTATTTCCCCCACTTTCCAACTCCTGGTAAATACCATTCTACTCTCTGCTTTTTTTTTTTTTTTTTCTAATGTTTATTTATCTTTCAGAGACAGACAGAGCCCATGAGGTGGAGGGGCAGAGAGAGAAGGAGACACAGAATCTGAAGCCGACTCCAGGCTCTGAGCTGTCAGCACAGAGCTCAACGTGGGGCTTGAACCCACAAACTACAAGATCATGACCTGAGCCGAAGTTGGACGCTTAACCTACTCAGCCATCCAGGCACCCCTCTAGTCTCTGCTTTTATAAGTTCCACATTTTTATATTCCACATATAAGTGAGATCATGCTGTGTTTGTCTTCCTGTGTCTAGTTTATTTCATTTAGCATAATGTCTAGTGGATTCATCCAAATTACAGCAAATGGCAGGATTTACCTACCTCTTTTTTAAGGCTGAATAATAGTACAGTGTTTACATTTACCATATTTACCTTATTCATTCATCTGTCAACAGACAATTAAATTGTTTCCATATCTTGGCCATTGTGAATAATGCTGCAATGAACATGAGAGTGAAGCTATCTCTTGAAGATACCAATTGCATTTTCTTTGGATTTATATGCAGAAGTGAAGTGGGATGGCTGGATCATATCGCAGTTTTATTTTTAATTTTTGAGGCACTTTGATACTGCTTTCCATAATGGCTGTACTAATTTACATTCCCACCAACAGTGTATAAGGGTTTTCTTTTTTCCACATTCTCACAGACACTTGTTATCTTTTGTCTTTTATATAATGGCCATTTTAAAAGGTGTGAGGTGATATCTAATTGTGGTTTTCATTTGCATTTGTGCGGTGATTACTGATGTTAAGCACATTTTCATTTACCTGTTGGCCATTCATAGGTCTACTTTGGATAAATAAAGTCCTTTTTAGTCAGGTAATTTATTTTTGCAATTAAGATCCATGAGTCCCTTATATATTTATCAGATATGTGGTTTACAAATATTTTCTTTCATTTTGTAGGTTGTCTCTTTCATAAATTGATGACTTCCTTTGCTGTGCTGAAGTTTTTTAGTTTGAGGCAATCCTATTTGTCTATTTTTTTGTTTTATTACCTGTGCTTTTGGTGTCATATCCAAAAAATGATTGCCCAGACCAAGGTCAAAAAGCTTTTTCCTTATCTATGTTTTAGTATAGTAGTTCTACATTTTCAGATCTTTCATTTAATTTTTAATTTATTTTGAGTTAATTTTTGTGTATGGTGTGAATTTTTTGTACAGATATGGTATATGTTATTTATTCTTCTACATACAGATCACCAGTTTCTACAGTGATCATTTATTGAGAGAATATCTTTCTTTTATTGTGTGTTCCTGGCACCCTTGTCTAAGATCTGTTGATTGTAAATGTGTGGATTTATATCAGAACTCTCAGTTCCATTGGTCTGTGCATCTGTTTTTAGTCCAGTCCCAAACTGCTTTGATTACTGTAGCTTTGTAATATAATTTGAAATCAGAAAGTGTGATGCTTCTGGCTTTGTTTTTCTTGTTCAAAATTGCTTTGGTTATTTGGGGCCTTTGTCATTTTGTAAAAAGTTTGGGATTGTTTTCTATTTCTGTGAAAAATACCATTGAAATTTTGATAAGAATTTATTGAATCCCTAAAATGTACTAAGAACAATGTAATATTAACTCTCTCAGCCCATGAAAACAGATTATTATTCCATTTATTTTCATCTTTTTTTCAACTTCTTTCATCAGTGTCTCATAGTTTTCACTGTACAGGTCTTTTACCTCCGTGGTTAAATTTATTCCTACGTATTTTATTCTTGTTTTTTAATTTTTTTAATGTCTTATTTAATTTAGAGAGAGAGCGAGAGAGAGACAGAGCACAAGCAGGGGAGGGACAGAGAGAGAGGGAGACACAGAATCCGAAGCAGGCTCCAGGCTCTGAGCTGTCAGCACAAAACCCAACATGGGGCTCGAACTCACAGACTGCAAGATCATGATCTGAGCTGAAGTCAGACACCCAACCAACTGAGCCACCCAGGTGCCCCATATTCTTTAAGATCTCTTGTAAATGGAATTGTTTTCTTAATTTCTTTTTTTTTTGATAGTTTATTGTTAATGCATAGAAATGCAAATGATTTCTGTATGCTGATACTATAGCCTGCAACTTTATTGAATTATTTTATTAGTTTGAACAGTTATGTGGTGGAGTCGTTAGGGTTTTCTATATATAAGATCATGTAAACTGCAAATAAAAACATTACTTTTTCCTTTCCAATTTGGATGCCTTTAATTTCTTTTCCTTGCCTAACTGTTCTAAGACTTCCTGTATTTTGTTGAATAGGAATGGTGAGAGTGAGCATTCTTATCTTGTTCTTTATCTTAAAGGAAAAGCTTTCTGCTTTTTATTATTGAGTTTTATGTTAGCTGTGGATTTGTCATATATAACTATATTATGTTGAGATATTTTCCTTCTATTTCTAGTTTGTTAAGTGTTTTTATCATGAAACAGTATTTTGTTAAAAGCTTTTTCTGCATCTATTGCAATGACTATATGATTTTTATCCTTCATTCTGTTTTGTCTTTTAGAATCGTTCGCTTTATAGTATTATTCAAGTCTACTGGTTCCATATTGGTTTTCTATCTGGATGATCTATTCAATGTTGAAAGTGGAATATTGTTGTTTATTTCCTTTCAGTGCTGTTAATATTTGCTTAATATTTAAGTGTTCCAATGTTGGGTGAGTTTATTTAAAAATTCTTGATGAATTTACCCCTTTACCATTATGTACTGACCTTCTTTGTCTCTTTTGAGAGTTTTTGACTTAAAGTCTATTTTATGCAATATAAGTATAACCATTCCAGCTCTCTTTTGGTTACCACTGCAGGGGATATCTTTTACCATTCCTTCACTTCAGCTTCTGTGTGCCCTTAAAACAATATATATTTAATAATATGCAGGAATTTAATATATAATTTAAAGATTCATAAAGGGAGGTAGAATATTATCTGCTAAATTGCTGTGGTGAGGCAGGAGGGTAAAAAAGTTTTTAACTTTTTTGTTTGTTTGTTTTTACTTTATATTTGTTTGTGTATTTGACTTTTTTACGTAGGATGTGATATTTTTATAATTTAAAAAAAGTAAGAATAAAACAAATAATAGCTTATTTACCCAACCAGATAACACCTACATGAAGAAGAGATTTTTATTTTTATTCTTGCCTTCAAAGTTTAGTGAGCAAAACACTTTGAACACTGTGTTATTAAGTTATTTAATAATAATGAAAATGAACCAAAGTTTACTATCATTCCAAGATATAAACATAGTCTCAGCTGATATGAAAACTCGCTTTTCCACTTTTCCCAGGTTGCTCAACGGGAAGGCTGTAAAAATTATGTACTTTTGATCTTATCAATATAATACTGTCTCAAAGTATTATGCATGCCTGTCAATATTTTTGACTGAAAGTCAATGCACTCAAAGTCAATGTATGCCTGTCAATATTTTTAAAATATTTTTATATCTGCAATATTCTTGTGGTTCACAGGTATCCTATACTATTCAAAGACAAAACCATGTTAAGTTTTCATTTTCTATACTACAGTTTAAATTATAATAACAAACTGTTCTTGGATTGATACTTGGAGGAGAAATCTGAGAATGAAAGTTGACAATTTATTCTGTTTTTTGTGATATTAAACACAAGCTATAAAAATAATGATATCTCTTTTTGTTTTTAATGATATCTCTATTTGTATGTGGGATGTCATCATTCACTGTAATCCATATCCAAAACTTATTCATTTAATCATTAATATATTTACTTCTTTATATATATATATATATATATATATATATATACACACACACACACACATACACACACATATGTAAAATATATATACATATATAAAATTGAGCACTTCCTGTGTACTGGGCCCAGGTCTATACTTTGGGATTCAGAGGTGGAAATCATACCGTTGTTTTCTATTCCCATTGTAAAGCATAAGATGTAAACAATACTTTCTAACCTATGACTTTTCCAATCTCAGTTCTGTACCACAGCTTAGAACTTTCTGGTTTTTTGTTTTTGTTTTTGCTTGGAACACTTATCTTCCATATTATTAATGATAGCTTTCTTAGTTTTTATTGTTTTGTTTTTGTTTCTTCTCAACTTAAATACCACCCCTTTCAAGAGTCACCCCCTCAAACCATTCTTGATACACCAGGCTTCAGCACTTTTATCATGTTACCAGATTTTATTTTCTTGAATGCCTTTTCCACAACTGCATTGTTTCATTGATATATTTGCTTTTGGATTCATTGTCTTAAGTTCTCTATTTGTATATTTGCTTTCTGAGGCAGGAATAATATTTTCTTTTGATCATGATTTCCCCATTGCTTACAGAATAATTACTCAATAAATATTTATTGACTTATAGATGTTACATTTTGTGGTGGGGGGAATACTGGTAAACTATCTCTCTCTATATATAAGTTGATATCTACATCTGCATCTAAATCTATATTCTTATCTATATCTATATCCTTTTGTTACTGAATCAATGTATCACAGCTGCTAACTTGGGAAAGGAACCAGGGAACCCTGGAGTGCTACCACGACCAACTGTTCCACCCTGGGGAATCCCAAAAACTGGACAAATCAGGAGCACAGCTGAGTGGGTTTGCCAACACTGTTGCTGAACAAATGTGGATAAACTCGCCGTGAGAAGCCTATAACTCAAAAGATGAGGATTTAATAAAGAAAAGGGGAGAAATTTATTTCAAGTCCCAACAGCTAGAGAGGAGGCAGTCTCAAGCCTTAACAACTGACCTCTCTTCCTGCAAGATGAACACCTAGAATTTTATAGAGAGAGGTTCAGGGAGGGTATGTGCAAGAGAGCAAGCAGGGAGCATGTGATCATTGGTGGATATATCTGTCTGTGTTCAGCCCATGATCATGGGCAGGCAAAGGGACATGTGCGGTGTGGTCTTCTACGTATTCTGTTGCCATTAGGGTGTTGCTGTTCTAGTGTTGGGAAGTTCTAGGTCATTGCAAAACACCTTCATTGATGCCTCAAGAAAGTATAATAAATAAGAACAATGGATTTTAGTTAGAGCATGAGTTAAGCAATCTTGCCTATTTCTAGTTTTAACTATTAGAGTCTATATTTGAGCAAGAGGGCTCACTAGCACTTTAGAAAAGCTATAGTTCTTTTTTTTTTTTTTTTAATTTTTTTTTTTCAACGTTTATTTATTTTTGGGACAGGGAGAGACAGAGCATGAACAGGGGAGGGGCAGAGAGAGAGGGAGACACAGAATCGGAAACAGGCTCCAGGCTCCGAGCCATCAGCCCAGAGCCTGACGCGGGGCTCGAACTCACGGACCGCGAGATCGTGACCTGGCTGAAGTCGGACGCTTAACCGACTGCGCCACCCAGGCGCCCCGAAAAGCTATAGTTCTTAACTAGAAGAGTAGAATAGAGCAGTGATTTGCCAAATGTGGTCCTGGACTAGCAGCATCTGGGATCCTGTGAAAACACAAATTCCATTTCAGAACTCTGAGGATTGGTCTCAGCAGTGTGTGTGTTGAAGAGCCCTCCAGATTTTCTAATGCATTCTAAAGTTTGAAAATCACTGCAATGAAAAATTGGGGGTGTTTTCCCAGGTGCATGTTGCAAACATTAGCTGCACTTTGTTTCATGGGTTATGTGTAGTTGAGCCCTTTATATTGATGCTTTAAGGCTACCATTGATACTCCCCATGCCTTGTTTCTTCATCATAACATCTTCAGCCCACCTCAGCCTATTCATTTCCACAAGTCATCAGGTCTGAGAAATCAAAAGACTTGCAGATGATCTCACTAGAATAGCATTATGGAAAACTTTGAAAAAAGAGAAGTGATTTTCCAGTCTAGTGAGATCTGTTCAGGGAAGCTGTGTGGTTATTTACTTAGACCTTATTGTGTCAAAGACAAAAATAATCCTAGGTACTTGACATTTCCGTGTTTGACTGATTTTGAGTATTTTTATGCTTTATATTTTAAATGATACTTTAAAGGGCTGAGTGGCTAGGTGAAAATGACTTTCGCTAAAATGAACATTCAAACATGTTTTCCAGGGCACAAGCTACAAATTTATGGTAAAAATCATAGAAAGCACTAATGTATAATACAGAAAAAAAATCTTTCTGTCATGAGCTGTGCTACTAACTTTGATCAGATTACTTATAAACTTTTGGCAGGGAGCTTCATTTGCTCATTTCTTTTTTTAAAAAAACATAAAAGTTGTTATAGTTAAAATGGTCTGAAACCCCTGTCACCTTTCAGATAGATGGGTATTAAATTAGTTGTGTACGTCCATCTATGTAATTTTGCGTATATATGTAAGTATATTAAAAAAAAAATTAATGTTTATTTTTTTTATTAAAAAAATTTTTTTTAACGTTTATTTATTTTTGAGACAGAGAGAGACAGCATGAACAGGGGAGGGGCAGAGAGAGAGGGAGACACAGAATCTGAAACGGACTCCAGGCTCTGAGCTGTCAGCACAGAGCCGGGCGCGGGGCTCGAACTCATGGACCATGAGATCATGACCTGAGCTGAAGTCGGCTGCTTAACCGACTGAGCCACCCAGGCGCCCCAACAAATTTCTGTTGTTTTTAATGTTTATTTATTTTTGAGACAGAGAGAGACAGAGCATGAACGGGTGGGTCAGAGAGAGAGGGAGACACAGAATCCGAAACAGGCTCCAGACTCTGTGCTGACAGAGCCCCAATGTTTATTTTTTAGAAAGAGAGAGAGAGAGAGCACAAGTTGGGGAGGAGCAGAGAGAGACGGAGACACAGAATCCAAAGCAGGTTCCAGGATCTAAGCCATCAGCACAGAGCCCGATGTGGGACTAGAACCCACGAACCATGAGATCATGACCTGAGTCAAAGTCGGATGCTTAACTGACTGAGCCACCCAGGTGCCCTGAGAACTATATGTAAGTATATTTTAAATGCCTGACACTCCACAGCAAAAAAAAATCTAGATCAGCATTTTAATTTTAATTGAATAGATTGAATTATTTTAAAATAAAATAATTCATTTTAAATGAATAAATTATGTTGCATTTTATGAATTTAGCATAATATTTAATCAAGGAAGAATTTGGCATTTCCAATTTTTTTATTAGAATAACTAAAAAAGGGGCGCCTGGGTGACTCAGTTTGTTAAGCGTCCAACCTCAGCTCAGATCATGATCTCACAGTCTGTGAGTTCCAGCCCGGCGTTGGGCTCTGTGCTGACAGCTCAGAGCCTGGAGCCTGCTTCGGATTCTGTGTCTCCCTCTCTCTCTGCCCCTCCCCTGCTCATGCTCTGTTTCTGTCTCAAAAATAAATAAAAACAATTAAAAAAAAGTAATAATTAAAAAAAAATTTTACGTTTATTTATTTTTGATAGAGACAGAGCACAAGTGGGGGAGGGGCAGAGAGAGAGGGAGACACAGAATCCGAAGCAGGCTCCAGGCTCTGAGCTGTCAGCACAGAGCCTGATGCGGGGCTGGAACTCACAAACCATGAGGTCATGACCTGAGCCGAATTCGGATGCTCAACCGACTGAGCCACGCAGGCGCCTCTATTAGAATAATTTTAAATGATACTCAATTAATTCCAAGCTCCCAAATTGATGACTCAAAAGAAATTTTGATATTGATTGCCTTATTTCCTGTCAGAAATATTGTATCAAATTTTTCTTAGCAGGGTGAAATAGCATTGTTGTTTTTACCTTTACCGATAAGATGTTAAAAAAAAATGGCGCCTCATTGTCATTATTGTCATAATGTGCTACTTTGATAGAAAATTTGAGCACTATTTATGTGTTTTATCAGCAATGCCCCTATTTCTTCTTCTAAGACTTTTCTGTTAGTTTTAGTCCATTTTTAAAAATTGGGATGTTTGTCTCTGTCTTAAAATTTATATATTCTCATTATCAGTTATTAAATTATATGATATATATTTTTCAATATAAGTGTGTAGTTTGTCTTCCTTAAAACTTTTTAATGATTTTTTTCAATGAACAGAAATTTTATTGTGTAATTAAATCTTTCACTCTTCTGCTTTATGGGTCCTGAATTTGGTATCATTCAGAGCTGTGCCTCCTCAGCAAGGAATGTATGTACGTGTCTATATACTTCATATCATGTGTGTGTTGTATCTTAACATTTCATCTCATATCTCATCTGTATTTTGGTCTAGTGTTAAGTTACATGTTAGAGATACAGTTTTTTCCCTCAAATGAATGGTGAAGGAGAGCAGAATATGCCATGCCAAAATATGCCTCTTTGGCAAAAGGATTATATTGAGCTAGTTATTTTTGAGAAATAACAAATACAGAAAAAGCTCTGAAACTGGAGGAGTAAAAGTTACCCTTTTATTAAAAAAAAAATTTATAAAAGAATTCTCCATTTGTAAGGGTGTCTCCTCTGCACCAGGAAAAGGAAGACAACTAAATCTCTAGAAACTCCTTATTAATGGAGAAGACCAGCACTTAAATCTACATAACAACTGTACCCTTGTTTACTGTCTTTTTCTGGATAACCTTCAATTAGCAACTCCCTTTCCCCATTCTTTAAATCTTTCTTTAAAATATATATATATGTGTGTGTGTGTGTATATATATATATATATATATAAATTTGAGAAAGAGAGAGAGAGAGCATGCATGCAAGTGGAAGAGGGAGAGAAAGAGAATCCCACACAGGCTCTGTACAGTGTGGAGCCTGACGTGGGGCTTGAGCCCACGAACCATGAGAATGTGACCTTAGCCAGTCAGCCACTTAACCGGGTGAGCCACCCAGGTGCCTCTCCCCCCAAATCTTTCTTTTGTCTTTAGCTGAAGTTGGCATTTAAGGTAGTGACTTGGGCCATTTTGAAGAGTACGTCAGTGTTCCTAGGTATCCCCCTTATATACAGGAGGATACATATTATTAAACTTGTTTGTTTTTATCCTGTTAATCTATCTTTTATTAAGTGGAGGGCTTCTCAGCCAAGAACCTAGAAAGGTGGAAGTAAAATTACTTTTCCTCCCCAACAGTTAGCCATATTTCTTAGGAACCATCATATCATCTATCCACACATGTAGTGTTATTGAGTATCTTCCATGTTTTAGGCTCTGTTCTAAGAATGGAAAAACAGTAGTGGAAACCACAGACAAGGAATATGCTCTAATGGCAATTAGATACCAAGGAGGAATTACAGAAAATAAATAATTAAAATTTTAAAAGCTAATAGAATGATAACAATTTTAATTACTCAAAAGAGATTTTAAAAAGGGTATGGTAGAAAGCAGAATTCAAAGATGACCTCAAGATTCTCATAATCTGACTCATGGCAAGGATGTTGATAAAGGGGAACACTCTTGCACTGTTGGTAGAAGTGCAAACTGGAGCAGCCACTCTGGAGAACAGTATGGAAGTTCTTCATAAGGTTAAAAATAGAAGTACCCTACAATTCACCAATTGCATTACTAGGTATTTATCCAAAGAATACAAAAATACTAACTCAAAGGGATACATGCACCTTGATGTTTATAGCAGTATGATGTACAATGGCTAAATTATGGAAACAGCCCAAGTGCCCATCGACTGATAAATGGATAAGGAAGATGTGGTATGTATATACACAATGGAATATCACTCAGCCATAAAAAGGAATGAAATCTTGCCATTTGCAACGACATGGATGGAGGTAGAGAATATTATGCTAAGTGAGAGAGAAAGACAAATACCATATGATTTCACTCATGTGGAATTTAAGAAACAAAATAAACAAGCTATAGAAAACAAACAAAACAAAACAGTGAGAGAGGCAAACCAAGAAACAGACTCTTAACTGTAGAGAACGAACTGATGATTACCAGAGGGAAGGTTGTGGGGGGACGGGTTTAATTGGTGATGAAAATTAAGAAGTGCACTTGTGATGAGCACCTGTTGTTGTATGGAGTTGCTGAATCACTATATTGTACACCTGAAACATTACCCTGTATGTTAACTAATTGCAATTTAAATTAAAAAAAAAAAAAGATTCCCACTGTCTGGTACACACATTGTGTATACTCCCTTTGTTCTGAGTATAGGTGGGACCTGTAAATATGATGGGATAGGTTCTCCTCTGATGGGGTTACATTATATGGCAAAAGGATGACATAGTCACTCCTATTATTCCATTATGTTATGTAAGCCACCATCTTCACCAATTGAGAGAGTATATCCTACCACCTTTGAGGAAATAGCTGCAGGTTGTGAGAGAGTCACAGTAAGGAAGACCTGAGGGCCGGCTTTAGATGCTAAGAGAACTTTCTAGTCAATAGGCTGCAAGAAAATGTGAACCTCAGTTCTACGCCTACAAGAAATTGGCTTTTGCCCACCACATGAATAATCTTGGAAAAGGACCTTGGGCTCCAGATGAGAACACAGCCCAGCCAGTCACTGGATTACTGTGTTGTGAGACTCTGAGGAGAGAGCCCAGAGCACAGAAAACTAGAACAGATGAGTGTAATTTTAAAAAGCCAGTCCTGCAACAAAGAGCAGGCCATTCTTGGCAGTTTTACCATAGGAGCAATGTGATCCAATGTATGTTTTTTTGTTTGTTTAGTTTCGTTTCGTTTTTGAGAGAGAGGGTGCAAGTGAGCGTGGGGCAGAGAGAGAGAATCCCATGAGGGGCAGAGGGAGAGAAAGAGAGAGAGGCAAAGAGAAAGAGAAGCAGGACACCCGAAGCAGGGCTCAAGCTACCCGAAGTGGGGCTTGAAATCATGAACCATGAGATCATGACCTGAGCATAAATCAGATGCTTAATGACTGAGCCACCTAAGGCCCTCCAACGTATGTTTTTAAAGATCATGATGGCTACTCCAGGGAGAATGGATTTTAGGAAGGCAAGAAGGCAGTGGAAAGACCATTGCAGTTGAAATACCACAGGCAAGAGAAAAAAGAGTGACTTAGACCATAGTGGTTGCAGAGACAATGGAGAAAACAGGACAGATACCAGACGAGTTTTAGAGATTTCTCATGAACTGGATGTAAAAGCTGAGGGAAGTAGAGGAAAAAGGATAATTCTTTCATTTTTGGCTTGAGCAACAAGTATCATTAATGTTAGCCTTTTTTCCCCCCTAAAATTATTGTTTTAAGCTAATCTCAGCTGAGATTTGGTATGTAATATTTTCATTATCACTCATTTCTAAATAAAGTTTGATACCCCTTCTGAGTTTTCCTTTTTTATCACATGAATTATCTAAAGGTGTGTTCAACACCTATAAGCGTTTGAGACATTTTCCCAGTCATCTTTTTGCTTTTGATTTCTAACAGTTGCATGTAGTCAGAGAATGTGATTCGCAAGACAGAAATCCTTTGGAATTTGTTGGAACTGGCTTTGCAGCTTAGTATCTGACAGTTGGGTAAATGTTCCATACTATTCTTTTATTGAACACACTATTATGTAAATGTCCATTAAATTAAACTCGCTAATTGTCTTATTGAAATTGTGCAGATGCTTACAGATTTTTTTGCCTGTCAGATCTCTCAATTACTAAGATAGATGTGTTTGAAATCTCCTACCATGATAATGAATTTATTAATTTCTGCCTTAATGCTGTCAATATTTGCTTTATGTATTTTAAGTCTGCTTCTGGGAGCATACAAATTTGGAAACATTATTTCCTGCCAAACCAAAACTTTTTTTTTTCCCTTCTCCTAAGAGTTTTTACATTTAGTCTATTATTTTGATTTAGCAATACCAGGTTTCTATTGGTATTTGCCTGGCATATATTATTGTGTAATTTTATTACAAAGTTGTCCTTAGGTGGTAGGCATGACTCTTATACATTGTACATTGCTAGAATTTTGGTTTTATCATTCTGATAATCATTGTTTTTTGAATTGGAGAGCTTACTTCATTTCCATTAAGTGTGATTATTGATACATGTCTGTTTTTTTATTATAAAAATATCATAATGTATTAGGGTAGACTAGTAAAATAAACCCATCTGTTGGCAGCCACTTCTCCATAGATCTCTTGTGCTTCTGACTGTCTTATGAGCAGAGGAGCTGACTGCCTTTGTGCTGGAATATCTTTTAAAAATTGTTTCTATAGTGAATAGCCTTGGAAGCTGGAGATAATGTCTACATCTAGACTGAAGGACTGGTTTATTTTCTGTTCAGTGTAATAAAGATAATGTCTTCCTCTGGGAAAAAGTTAAGGTAATATTATAGTCCATTATAAAAGACTCTGTTCCCTAAAGTCAAGTTTTTCTCCCATAATATGATATACTTCATGCGTAAGTGTTACTGGGCTCTGTTCATGTTGCCTTATGGAAACCAGGACATGGGGAGCAGCTCTGATACTCTAACTGTTGCTATTACTGTGAGTGATAACATCCTTTCCCTTTGACCATGAAATTTTATATCTTATGCCAGCATTCATGAAACCATGGCAAGCTAACTTGTTAGTTTATAAGTAGGGTAAAATCTCAGAATCTTCACAATTCTTTTTTTCTTAAGTTTATTTATTTATTTTGAGAGAGGGAGAGTGTGTACCCATGTGTAGGGGAGGAGCAGAGAGGAAGAGGGAGAGAATCCCAAGCAGGGACTCGAACCCATGAATGATGAGATCAGGACCTGAGCCAAAATCAAGACTCAGACACTTAACCCACTGAGCCACCCGAGTGCCCCAGAATCTTCACAATTCTTAATATTCTCCACCCCCAGTGTCACTTAATTGCTGGCTAAGGGATGGTTACTGAGGGGCATTACCTCCCAGGCAAGGTAGTTCTCACTTGATGATGGCCAATTCTTTGGAGAAGGTAACTGTGACTTACTGACAGCCAAAATTACAGCATCTGTGTGCACCTGCCCTATAAATGGGATCTGGTGCACCACTAATAGCATCCACTGAAGAAAAACAAACAAAACAAAACAAAATAAAACACCTATAATTCCATTGTAGTTTTTTAAGTGAGGATGCTTTATGGTCAGCCCATGCAGGGTGGGAAGGACTCCTCCCAATGGAATTGTTCAGACTTCAAGACTGATGATACCATGTGCACCAAGAGCACATGCCAAAGTTTTTTAGTCACCCCATCCCCATGAGACTTTCAGAGGAGACCAGGGCAGGTGTAAGTTCGTCCAGGTGGCTAGAGGGAAGTGAGACTGAAAGTAAGATTTCAGTTTAGAGGTGGGGCCAGAGTAAGGGTTGCCACTAGAGGGCTTGGGTTTGCATGGTTTTAACTTCCTACTGGCACCCAAGGAAGGAGCATCCTGGTTTTGTTTGATTTTCATTCAGCTTGCCCAAATATGGGACAAAGGAGGAAGGGGAGTTGTGGGGTTTGAAAGCTGTCATTAATCAAACATTAAAACTGAAGTATTTTTTATTGTGAATAATTTTAGCTAATGCAGGTGACTTAGTTTACAAACTTACTAGAAGTCTGGCTTATAGTTACAAATTCTCAGAATTCAGATTTTGGCGAAGGAAGGAAGGAAGGGAAAGAAGGAAAGGAAAGGAAAGGAAAGAAAAGAAAAAAGAAAAAGGAAATTTTGGCTCTTCAGCCAGAGTTGAACCAGGTAAGTTTCCTTGCTGTCCCCTTCTGTATGATATTTCATTTCTCATTCTACCTTACACGGATGGTGTGACTTCTTGAGACCCCAGCTTTATGCATAAATCTCCCACACCACTTTTTACCTTACATAGGCCCTAAACTTAACCCCTATACCTCACAATTCCTTAGGAAGCCAACAAAATAAAAACTGTGGGCCTATAGATGCCTTAATGTATATCCCAGGATTCCTATTTTCATTTTGTTTTGACCTCTGTAGAGGTCCTTCCTTGTCAACTCAGTGTGTGTGTGTATATATATATATATATATATATATATATATATACACACACTCTCTCTATAAAGAGATTATTCAGACATCAAGACTGATTTTATATATATATAATATATATAATAAATATATATATATACAATAAATACACACACACACACACACACATAGAGAAAGAGAGAAAGAGAGTCTGTGAAAGAGATGGAGAAAGAGAGAATTTCAATACAGCTATCTTTAGCAAAAGCATTATTCAAAGTGTTTAGATTGTCATTCTCCTGGAAACAAAGTTTTTGTTATCTTTCTGTACAGTATGAAATAATTTATATGAAATGAAAATACATGTCACTAATAAAAAAAAGAAGTTATCAGTTAAACTCATGAGGGATAGAAGCAGAAAAATGTTCACCTTTAGCCTGGAAGGCTGACCTACAGCCTGCATATTTCTGATAAGGATCAAATACATGCTGGTTTCTTAAGGGGTCTTATGACTGCCTATATATTTCACTGATAGTTAATATCAAACTGAATTATAAGCACTAGAAAAACCCTGCAAAAGTAGTTTTATGAGTAGAAATTTGCAGAAGACATTTATGATCTGATATTCTCTGCATGTCCCCTCCTCCTTGAGCACTAAGCATATAACCACCAGTTTCATACAGCAAAGGTGCAGTTCTTTCTGCCAATGGCTCTTGTCTCTGTGCTACTTAAACTTACTAAGTTGAACCATACAACATCTCAAGGATTCTTTCTTGGCCTTTGCACTCGATGACCCTGCAACATTTTTGGTGGCCCTGCGTGGGGATTACAGAATGAATCCAAGAGCAGTGGTGCAACTTGGTAAATGTCTGTTATTCCATCAGCCTCTATTTCTTACTTGTTCTTTTCTAGTGATGTCCTGAATAGCATGACAATTCCAAATGTGCCCTGTCTAAATGCTCTTGCCTTGGCTACACTAGAGGGAGGGACAAAATCCTGCCACATAGAAGCACACTGGTACCTTGGCCATATTGGTGTTGGGCTCAGAAATCAGGCTCTCCCTGTTTTACCTGTTCTTTTAATTCTTCTTAGGCATGAGACAGCCATATATGTCATTAAGATGGCCACCAATATCAAGACTCCTGTGTAAGATTTACTTCTAAATAACCTGCTGTGATCTTTTGATGAACATAAAATACAAAATATATCTGACTACATGCTTCCTGAAAGGGACTCAAGGGACTAATTGGAGTTATTACCCAGTTGGGACACACACTCAATGGAGAACCATTCCCGTGGGATTAGATCATGGATAAAGCTCATGAGAAAGCTGCCCAGATAAGATAGGAGTTCCATACTTTCATTTTTTTCATGTCTCATTTGTCCTTACGCATAACTATTTGGACCTTTTGGTCCTGCTTTCACATTGAAAATACTTCTAGCTTAGATGTATGATGCTTAATGTGATATAAAATAGCTGTCCCTTCTTAACAAAGGCCAGGACTTCCACCCCATCCATTAATACTAGATCTAGAGGCTTACAATGAGTATTACTATTGGTCACCAAATATATTGACTCCCCCAAAATGGAATGAGGCAGCACCAATCTCTGCAGCATTTCAACCCATTCAACAGCACCTACTATAGTCTAGAATGCAATAGGGAAGCAAGGGAGGTTGACATCCTTTCTTAGGTAGTACAAAGGTGTCTCAGCAGTCAAGAAAGGGGGACGCTACCTGCTACTCTGACCCCCAGGAACCTTCACAATATTCCTGATGGGACGCCATTCAGAGGTTGAGAGGTATTTTGGTAATCGACTCCTAGTCAATGTACTCTCCTTGTATTGTAGGAATTGACTATGGGCTCAATTTCCTCAATCCCAAAGGATTCCCCTTTGGGCTATCTCCTAACACATTGGAGTCAATCTGGACAACAGGGTTTAAAGAAAAATACCTCATCCTCTTCTGTAATAATGCCTGGCCTTAGTATTCCCTGGAGAAAGATGAAAAATGTCCCATTAACAGGTCCTTAAGCCTAATGATATTTATCAGTTAGACCTGTTTTGTAGGCATGAGGAAAAATGGACCAAAATCCCATGTGGTAAGGCCTCTAGACCCTGAACCCAAACCCTGATTTGTCCATAGTCTTTTAGAGGGCCCAAGGACACATCTCTCCTCACCCTCTACCCCTCAATCCACCATCAGCTTAGCTGCATCAGGCCCTCCTGCTTCTGTTAATCTGCCACCTCTCTGTGTCCTGTCATGTTCTCTGTGTGCTATCCCCCCACCTTGTCTCTCTTGTCCACAAGTTGCTGCCAAGATCCTGTGTATGCCTACCTCTGTTTTTCCTGAATCACTCATCTCCTCTTTGCTTCTTCTTTGGGTGTCAGATCTAGAATATATCTTGACAGGACTAGATGAGTGTTGCTTGAGTCGTACTGTGTGTGGAGTTTTCTGTCTCATTCATTTCCTGGGTTAATGGCTATGAAATTTGAGCCAATTGTGGTTAGTCTACCTTGGAATGGGGACTTTAAGGAATATTCTCAAGCAGCTGCTGAAACTCCTTTTGTTTTGGAGAGGTTCCTGGTCTTCCCTAGTTGACATAAAATGCCTATTTTCACTTATTGTTGGTGGAAAGAAAATATGGGTCTGCTCATTTGTCTGAGCTAATGAGTGTTAGGACCAGGAGTCCTCTTTCTCTGCCCTCTGGGCTTTTATTGCCTCCAGCCTTGCCAGCGGTACCTCACCTCCTCTTCCCTTCCCCCCTCTTTCTATTTCTGCACCACCGTGGGTAAGACTTGCATAACCCACTCATATACAGTCCTCCATGCCTCTCGCACCAATGATTCCTGCTCCTCCTACCATCATTATTAAAGAGGGAAGAGCACCTTTGCCTGGACTTAAACCACCCATTTCAGATTTCCCCACAGGTGCCCAGGTAAAAACTGATACTGGGGGAAAAAAATCAATTGACTTTTAGTGGACCCACGTGCAACATATTGGTATTTAAACTTATTTCATATGTTAATTAAGATAGACATATCTTTAAATTTTTAGCATTAAATACAATACTTTTATTCTACCACAGTTTCCTAAAGGTCAAATAATCTCATATTATCTCTGTTGCAATTTGTCAGCAATAAAATGATGGTTAATTTTGTCTGTCTTGTAAAGTTTTCATGGGTAATTGTTAAGAATAAATGGGTCGAATAAATAAAAAGGTTTATATGTAAAACTTTAAGTAGCTTTCAAAATCTTTGGTAACTTTGTTTTTACCTTTGAATTTTGCCAAGTTAAATGATAAATTGGATGCAACTCATTGGACATCCAAGTCTTCTCCAAATAAATACTAAAGCATCGTTTACTGAACGTAGGTTTATCTGCTTTGGCTTTTTGTTGTAGAGAAACTGAGGGTACTTGGGTCTGTTTGTAAACATGCTTTACAGTTCATTAAAAGATTGTGCTATGGAATAAAATATGGTTTAGAAATTATGAAATTGTATTTATAAATTTGCCAGTCTAAAGAATTCTGGTGTTACACATAGTTCGCAATTTGTTACTACTTAATTCTCTTGGGTGACGAAGGTGTGTAAGAGCTAAAATTCTGCTAAGTATTATTAAGACTGATGGAAATAAGAGAAGCAACTCTGTATATAAGTAAAGATGTGGGTTTTTTGATATTGTCTTTTTTGTTTGTAGAGAGAAAGAAAGTGTGAGCAGGGGACAGGGGTAGAGGGAGAGAGAGAGAGAGAGAATGAGAAAGGGTCTTAAGCAGGTTCCACACTCAGCCTGAAGGGGGTGTGTGGACAGGGAGCGGGGTGGGGAGAGGGGGAGCTTAGTCCCACAATCTTGGGATCATGGATCATAACCTGAGCTGAAATCAAAAGTCGGGCGCTCAACTGACTGAGCCAACCAGGAAATATAAGAAAAGATGTTTTTAATAAGAAAAATATAAGGAATGGGAATACATTTTGTTGAGGGAAAAAGAAACTAATTTTGTCTTAAAATGACACTGACTATTTAGACAGAAAAGGCTTAGGACAAAATCTGGATGGAGAAAACAGTTGTAGAAGGTTTGTGAAGAGAGATTTTGGTGAAAAAAGTTTATGTATGGACAGGAGTAAGGTTGAAATGAGCAGATTTTAAAAGTATAATTGTAGAAGATTGAAATTTTGCTTTTTACTTTGTTAAAAAGACAAAATTTTCTTAGATTGTTGATCTGCTTTTGATAAGAAAATGTAAACAAAGGTTTTTCTCTTGTATTTATCTACCCAGGAAACCAAAGCTTCTACATTTTGTCTTTATTGGGTCATTGATTACTTAAGGAAGTTAAAACTTCTCAATGTTAAAGGAGCTATTTTACAAACAACTATATCTTCCTGTAGAATCCCTTATTGCTTTATTTGTATTTAACCTGAGTTAAATACAAATATTAAATTTATAATGATCTGTATTTCTATTTAGGCATGTGCTTTAAAACTTTCTAAGGTTCTAAACAAACTTCCCTGAGATTTTAATGGGAAATGAAGTCTTTTTGACTAATTAGGCTTGTTTATTTGGTATGTTACATGGGAAGCATTGTCAAACAAATGATGATAAACCTTCTTAGGTTATGTTGTATGGGCAAATGCTATAATTGTTCTAGAAAATATATGGAATTCCTGAAGTTTTAATATATTCTGGTATAAGGTCATCACTTGACAATGTAATTATTAAAATGCTATGTGTCACAAGAATAACTGGATTTCCTTGTCAGCTACATCATAATGAATGCTTAGATTTTACCCATGTCCATTGCTGAGTTTTTCTGGTTATTTATAGTTATTGTTCTAATGCTTTTGCAAAATGTGTTTTGTCTTCAAGGAGATTCATAAAAAGGACTTTTGGCAAATACAGGTTTTTATATCTTTAAAAACCATAAAACAAAACTAGGTAAGAATTTCCAGAACTAATGCGAAAAGTGCATTCAAACAGAACAAAAATTAATTTTTTTGAAAGAAAGAGATGTTTTATTTATTTATTTATTTACTTATTTATTTATTTATGGTAGGACTAAATGAATTGACGAAGATGATGAAATATTCCTTTTTAAACAAAGTGAAGCATTTAACTTTTCTTTCTACATGAACCCTCCAGATTTCAGAAACTCTTCTTTCATGGCAATTATAGTTCTTTGCATATGTTAATAAGAATCTGTTCTCCTTGTAACAGGACACCATTGGAAACATTGGTTATGTTACCAAGGCTTGGACTGGAATGTCATATTTTTTTTTTTAATTTTTTTTTCAACGTTTATTTATTTTTGGGACAGAGAGAGACAGAGCATGAACAGGGGAGGGGCAGAGAGAGAGGGAGACACAGAATCAGAAACAGACTCCAGGCTCTGAGCCATCAGCCCAGAGCCTGACGCGGGGCTCGAACTCACGGACCGCGAGATCTTGACCTGGCTGAAGTCGGACGCTTAACCGACTGCGCCACCCAGGCGCCCCTGGAATGTCATATTTGAGAGAGACATGCATTGACTCAGATATGACCGGACAGCATTAAGGATTTGAGGTTGACTTTATGGAGCCAATGAAGCCCCTTGGAAATGTTGGCCTGATACTTTACTTAGCCCCAGAAGCCATACCAGGTGAGTAAAGAATGTCACTTCCTGACAGGTACAGGACCCTCAGGTTATTTGTGGGATCTTGAGAAGAGAAATATGCTCAAACCTATGGGTATTTCAGGCAAGTCTAATGACAACTATTTGGCTTGACTTCCAGACTCACAAGGCTATTAAGAGTTCAATCTAGAGATTCCTAATAAAAAATTCCAGCAAAACAGATTTTAAAGGATCTATGTGATCAATCACTGTTCTTGGTCAGGTTTGTTAAAACTGGACTTGCTCACAAATAAATTAGTCTTTATTTGGCTACCTCTGGAAATAAGGGTGAATTTAGAGAGAAAAATTAGGTTTCAATAACACATCTTTGTTGATAGAGGATTCTAGTTCTAATTGTCTTTGAATGTTGTTTATCTGAGATAGACATCTTGAGGTAGACTTCAGAGAAGTTGCCACAATAACTCAAATATAGACAGTCTTTGTGCCTATTCCTCTGTGGGGATAATAACAGGGACCCTCATGGGCATATGGTTATTTAAACAGATAATCAATGGGATGGACCCTCTAATAATTGTATAACTCAGCTATCACCTTTTCAATGCTCTGTGGCTGGGATTAAAAAAAAAATGCTCCTTAAATGTCAGAACGTATCCCACTCCAAGGGGTTAACTATGAACTTGTGGAGATAATGGATTACCCCAACTTCCTTATAATTGGATTGAAGAATGCTTATAGGGATTCCCTTATCTTCCAGGACAAGTTATCTTCCACTTGCCTGGTGATTCCTTGTAATTAGGATATTGTTAAGGTGAGACATCAGGCAAAGAAGGCTTCTTAATGGTTTTATTCCTTTGCCATATTTGTCCTGGGAGCCACCACTCTTGATGTAAAATTACAAGTAGAGGCTTTAGCCAAGCATATAGTGGCCACCTTTAACCAAACCCAACATGAAGTTGTCCACAAATTCCAAATGTGGCTCCTCCAAAACCTAATGGCTCTTTATTTCCTGACTACAAGTCAAAGGGAAGTTATTATGCTAATACTGAGACTAAAATGTTGTGTTTATATCCCAAATGACTCTGCTAATGTATCCAAAGTTTTATCAGATATGCACACCCAAATTAAGGCAATGTCTGACACCTAGTTATCTCAATGATTGGTTAAATCCTTGGCCGGGAGGTGGACTATGGTCTACCTTAAAGGGTCTTCTTATTATACTTCTTATTTTTATTATAACCTAATCCTAATACGTCTTCTCTTTTGCTCTGTTCTCTCCTACTGTCAAGATACATGTAAGCAGTTCCTGACTTCTTTGCCCAGCCAACAGAGATCCTTACTACTTGAAACAAATCCACCTGACATTCACTCTGTACTCTACAACAATGGCCTTCCATAATAGTTACTTGTAGGGATAGAAAGTGGCCAATTTCAGTTCACAGGTAAGGACATCTCTATAACCCCTATCAGCTTAAAAAAGTTACAGAAGATGAGCCCTTCACTCTTCAACAGCCCTAAAGATTTATGGACCAAAAATTGGTTGGAGGTGGGGGAAATGATGAAGGATAGAAGCAGAAAAATGTTCACCTTCAGCCTGGAAGGCTGATCTATAGCCTGCATATTTCTGATAAGGATCAAGTATGCATTGGTTGCTACCTTCTTAAAGGGTTTCACGACTGCCTGTATATCTTACTGATAATTAATATCAAACTGAATGAGAAGCGCCAGAGAAATCATCAAAAGTAGTTTTATGAGTAGAAATTAAAAGAAGACATTTGTGATCTAATATTCCCTGCATGTCCCCTCCCCCTTGAGCACTAAGCATATAACCCACCAGCTTCAGGGGTTCCTGGGTGGCTCAGTCAGTTTGCATCCAACTTTGGCTCAGGTCATGATCTCACGGTTTGTGGGTTCGAGCCTGTGCTGACAGCTCAGAGCCTGGAGCCTGTTTCAGATTCTGTCTCCCTGTCTCTCTGCCCCTCCCCACTCATCCTCTGTCTCCCTCTGTCTCAAAAATAAATAAACATTAAAAAAAATTACATTATAACCCAGCAGCTTCATAGAGCAAAGGTGCAGTTCTTTCTCCCCACAGGTTCTGTCTCCGTGCTACTTACTTTCTATAGGTTATAGCATACAATATCTCAAGAATTCTTTCTTTGCCTTTGAGCTCAATGACCCTGCAACAAAACTATATAGGTAATGGGTGTTTCAGTGGTAGATTTTAACTTACTAGTTCAGTTTTTTCCAGTTCCAATTTGGTAGGTAGCATATTCCAAGAAATTTGCCATTTAATTTTTTTTAACTGTTTACTGTTTATATAGTATTAAAATGAAAATATTCTCTGTATCTCTAATTTATTTTAGTTCCTGAAATTATTTGTGCCTCTATTCACACCCTGATTATATCCACGAATGCAATTTTTTTGTTTTATTAATTATTTTTATTTTATTACATTCTCCTTAAATACAATCCTATTTTTCTCACACTTTCTCCTTAAAATGCAAATTACCTAGAAGATGAACTTTTTAGGTTTTTAAAGTCTAGAATTGTATTTCTGGGGCTTTTATCCCAAAAGTATTTTTTGGCTGGACATAGAAGATTTACAAGAAAATCTTTTTTTCATTTTCAAAACTATAAAATTGTATTCTCAATGATTTTTTTTAGCATTTTGTGTAGTTGAAGAAGAATAAATTTTGGAGACATTGTATCCTAAAAGGATAAAGCACCAACTGACCTATTATAGTTGGTTAATTTCTTTTTTTACTGACTATAGAACTAAGTGAGATATATTACCTTAACAATGAACATATAGATTAAAAAAGAAAGGAAGGGGTCAGCAAACTTCTTGGCAGGAATTGAGTAGACTCTTAAAGGTAATTTTAAAGTCTATTCTCATCCTCAAATATAGGAGTAACTGCTGTTTTTAAAAGCACTATGCTATATTTTATTAAGATAACTGATGAGAGTTGCCCTTAATAAATTTGCATTCCAGTTGGAATGCCAATTTATATAGCTTTGAAAAAAGTGAATGAATAAAAATGTAAAATAAGCTGCTAAATTGTATGCTAAACTGTCTGAGATAATGTCAATTCATGGCTGAAAATATTCAAGATAGGGATAAATCAATATATCTCCTCTAAGGTAATAAAAATGTTACTATGACCTAGTGAAGTACATTTGAATCCCATTCAAGATTGTGTTCCTTTTTCTTCTCTTTTCTGCTTTTGAGATCTAGATCTCTTGTTTTGTCTGAGAAACTGCATTTTAGAGACATTCCCAGGCTCATTTGGAAAGCTAAGGGTTTTGTTTTGTTTTGTTTTGTTTTGTTTCAATAAATGTGTGATTAATTTTACTTCTTACTAAAAGAAGATCAGTTTGAATTAAAATGTTTCACACATTCTTGTCATTTAATATATTTATTTAGAGGAGACATCATATTTGTGGTTTAAATTAAGTAATGAGAGATAGTTGCCTGTTTCATTTTAGAATTTTCCCCACCATTCAATTTTATTTTAAAATTATTTTCATACTGTTAACATAGAGGATCATCGCTGAATCACTACATATGTGACTGTATAAATGTTATGTAGGAAAATCATTTATTTTGTTTTTGATTCATTTTTCTCGTGAGAATTGTACAAAAGCCAAACTAAAGAAACAGTCAGTAAGAATTGAATTGAAAGGCCTTTGACTAAACTGAATATAAAATCTTTTTGTAGTTCTTGCCAACAGAATTTTTACATGCTTCTATTGAAAACTGAGATTGAGATGTGTAGACTTTTGTTTTCAGAGAATATTGTATCAAAGCCAAGTTATGCTGGTGTTTGAAAATTATTACACACCACACGCCACCTTCCTTGTCAGAGGAAATTCAGTCGTTGGAGTCAAATGACATAAGGAACCGAGATGATTAATTCCCACTGCCTCCCACTTCCCATTGGTAGAAGACTCGAGAAACTCAAGTTTTACTCTCTTTATTCTATCTGATTAAACAATCTGACATTTATAAGAGTCCTCTGGTAACTACAGCTAACTATCACAGACTCCATCATCAGGAAGTTTTCCAATCTTCTTTTGTTCACCAGTGAGAGAACATATAGATTTTTGTTTATCTAGTTTAAAGAAAAGGAATTTGATCTGAAAAAATTCATTTTTAAGTAACTGATGGTTCACGAAGAGGTTTGAACTATATTCTGCTAAGTTTTTAAGACATTACTTGAAAGTGAAATAACAGATTTTCTTTTTGCAAGTAGAACTCAATGTATTAAGAAGAAGGAGGAGGAAGGGGAGGAGGAGGGTGAGGAGGGGAGGGGATGTGGAGGAGGAGGGGGTGTAGAAGGGAAAAAAATCTCCAGGAAGGGAGATCTGAGCTTACTAGATTTCTCCAGTCATCACCATAGCTGTAACAGATGTACCTGAGGAAGTTTTTAGCTTGTCAAATGATCTCTCTCTGAAAATGAAGCAAGGTTAAAATAAAGATCTGCCTAACTGATTCCCTGGTTTAGTTCCAGCATGTGCAATAATGCAGTTTTGAAGTGTGGAGTACTTAGTCATTAAGCCTGCAGGGGAGAAACACAGTTCACAAATTTGACCACAGCACCAGTGTGATATCCCATTAACCCTTTGAAAGCAAGGCTTCCCAAGGTAACGGGAAATTCTCCTATGTTGTACTCACCTACTGGATGCTGCCGTTTGTTTTTTATTAAAAATTATTTATGTTTATTTATTTTTGAGACAGAGAGAAAAAGAGCATGAGTGGGGGAGGGGCAGAGAGAGAGGGAGACACAGAATCCAAAGAAGGCACCAGGCTCTGAGCAGTCAGCACAGAGCCAGACGCAGGGCTCAAACCCACGAACCATGAGATCATGACCTGAGCCAAAGTCAGATGCTTAACCTACTGAGTCACCCAGGCTCTCCTGGATGCTGCCATTTGTAATCGTGCTACCTGTATGATTAAACTTCTCTGAGGGGTTTCAATGCAGTTCTGAGAACCCACCAGCTGCACTAAGGAATACACAGATAAGTAAGAGATCTCCAAACATCAAGGAGGAATGGGAGGAGATTAAAACCACATAAAAAATACATGAAAAATGTCATGTGAACTGTACAAAGGAAAAAAAAAAACAGTGAAAATTTAACAAAGCAATTATATCATTCAAAAGGCACATAGGGTATCAGAATGGATTAAAAAAAACAAGACCCATCTATTTCCTGTCTACAAGAGACTCATTTTAGACCTGAAGACACCTTCAGATTGAAAGTGAGGGGATGGAGAACTAACTTTTATGTTACTGGAAGGCAAAAGAAAGCTGGAGTAGCCATACTTACATCAGACAAACTAGACTTTAACTTAAAGGCTGTAATAAGAGATGATGAAGGTCATTATATAATAATTACAGGGTCTATCCATCAGGAAGAGCTAACAATTATAAACGTCTATGCACTGAATTCGATAACACCCAAATATATAAAACAATCACAAATTTAAGCAACCTTATTGATAAGGATGTGGTAATTGCAGGGGACTTTAACACTCCACTTACAACAATGGATAGAACATCTAGACAGAGAATAAATAAACAATGGCCCTGAATGATATATTGGACCAGATGGACTTGACAGATATATTTAGAACTCTGCATCCCAAAGCAACAGAATATACTTTCTTCTCGAGTGCACATGGAACATTCTCCAAGATAGATCACATACTGGGTCACAAAACAGCCCTTAATAAATATAAAAGAAGTGAGATCATACCATGCACACTTTCAGATCACAATGCTATGAAACTTGAAATCAACCACAGGAAAAAGTCTGGAAAACCTCCAAAAGCATGGAGGTTAGAGAACATCCTACTAAAGAATGAACAGGTCGGGGCGCCTGGGTGGCGCAGTCGGTTAAGCGTCCGACTTCAGCCAGGTCACGATCTCGCGGTCCGTGAGTTCGAGCCCCGCGTCGGGCTCTGGGCTGATGGCTCAGAGCCTGGAGCCTGTTCCGGATTCTGTGTCTCCCTCTCTCTCTGCCCCTCCCCCGTTCATGCTCTGTCTCTCTCTGTCCCCCCAAAAAAATAAATAAACGTTGAAAAAAAAATAAAAAAAAAAAAAAAGAATGAACAGGTCAACCAGGAAATTAGAGAAGAAATTAAAAAATAAATGTAAAAAAATGAAAATACAATCCAAACGCTTTGCGATGCAGCAAAGGCAGTCCTGAGAGGAAAATACATTGCAATCCAGGCCTATCTCAAGAAAGAAGAAAAATGCCAAATACAAAATCTAACAGCACACCTAAGGGAAATAGAATCAGAACAGCAAAGATACCACAAACCCAGCAGAAGAAGAGAAATAATAAATATCAGAGCAGAAATAAACAATATGGAATCCAAAAAAAAAAAAAAGAAAGAAAAAAAAAACAGCAGAGCAAATCAATGAAACCAAGAGTTGGTTTTTTGAAAACATAAACAAAATTGATAAACCTCTAGGCAGGCTTCTCAAAATGAAAAGAAAGAGGACCCAAATAGATAAAATCATGAATTAAAATGGAGTTATTATAACCAATCCCTCAGAAATACATTATTTATCAGGGAATTATCAGGGAATATTATGAAAAATTATATGCCAGCAAAATGGACAACCTGGAAGAAATGGACAAATTCCTAAACACCCACACATTTCCAAAACTCAAATGGGAAGAAATAGAAAATTTGAACATACCCATAACCAGTGAAGAAATTGAATCAGTTATCAAAAATCTCCCAACAAGTAAGAGTCCAGATGGCTTCCCTGGGGAATTCTACCAGACATTTAAAGCAGAGATAATACCTATCCTTCTCAAGCTGTTCCAAAAAATAGAAAGGGAAGGAAAACTTCCAGACTCATTCTATGAAGCCAGCATTACTTTGATTCCTAAACCAGACAGAGACCCAGCAAAAAGAAATAGAACTACAGGCCAATATCCCTGATGAATATGGGTGCAAAAATTCTCAACAAGATATTAGCAAATCGAATTCAACAGCATATAAAAAGAATTATTCACCATGATCAAGTGGGATCCATTCCTGGGATGCAGGCCTGGTTCAACATTCGAAAATCAATCAACGTGATACATCACATTAATAAAAGAAAAGATAAGAACCATATGATCCTGTCAATCGATGCAGAAAAAGCATTTGACAAAATACAGCATCCTTTCTTAATAAAAACCTTCAAGAAAGTCGGGATAGAAAGAACATACTTAAACATCATAAAAGCCATTTATGAAAAGCCCACAGCTAATATCATTCTCAATGGGGAAAAGCTGAGAGTTTTCCCCCTGAGATCAGGAACATGACAGGGATGTCCACTCTCAATTCTGTTGTTCAACATAGTGTCGGAAGTCCTAGCCTCAGCCATCAGACAACAAAATGAACTCAAAGGTATCAAAATTGGCAAAGATGAAGTCAAACTTTCACTTTTTGCAGATGACATGATACTCTACATGGAAAACCCAACAGGGTCCACCAAAAGTCTGCTAGAACTGATACATGAATTCAGCAAAGTGTCAGGATACAAAATTAATGTACAGAAATCGGTTGCATTTTTATACACCAATAATGAAGCAACAGAAGGAGAAATAAAGAAATTGATCCCATTCACAACTGCACCAAGAAGCATAAAATACCTAGGAATAAACCTAACCAAAGATGAAAAGATCTGTATGCTGAAAACTATAGAAAGCTTAGGAAGGAAATTGAAGAAGATACAAAGAAATGGAAAAACATTCCATGCTCATGGATTGGAAGAATAAATATTGTTAAAATGTCAATACTACACAAAGCTATCTACACATTCAATGCAATCCCAATCAAAATTGCACCAGCATTCTTCTCAAAGCTAGAACAAGCAATCCTAAAATTCATATGGAACCACAAAAGGCCCCGAATAGTCAAAGTAATATTGAAGAAAAAGACCAAAGCAGGAGGCATCACAATCCCAGACTTTAGCCTCTACTACAAAGCTGTCATCATCAAGACAGCATGGTATTGGCACAAAAACAGACACATACCAATGGAATAGAATAGAGACTCCAGAATTGGACCCACAAATGTATGGCCAACTCATCTTTGACAAAGGAGGAAAGAATATCCAATGGAAACAAGACAGTCTCTTTTACAAATGGTTCTGGGAGAACGGGACAGCAACATGCAGAAGAATGAAACTAGACCACATTCTTACACCATTCACAAAAATAAACTCAAAATGGATGAAGGACCTGAATGTGAGACAGGAAACCATCAAAAAAAACCTAGAGGAGAAAGTAGGAAAAAACATCTCTGACCTCAGCCACAGCAATTTCTTACCTGACACATCTCCAAAGGCAAGGGAATTAAAAGCAAAAATGAACTATTGGGACCTCATCAAGATAAAAAGCTCCTGCCCTGCAAAGGAAACAATCAACAAAACTAAAAGACAACCGACGGATTGGCAAAAGACATTTGCAAATGACATATCAGATAAAGGGCTAGTATCCAAAATCTATAAAGAACTCACCAAACTCCATACCTGAAAAACAAATAATCCAGTGAAGGAATGGGCAGAAAACATGAATAGAAACTTTTCTAAAGAAGACATCCAGATGGCCAACAGGCACATGAAAAGATGCTCAACGTTGCTCCTCATCAGGGAAATACAAATCAAAACTACACTGAGATATCACCTCATGTCGGTCAGAGTGGCTAAAATGAACAAGTCAGGAGACTATAGATGCTGGTGAGGATATAGAGAAACAGGAACCCACTTGCACGGTTGGTGGGAATGCAAACTGGTGCAGCCGCTCTGGGAAACAGTATGGAGGTTCCTCAAAAAATTAAAAATAGATCTACCCTACGACCCAGCAATAGCACTGCTAGGAATTGACCCAAGGGATACAGGAGTACTGATGCATAGGGGCACTTGTACCCCAATGTTTATAGCAGCACTCTCAACAACAGCCAAATTATGGAAAGAGCCTAAATGTCCATCAACTGATGAACGGATAAAGATGTGGTTTATATATACAATGGAATACTACTTGGCAATGAGAAAGAATGAAATATGGCCATTTGGGGCAATGTGAATGGAACTGGAGGGTATTATGCTGAATGAAATAAGTCAGGCAGAGAAAGACAGATACCATGTGTTTTCACTCATATGTGGATCCTGAGAAAGTTAACAGAAGACCATGGGGGAGGGGAAGGAGGAAAAAAGTTACAGAGAGGGAAGGAGGCAAACCATAAGAGACTCTTAAATACTGAGAATAAACTAAGGGTTGATGGGGGTGGGGCAGAGGGGAAAATGGGTGATGGGCATTGAGGAGGGCACTTGCTGGGATAAGCATGGGGTGTTGTATGGAAACCAATTTGACAATAAATTATATTTAATAATAATAAAAACATAATAAATTAATTAAAAAAACAAAAGGCACTAGTAATTCCTTTATAGAGAATATAAAGTTTAAGATAATAATAGAAAATGTGTATACTTAAGACACAAAAAATAGGTAAAAAGTAGAATATGTCCCTTAGAGAGAACAGTCTGAGCAAAAATCAAGCATGTGGAAAGCTTCAGAGCACACCTGACAAGCTATAAGTAGTCGAATATGGTTAGATCACAGAAGAGTTGTGGAATTAAATTTAAAAAATGGTTACAGGTGATTCACAGGTGGCCTTGATGTCAGAATTTTGGTCGATATATGAAAGCTGCTGAAGAAGTTTGAAACAAGGACTGATACAGCCAGAATTATGTTAAAGACTTATGAGCAGTGTATTTAGGATGGACCAAGTTGGGGAGAATTAGAAGCCACGGCATTTATTGTGAGGTTTAGCAATATTATTTACCCAATTAGTATAACAGAAACGAACCAGAGTTTTTGGCTCCTGTGAGAAGGCAGAGACTGATGTACAAATACGGAAAAAAGGACAAGCAACAGAGATTTTGCAGGGGAAGGTGATAAATTTTTTGAATGTGGTGAATTTGAGGTGAAAGCCAGTAAGAATATCCAAGAAGTAGGAGAGAGGAAAGAATAAAAGAAAAGTCAAGAGAGAAGTCAGGAGAAGTAATGACAATTTGGGAGTCACTGTCTGAGGAATGGAAATTGAAGCTTACCAAGTGAATAAAAACTAAGGACAAGAGAACAGATAAAAGAGATTGCTCATCACAACATATCTGGGCCCGCCCACAACCTAAAATAGATCCAAGACTTCTTATGAGATTATATAGGTATTTTTTTTCCTTTTTCATCTTAGAACTGTATGATTATATTTATTTTTGTGTCTGTTTGTTTAACATCTGTCTCCACAATGAGCCTATGTACTAGTCAGAAAAACAGAAACCACAGTTGGTATTTCAAACAGAAGAGATTTAATACATAAAATTGTGTTTTGGGATGGAGTGAACGAAAATGAAGTGGCAGATCTAATCCAGATGTCTTGTTCCCTCTCATGACACAAGAGACAGGACATCATTGCCTAGGTTTTCTTTTCTTGGGGCCATTCATGAATACTCCCTCGACTTTTTGAAAGTGTCTCACAAAAATGTACCTGCTTTTTCTTATTTCCTCAACTCTCCTTTTCATCTCTTACTTTCTGCCGCCCTTCAACTAACCTTGACTCTCCAGAGTCCCCAACACAAACTGCTCCTCAAGGTCAATTGCTCCTTCCTATTGAAATAATCCCTTTAGCCTTTATCCTCTCTTTCTGATGAATGGCAGCCTGTGTACAGGGAAGACGAAGGTGGATGCGTGCTGGCATCTGCAACATAGGAGTCTGCTAGAGGACAATGATTAGGTAACAGACTTGGTGTAAAACATCTCTTGAGCTTGGGAAACAAACCCCATTAATTATGGTTCAGTTTTCATAAAGCAACAAAGTATTAGAAAAAGTTCCAGGAGAAATGCTCCTAGGCTGGTGGGAGCAAGAAGTAAGGTTGCTATTCCCCATGCAGCCATGTCTGCTGCTCTTCACAGGAGGGAGGTGGGCTCCAGCTCCCCTTCTGCTGTCCCCGACGCAAGTGGTTTCTGCCTGCCATGGAACATCCAGAACAAATGGTTGGGACCTTCTGCTATGGGTGTGTTCTCTCCTAAAATATCTAATATCAAACAGACATTTTATTCTCTGAAGTCTAACTTATTTATGGAAAGCTCTCCTTTTTGTGCTAAATGAGAAATGCATATTTCTCCTAAAAATCATAGTTGTACCTTTGTTTTAAATTTATTTATTTATGGGGCGCCTGGGTGGCTCAGTTGGTTGGGCGTCCGACTTCGGTTCGGGTCATGATCTTACGGTCCGTGAGTTAGGGCCCCGAGTCGGGCTCTGGGCTGACAGCTCAGAGCCTGGAGCCTGCTTTGGATTCTGTGTCTCCCTCTCTCTCTGCCCCTTCCCCGTTCATGCTCTGTCTCTCTCTGTCTCAAAAATAAATAAAACATTAAAAGAAATTAAAAAAAAAGAGAAAGACACAAAGGGAAATTGCTTTTAAAAAAATAAAAAATAAATAAATTTATTTATTTATTTTGAGAGAGAGAGAGAGGAGAAGAGTGAGCACGCATGTGCACAAATAGGGGAGGGGCAGAGAGAGAGACAAGGAGAGTGAGAATCCCAAGCATGCTCTGTGCGCATCTCTGGCCTTGAACTCAGGATCCCCAGTGATCATGACCTGACCCAAATCAACAGTTGGATGCTTAACCCACTGAGCCACCCAGAAACCCCATTGTATCTTTTTTAAAAAGTATTCTAATCTCTTGCCTTTATACGTTAAGTGTGCACTTCTCCCTACCCACCTGGATTTATGTCATAGGCTATTTTATTTATTTAAGTCCAAGTTGCTGCTGCAATCAAAAGAAGTGAAGAAATCTCAGTGTTTTTATGTTTTTTTGTTTGTTTGTTTTTCCTACAAGAGAAAGAGAACAGTCTGCTGAAACATCTGACATTTGGCCTCCCTGAACTTCATGTTATATGTATGACTCTGTATTTCTAACCAATAATTATTTTATATAAAAAACATATAATTCAGCACTCACCACATACTTCTGAAATCAATGTGTTATAAAGTGATAATAATGGCATTTGATGCAATAATGAAAAAGAAATGTTATAAGTTTGGGGATGTAGGAAAAAAAAAAAAAAAAAAAAAAACCCACAGAAAACAAATAATAAGAAGAGAGAATGTAGTGTGAATTGATGAAATACATAAGAAAGGGCAAAAAAGAAAAGATGTCAGGGGTTATCAAAGAGAAGATAACCAAAGAAAAAAATCAATAGAGAAAAGGGAGGGAAAAAATTTAGTAAAAGAAGTTTCATTCAAAACCCACTTGGAGGGGCGCCTGGGTGGCGCAGTCGGTTAAGCGTCCGACTTCAGCCAGGTCACGATCTCGCGGTCCGTGAGTTCGAGCCCCGCGTCAGGCTCTGGGCTGATGGCTCGGAGCCTGGAGCCTGTTTCCGATTCTGTGTCTCCCTCTCTCTCTGCCTCTCCCCCGTTCATGCTCTGTCTCTCTCTGTCCCAAAAATAAATAAACGTTGAAAAAAAAAAAAAAAAAAAAAAAAAAAAAAAAAAAAAAAAAAAAAAAAAAAAAAAAAAAAAAAAAAAAAAAAAAAAAAAAAAAAAACCCACTTGGATGGGGCACCTGGGTGGCTCAGATGGTTAAGCATCCAACTTTGGCTCAGGTCATGATCTCACTGTTCGTGAGTTCGAGCCCCATGTCGGGCTCCGTGCTGACAGCTCGGAGCCTGGAGGCTGCTTTGGATTCTGTGTCTCCCTCTCTCATTCTGCATCTCCCACACTCATGCTCTTCTCTCAAGAATGAATAAACGTTAAAAACAAAAAAAACAAAACAAAACAAAAACCTACTTGGGTTCAGGCTTTTGGGTCTCATTTTCAAACCCTAACTATTGCCAAAACTTACCTGATCATCAAACCCCCACACTCTGAATATCATTCCTCAAGCTTGCACCACTCATCAAAACCAAGTGGAGCGGTGACAAGGTGAAATAACAAGGTAGCACCTGACACGTTCACTCAGAGGAACAAAGTGGAGTGATGAGCCTGGCTGAAAAGAAAATTAACAACACATGTAGAAAACAAATAAAAAGAAATTAAAAATTACCTAGGATCCTAACACATAATCCATGTAAAAGTTTTGGTCTCTGTGTCCATCAAAGCTTGTATCTCTGTATGTATTTTTGAAATAAATCATACCATGCCTATTATTTGTCATTAACTTTTATACTTAAAAATATATTGTAAACAACTTTTCCAAATAATAGATGTAGAAGTATAATATTTTAATACATTAGCATACTGTCTAATTTAGGAGAATTTCATCAAATATTTGTTGAATGGATTAATTTTATAGTCATTTAGAATTCCTTAAAAAAACATTATTTAACAAGTTCACCCATTGTTAGATTATTTAGGTTTATTTTTTTTACCCACTCACTCTTTCTTCCATTGTTCCATATTCTCAGCAAAAATACTGGGGTATTCTCTGGAACCATCAATGGTTCTGTGGAGGTTAGATTGTAAATGTTGGAGGGCATTGAATTACACTATTATGCTATTTTTTCCGGTGTGTGTGCATAGGAATGGGGTCACTAATATTTTTGGGGATTCTTTATAATTATTCCTTTGAGTGATCTGTTGTTTCACACAGTCCAAGTTGGCTGGAAATAATTCTTATCTGCAGGTTTTTATTTTATTTTTTTATGTTTGTAAGGCCAGTTTTTACAGCTCACTTATGATATGTAATATCTTCTAGGATAGAATATTCCAAACTAAGCATAGAATTTTTGGGTTGTTTTATAAATATAAGTACTAGTCTCCCTCTCTTCTAAAAACTATGATACTGTGTCTGTGGATTGTTGTCCAAGAATCAGCATATTTAAGAAAGTCTCCAGGGAGCACCTGCATGGCTCAGTTGGTTAGGCCTCCGATTCTATCTCAGTTCAGGTCTTGATCTGGGGATCATGGGTTCAGGCTCCATGTCCAACCCTGCATTGGGCATGAAGCCTACTAAGGAAGGAAGGAAGGAAGGAAGGAAGGAAGGAAGGAAGGAAGGAACGAACGAACGAACGAACGAACGAACGAACGAACTCTCCAGGCAGGTATTAGTTTGTTACATATCTTCATCATTACCACAGCCCCTGTGGTAAATTATGGAGGCAGCAGTTTGATGGAGGGGAGGAACATGATTTTCAAGATATTTTGAGCTTCTCAGAACAAGACCTAGTGTTGGCCATTTCTTCTGACATTTTCAGGCTGAAAGCTACAAATCACTCTTCAGTTGCTTTTAAAAAGCATCTTTAAGGATGAGCACAAACACCGGAAGTGATAAAGGTCAACAAAGAAGGAAGTTTGCTATTGGATGCTTTAGGAACTCTTGATGTATAAAGCAAAATTAAAAGAAAAAATTAGAAATTTTCTTTTGATTCTTCAATGGACCCAGTTATCCTTCCCACCAGTGCCAACTATTCTGTCTCAGGAAAAGAAAGATATAGAAGAACACAAATCTTTGACTTTTGTATTCCTTAAGCTTAAGACCCAAGGTTACACGATTGTAAATTATATGTACTCTATCAGACACAAGGCATCCTTCCCCTTAACCCTAGACTAGCTAAAAATTACATAGTCTGGAGGAAGAGAGAGAGTAATAAGAGAACACAGCTAATTAAATACTCATAGACAATCCTGAAAATAAATTGTGGTCTCTTCTACACTAATATCCTGCTGGGAAGTGGTGGGAAATAGAAAAATCCGCATAGATTTAGGATACCTCAGAGATAGAGGGACAAATTGCTCATCTTCTCTGTGGAGTTCCTGGCAGCTGCTATATGGAAAAGATGGCAATGTTGGCAGGTGGGCTTGGCATAGCCTCAAAGTTCCAGTGTAGTTATATGTCTCCTGTGGTCTAGGAGTGGCAAGGAAGTAGCTAAAAAAGAGTGAAACATGGTGATGGCTTGTCAGAGCATGCATATGCTGTGATTACTTGCACAAAACAAATATGGTAAGGCAGTTGAGAGGCTGTTTCAGTGTGTACATCTTAGATAATGATGACCATCATGAAGCTAGGGACTTCCTCCCTTAACACTGCACCAATCCAATACTTTAACTCTCTATAAGCCCCTACAAATGTAGTCTTGTCCTTGAACAGAAGGAGGGAAGGGCTTTTTAAATAAATGAAAATTTCCTGAATTATCTGTAGTAAATTTTTCCCAATGGGAAGAGTGAGAGATTTAAATAAAAACTTTGTTCCATTACAGAGACTTCAGGGAAAGTTATATTTTTTTCCAAACTGCCAAAACTATAGTCAGCTACCATATTAAGTTCTCCTGGGTGGAAAACAGTTGTTCCTATATGCTAAAAAAATTTGAAAGGAGTGTGAAGGAGAGGATTACAGATTAGAGTAAAGGTTTTATGTTTTGGATCAGCCAATTCTTTCTCTGGAGCTTATCACATTTTAAACTTGGAAAAGGAAGAGAAGAATTTTGATGGAATGAGACACCCAGGTAATTCTGAGATTTTTGGGTTTACTGCTTCAAGTTACCATACTGCTATTTCCTAAGACTGAAGTGGTATTTAAAAGTAAATAGATGTTAAAGAATAAACAAGTGGGATATTGTTTGCATTACATTTTGCTGGATGCGAATCAGAAGTTTTATTTATTTACTTACGTATTTTGATTAAGAACTTACCAAACAGAATGCAGTAAACCAATATTGAATCCTACAGAAGTGAGTAGAAGGTGGGATTAGGCTCTTCTAATTCTGCCTTTGCCTTGGCCCTGGGTGAGAGATCAAGGATGGAAGGAATCTGCTAATATGAAAATTTGGCCTGAGAAATGTAATCCATTGTGCCATTACCAGTCAAATTCAACTCCCAAATTATATAGGTAATTCTCTTCTAGAAATGACTTACACGCATGTTTACATCAGAAAAAGGGAAAATTTTATAGTACTCAGTATTTTCAGGTGGAACAAGTCAAAGATGTGGAATGGCAAAAAAAAAAAAAAAAAAAAAAAAAATCTGTTGAATTGATAAAGGTCTCCAGGGCTTCTGGTATTTGAGGATGGGGAAAGGATGAGCACATGTGGTGTCATATGGTCCAGGTAGAAAGATGGCATAAAAATGGGCAAAGACCAAGACCTAAAGGCAAGTTACCTAAAGAGATTCAATCTGGCTAAAAGTGCATGTAAGTGCTTTATGTGTCTATCAAAAAAAGTAACTATATGAGTGTGAGAATATTTTTATTTTACTTATTTATACATTTAAATTCACCCTTTCCTTTTAATTTAAATTTTAGTGAACATACAGTGCAATATTAGTTTCAAGAGTAGAGTTCAATGGTCCATCACTTACATACAATACCCAGTGCTCAATCCCAACAAATGCCTTCCTTAATACCCATCACTCATCTAGCCCACCTCCCTCTGCCAACCCACAGTTTGCTCTCTATCATTAAGAGTCTCTTGTGGTTTGCTAACCTCTGTTCTCTTTCCCCCCCTTTCCTATATGTTTATCTGTTTTGTTTCTTGAATTCCACATACACGTATGAGTGAAATCATACGGTATTTGTCTTTCTCTGATTGACTTATTTCACTTAGCATAATACATTCTAGCTCCATCCACGTCATTGCAATTGGCAAGATTTCATTCTTTTTGATGGCTGAGTAGAGCGTGAGAATATTTTGTCTAAATAGTATGCTTTCAATGTGATGTGCTCCCCCTATCTGTCTATCTATCTATCTATCTATCTATCTATCTATCTATCTTCTTACCTCTCTCATTCCCTTATCTCTCTGTCAAGGTCTTCATCTTCTTCTCCCCCTTTTTCCTTCCTCCTTTTTCTCTCCCTCTCCCTTTTTCTCCCTCCTTCTCTTCCTCTCTCTTTCCCCTATGGTTTTGGTTTGTTGGCAGTTGCTCTTTGTATATAGTTATTCTATTTTTCTTTAAACTTACATCTTGGATACCTTTCTCTTTCTTTGTCTTAAATAATGGGTAATTATTTTCAATTTATATGTTTTGACTTTCTCCTTTCTATATGGGAGTAACTTAATGCAGTTAGTCATTTTTAGCTAGACTAAAAGCCTTTGTACATACGACTTGGTGTACATGTGAAGAGTATTCATGTAGGCTAACTTCCTAGCAGGGAAAGGTTTCTTTTTTTTTTTTTTTTTAAACATTTTTATTTATTTTTGAGACAGAGAGAGACAGAGCATGAATGGGGGAGGGGCAGAGATAGAAGGAAACACAGAATCGGAAGCAGGCTCCAGGCTCTGAGCCATCAGCCCAGAGCCCGATGCGGGGCTCAAACTCACGGACCGTGAGATCGTGACCTGAGCTGAAGTCGGACGCTCAACCGACTGAGCCACCCAGGCGCCCCAAAGGAGGGTCTAGTTTAGATTTTTATATACATACCAGACTATTTCCATAAACAATTTATACTCCTACTGAAATTTTATGCCCTCATGGAGGGACACATTGTTGTGGGATTTCAGAAATCCATGCAGAATGAGAATGGTGTCATACAGTTTAGAACCTGGAATAGGGGGTCAGAGCTTTAACAGAAAAATGAAGGCATCTGCACAGGAAAAGGGATGTCAGTGCAAATAGACATAGGCTACATATAGGGGATTAATCAAATATCTAAATATATTAAATAAAATTGTAGATATGTTTCTCACTGCCAACAATGGTAGTTATAAATATGGAAAGAAAGAAAATTAGAATAAACTCCATAGTGTTGGATTCAAATTAGAGGTGAATTCACGTTTTTGCAATAGAGAGATGGATGGATGGATGGATAAATAGTAAAGAAACTAATGCATATGCAAATCAATACATATAATTCCAAATTCTAGTCACTGTGGTCTTGAGAAACAATCGCTAACCTAATAGCAATGAACCCATCTAGTACAGATATTTGTTTTTGTTAACCATTTTCCATAAAATTAAAAAAAAAGGTACACTGCAGAAATAGCTTCTATCAGGGCTGGGGAAGAGAGAGTGTAATATGAACCTAGAATATCTTCTGGTACTGTCAAGAAAATGCTCAAAAAATGATGAAATACCTCAAAAGAATAGGAAAATTAGGTTACATGAGCTCCCATTGACCAAATCTGGATAATTTGAGAATAAAATAAATTACAATCCAACAAATAAAAGTAGGGAACAATGAGATGACAAATATTAGAAAACTAAATGAAAGATTTGAAATTTTTATAAGGAATAGGATATTTACACAATTTCAAAATACCTTCTCACAAAATATCTGTAATTACAAAGGGGAAAAGAGTTACCTTATAGCAGACAAGATTGGAAGACACCATCTTAAATTAGTAAACACTATCAATAATGGCATGAATGGAAATACTTTGCCATTTGACAGGATGCATTGAGAAGAATACAGCATCACTTATGGGGTATTCCTGCCAAAGATGCAGTTGTGTATCTAGGAAGTTGTGTATAAGGAAGGCAATGTCAGACCAAGCTTGAGGAATATTCTAAAAAAAAAAAAAAAAAAAAAAAGTCTATAATCTCTAAAAATATCAATCTCATGAAATTTAAGGAACTATCCCGAACTAAAAGACATGACAGAGACATTACAACAAAATGTAACATGTAATCTGGAACAGGATAATTTTGCTGTGAAAGATATTTTGGGGATGATTGCCAAGAACTGAATGGAGTCTGGTAATTAGATGATATCAACATACCAAGGTTAACTTTCTGGTTTGGATGGTTTTACTGTGATTATTAGAAGAATGCCCTTACTTGAAGAAAATACCCATTGCAGTACCTGAGAATTAGACAGAAAGTATAAAAAAAAATATTATATTTATACTGTACTTCCAACATTTCCATTAATTTATGATTCTTTTAGAGAGAGACTGCTTAAAATCATACTTATTTAAAAACTGATACCAACAAAAATATAGCAAGCAATAGGAAAAAACAGACCAATCATTCATGATTTTAATAGTTTTATAACATTTCTATAGATTCTTAGTATACACACAATAGCACATACTGCAAACTATTGTACTCAGTTCTCACCTTAATCCTCACAGGGTTAAAATCATATGGTCATTTTCTCAGAGCTTTCTGATATAGTGCTTTCATCTTATTTCCCAGGATTTGGATTAGAGAATTTCTTCTTGTTCAAATAAGCAGAATTTGAAGAAGAAGAAATTCTCTAATAGGAGAGGAAAAAGCTTTTGAAGTGATCTCTTCTGGAAGCTTTATGTTCATTGCTATTCTTTAGCTTTCCCCAAATGCCCATAAGCCAGAGATTTCATGTGTTATTTCTGTAATTTGGTAGTTTTCCTTCAAATTATGCATTAAAAATGAATATCCATCTTAAAACAATTGGCATGATTAATTATCTACTAAATTTTTCATTTCACAAAAGGCAGTGTTTTATGCCATACACTTACACGGTTAAGGGACTTTTAAGTCAGAAAGACACATTTATGTTAAGTCAGGAATCAAGCTAAAATTTCTTGTAATCTCACATTCCTACTTTAGACTCACTTTTTTTCTTCCTAGATTTTATTTCAAAAATCTAATTTCAATTACAACTATATTTTCAAAAAATTAAATATAGGAAATTAATACTATTCACACTGAAGAAATGTGTAGATAAGAATGACATAAAAAATTAAGATATGCTAATTAATTCTAAATGCAGTTATTACTATACAAAGCTACTGTTTTCATAAATGTTTAAACAAATGTTAATTTTTACCAAATGAATGTTTAAGATGAATACATTTCTGTAGCCTTTTATTCTATAAGCTGATTAACAAATATTTGATAGAAAACAATGCACCAAATGAATACAATAAGGCAGAGGGTTCCTTCCATTGCCAAATACGGAAATGTCGTTATTTTCACAGGTTATTTTTCAAATGTGTGTGTTTTTATAGGTAAAATGATTTGAAAAATAACCTGTGAAAATAAATATCTTATCACTGGACAGTGCACGCATTTCCTAGAGGTGCTGTAACACGCAGCCACGAACTACGCTACAGCCGCCTCCTCCTAGAAGGCTTGTTATTTTCAACATGGCGGCCCACATGCGGACCAGCCGGCGGAGACGGCGTGGCTGTGCAAGTACCTGCGGGAGCCGACCAGAAGGTGAGCCGCGCCAGCGAGAGCGCTGCTCGCGGGGCCCGCGCTTTCCAGCAGTGGGGCACCCTTCCACCCACACTTCCTCTCTCTCCGGGACTCCCCCGGGGCATCCAGTCCTGTCCGGGTGGAGGGCCTAGCCCGGGGCGAAGCGCCTCAGTCCTACCAGGCGTCAGGCAGAGGGCCGGGGAAGAGCCAGTGTCCCCGAATGCAGTCCCGGTTCCCTCAGTGGGGAGGCCGAGGGGTGTGGAGCCCTCTGCCCCAGGGTTTTCCCTCCGGGCCTCAGGGCTACCTACCCCAGGGCTCTGGGCCCTAACAGCCGTGCTTGGAGGAGGCCTCTTGGCTCACCCCGACCAGGTCTCCCAGGGCCCTATCAAACCCCAGGGGACAGTGCCCTAAAGATGGGGTCACCTCCCAGAGGTGGTAACAGGAGCCGGGAGTGGCCGGTCCCCGACAGGAGATGCCGCCGCTTCTGGAACACGTCCCCAGTGCGTTTAGGTCCCTGCGGAATGGGAAGAAGGTAGACCAGAGGGGTCGGGAAGCGATGTCCCAGAACGTCAGGTCATCCCTGTGTGGCACCACTCGTCCCAGTTTCTTGTTAGGAGTGGTGCTTTACTTCTGCTAATTCATATACGGGCCCATTTTTCATTACGTTGTGGAGCGAATTTCAGTAAGGAATAAACCCTCAATACAAATTCTTTCCTGTCCCTTGTTTCATCATGATCCCTTCTTAACTCATTTCATTTTGCTCCTTGCTACTGCCTAGTCCAAGTTACACTAAATGTATGTGTGGGTAAAGGAATGACTGTAAGAGAAAAGGAATGCAAGTTTTTCCTGTGCTGCTTTTCTGACAAACTAGTGCTTCGGTGCCTGATGGGTTCAGCGGTTAGTGCTAGTGCCTGTTTTATTTGTTCGGTTAACTTTGATTTGCTCTGTGGTAAATGGATAAACTGTTTGCTTTGGAGTTTGTTGTTGTTGTTTTTTCCTCTTAAATCTGTGGGTTTAGAGCACTTATCTTTGTAAATTCTTACGGAAGACTCACTGGTTTTTGCTTTGGCTGTCTTGGTACAGGAAGTTGATATTTAACAGCAGTCAACAAGTATGCAAAATGTTTGACATCACACCAGCTCTTGTGGATGTAACTTAATTGTACTTACATGTTAGCACTTATATGTGCTATAGGATGAAGGAGTCATTGTTATGCATTTTCCCCTTTTTAATAGGATAATTTGGTTAAAATGAGGACAAAGCCAAACAAAACACAAAGTACCACCAACTAAGTAGCTTAAAACAACAGAAATGTATTGTCTCACAGTTCTGAGGCTAGAAATCTGAAATCAGGGTGCTAGCAGGGCCATGCTCTCTCTCAAGTCTCCAGAGGAGGATCCTGCTTGGTCTCTGTCTTCTAGTAGTTACCGGCAATCTTTGTCTTCTTTGTCCTTTCTTGTCTTGTAGATTCATCACTCCAGTCTGTGCCCCTGCTGTCACATATGTTCTCCTTGTGTTCTGTTTTCTCTCTGTGATTGTCTGTTTTCAAATTTTCCTCTTATAAGGACACCAGTCATTGGATTAGGGCCTACCCTAATTCAGTATGACTCTTTTTGACTTGATTACATCTTTCCAAATAAGATCCAGTTTCCCAGTAAGGTGACATTCTGAGGTTCCAGGTAGACATACATTTGTGTGTGTGGAGGGGGTTGGGGCATACCATTCAAAAATTTTTTTTTGAAATGTTTTTATTTTTGAGAGACAGAGAGACAGCGTGAGCAGGGGAGGGGTAGAGAGAGGGGGAGACATAGAATCTGAAGTAGGCTCCAGGCTGTGAGCTGTCAGCACAGAGCCTGACGCCGGGCTCGAACTCACAAAGTGAGAGATCATGACCTGAGCCGAAGTCAGTCGCTTAACCAGCTGAGCCACCCAGGCACCCCAAGGGGCATATCATTCAACCCAGTGCAGATGGTAAACATTTTTTCCACATCTCAATCATAATTATTATGTAATAAAAATATATGAGCAACTATGTGTGTGTGTGTGTATACATATATATAATGAAAATGGTAGATAATGAATGTATAATGAAAATAAAACATTCCCCTTAAAATTTACACTAAAAACCTTTGTTAAACTATATGCATAGTTTCTGAGGCCATCCCATGAATGTATCTGGTATAATGGAATAATCCCAGGCTTTGTGATTAGAGACAAAGTTACCAAATTACTTTGTGATTTCAGGAAAGTTACTGAACATCTCCCACACTTTATTTCATCATGTTTTTACCTTACAAAATCACTGGACAACTTCAAGCAAAAAACCTAAGTAGACAATCTACTTTTTTACTTTGCTTTTATTTTATTTTATTTTTTTAAAGTTTATTTATTTTGAGAAAGAGACAGCATGAGTGGGGGAGGGGCAGAGAGAGAGGGAGACAGAGAATCCACACTGTCAGGCTCCACACTGTCAGCTTGGAGCCCAGTGCCGGGCTCAAACACACAAAACCATGAGAGCATGACTGAAGCTGAAACCAAGAGTCTGATGCTTAACGGACTGAGACACTCAAGCACCCCTAGACCATCTACTTTAAATTGTTAGATTAGATTTTTATTTTGTAACCAACTTGTGAATTAGATACACAGTTCATACCTCTAATGTATTTATTATTCTCCCTACCCCTCTTTCCCTAAAGTATGAATACATTTTTTTCAGATAATTTATGGCTGTGATCATTAGAAAAATCAGATTTTTATAAATAACCCTACTAGTCTGCCCCAGTAGCAGCAGTTAATACAGGTCTTATTTAAAAACAAATTTGAGGGGCGCCTGGGTGGCGCAGTCGGTTAAGCGTCCAACTTCAGCCAGGTCACGATCTCGCAGTCCGTGAGTTTGAGCCCCGCGTCGGGCTCTGGGCTGATGGCTCAGAGCCTGGAGCCTGTTTCCGATTCTGTGTCTCCCTCTCTCTCTCTGCCCCTCCCCAGTTCATGCTCTGTCTCTCTCTGTCCCAAAAATAAATAAACGTTGAAAAAAAAAATAAAAAAAAAAATAAATAATTTGATATAGAGTTCAGATATGACATTCAGAAGAGTGTTGGAACTATGCTGACATATGATCTTAGACAATGTGAGGCTGCTATGTGAGCCTGTTTCTTCTATGTAAAATGGGGATAATAATAACTGTCTTACTGTGTTGTGAGGTGGTACAGATTAAGTGCTCAGGTGCATAAGGTAGATAGCACATTTAACAAACAGTGGATTGCTACGTGGGGACATTATGGCTCCTTCAACTGTGCCCTCATTTAGAGAACAGGTTAGAATAATAACATCATTTATATACACTGTAACATATACAGCATTATCTCAGACTCTCCTGAAACTTGAGTTCCACATGTGATTTAAATTCAGCTGACTAGGGGCATTTATCTGAAATTTGAAAGATAGATTTGAGGTGATATCACACTTTTATGCTTTCTTCTGGTAAACAGGGTCTTAAAAGTGTGTATATGAATGTGTGTGTGTGTGTGTGTGTGTGTGTGTGTGTGTGTGTGTACACATTATTAGGATCACTACCTTTGTTGATTGAGTACTTAATGAAGCCAACTATTTGTCAGGTTCTGGTAGCTGCTAGATGCTGGTACATCTTTCTTATACAGGGACAGGACTATTCAAACATAGTTACCAAACATAGGTTGATAAATGATGACAGAGAAGTACAGAGTTCTTTGGGAGCACAGAGAAGAAGCAAATTTTTAAAATTCCAATTAAAAAAAAACAAGATAAACAGTGTCCTCAAAATCAAATAAACTCATTTTGGGATACCAACAAAAATGAAGTAACATATATGTGCTTAAAACTATAAAATTAACTTCAAAATCTAGTGTCATTTATTAAATGAAAAAGAACTGAAATGTTTTAGAAATAATTGTAAAGTCAATAAGCTAATTTTGTTATTAATGTTAATGATTTCAGATTATATAATTAAAATCTCAAAATTTGGCAATATTAGTCATTTTGAGGGAGCTAGAGTTCATTTGCAAGTGGATCGGAATATGCATTTTAACATATCAATAAATCACTTTAAACCCACTTTAAAATCTTCAACCCAAATGATTAGCTATAGTACACTTATACAGACATTTAATATTTTTTCATTTTATAGATGACAAACTATATAAACAAAAACAAAAGTACATTTTCAATGGACAATATAACAGGTAATGATGGAAAGATATAGTTTGAATATTTCTGCTATAATCTTATTACCTGGATGTATCCATATATATAAAATAGGCCATGTTAGTATATTTGGAATGACTTACATTTATTGAGTAATTATTATATATCAGTATGTATGATAGGTATAATTTACTATAAACATGCAAATATAGCAATTATGTAGGTAATTACTGAGGTAGGGTTCAGTTTCCTCATATGTAAAAGGGAAAAGTATAATACTAGCTTCTCATGGGGATCTTTCGGAAAAAAAAAAGAGTAATTATCTGAGCTCACACAGTGGGTAACTGGTGGATGATCTGAAGATTGTCAATACAAAGTTTGAGCTCTAAGTCAATACATATCACCATTAAAACATCTAGGTAACACAATGACACTGATCACAAATATTTAATCAATCCAGGTATAAAGTGAGTTGAAAATGTCTACTGGCAATCAGCATCCATTGCCACCTACTTTTATACTCTCTCTAGACCTCACAGTGCTAAAGCCTAAAAATCTACATTTCCCAGACTCCCTGGTCATGACAGTGGTAAGTCAGATTTAGTTTCTGCCAGTGAGATACAGTGACATGAGCTTTGGAAAGTGGAGGAGGTACAGAGGACCTTCCTCCGGCAGCAGTGGAGATTGATTTGCACATTCCTATAGATGGGAGTTTTTGTCAGGCCAAACATAGGTACCACCGCCTAGCCACATCCAGGTGTCTTTCAGACAGCCAAAACAGCAGTAATTTCTTGTATCTTCCTGACCACTGGGGGGCAGCACCCACTTCCTGGTCTCTGGAGTAGATGTATTCTGATGCTCTTACCTGCAGACTTCTACTTTCCCAGCCCTTCCAATGTTCATCAGCCCTAATTTCTTATATCTCTTACTGCTCAAAATACTTCGAATATCTTTTTTCCCAGTATTTAACCCTAAATGATACATGTATGTTTGAAAAAGAAATAGTTAAATGGCTGCTAGAACTGACTATTTTAGTATCATGTACTCATTTCATCATGACTCTCTTCTCTCTTATGTATTCGTGGTAACGTGTAAATCTTGTTCAATATCAGAATTTGACTATTATAATTTTTTGGCCCCCAAGTATAAGAACAATATGGTAAAGTTATATAAATATGTGAGGCTCAAATTGACTATAAATTTAATGTTCACAACATGATCCATCAATACCTATCAGCAGTCTCAAGTTCCAAGGGTAATTCTCAGCAACCCCCAAATACTTCAAGAAGGCAATTTTGTTTTCTCATTTCTAATGGTTAAGTGGCATACGACCTTTATGTATGACTACATGTTAAGTTTTAGTAATATACCAAGTGAGATTTAAGGTTATTCAGATGGGGTGTTCATAAATCAATTTTTAAAAAATTCTGTATATTATGGAAAAGGCTGATATGCAATACTTGTAAATATCTTAGATTACCTAAAGGAGATCCCAGCCAGTGTCAACCTTTACTAATAATTTCAAGGTTGTGGGTCATGAGGGACAAGAGAAGTAGGGAGGTGTTTTGGACCTCCAATCTAACCCTCCCTTCAGCTTTTATGTTTTTCTAGTGACTTATGATGGCCCAGTTAAGAGACAGGGTTTCTAAATGAGAAGCACAATCCCTTCACACAGACTTGGAGGTTCCGGTGAGCCTCCATGAAACACCTCCACTTTATTCTTTCATAGATGTATGATATATGGGGTTATTTTCTAGGGAGCCATGCACCATAAAGCCAGTCTGATTTAACACAAGCTATTTTAGGTGGGCCAGGTATGTTAGGAGTAAAATGTTCCATAGATAAGGATTCCCCCTGTTAGCAAAGTGTGTGTGTGTGTGTGTGTGTGTGTGTGTGTGTGTGTGTGTGTGTGTATAAATTCCCGGAGGTCTGTCACTAACATGTGACAAGGAAATTAAACTGAGGCTCCTGCCACCCTTTTCCTGGGAGTACCCACTACCCACACTGGGTTAAAGTTATAGCCTATTATTATTCAATAACTGAATTTTAAGATATATGTATCTCAAATGCCATCTTTTAAATACAAATGAGCCACATCACTCTTACTAAAACAGATGTAAACGTGATTTCCCTGAATTTACTAATAGTGATCCTTTCTTATGGGGCCTATAAGTAAAACTATTTAAATTATTTTGCATATGCTATCAAGAAAAGTAAAATTAAAACAGCTACCAAATTTATATGCATGTGAATAGTCATGTAGTCTTATGAAATAACCAAGAGATATTTCATGTCTGTTCCTTTTCAATTTTTGATTATCTTTTATATTTTTCCCCTGGTAAGGAGAAGGTGGATGACTAGTTATTGATCTGAAGCCTCTTTGGCATTGTGACTTACATTGGCCATAGCTAGTTCTTAACAGTGACACCTTTTGATATATTACAGGAAATAATAAATAGGAGATAGAATTCTAGTTCAGTTTTCTTGAGTGGGGAGATGATTTTTTTTTTCTATAAAAATATGCTTGTATTTGCTGTTTTAGGAAGAAAGCCATGATGAAATTCTACTGAAAAAAAAAATCTGATTATTAATGCTGTTTTCTCAAGCAGTAATTGACTGCTGGCACAGATATCCCGATACTCTCATTGGGTTTAATTGGCTTCACTTATTTATTTATTGTAAAGAGTGTACACTTTCATGATAGCATGGTGAGCTACTATAACATTAATGTTAACTCTCATCTTCAGACAAGTTTGTCTAAATTCCTGTCTGCTAGGTCTGACAGGTTATTAGTGAATAAAACACTCTAATTGATTTGGACAACTATCCACTGTTAATCTCCTACTTTTTAAAGTAGAAAAACAAAACAACGAACAAACACAGACCCACACAACTGAATGATAGGTGGGCCTGTAATATATTTTTTCCTTTCTTTTTCTTTTCTGCTGGTAAATGATTGATCTATAGTACTTCTGCAGGTTTTCTTTTTTTTTTTTTTTTTTTCTTGTGTTGTTTTCAAAAATGGGTTAGAATTCCATCGGTTTGGCTATCTTTATTTTTAAACATCACAAAAGAAAAACTCCAGTGCAGTGAAAGGTTATGCAGGCCTTCCAGCTCACTGCTTCCTACAGGAGTTACCTTTCTTTGTGTGCTTTCTTTACACTTCATAGCATGGACCTAACTAGCCTCTAACCAAGACTTTAATCAGAGGTCTTAAAAACCTTAGATTGTAAGCAGTTCCATTTAGTTAATTTATGTGAATCTGTGAATGTTCACAAGTATCCATGCTTTTTTAAAAATGTTTGTTTTTGAGAGAGAGTGAGTATGAGCGAAGGGGAGGGGTACAGATAGAGGGGGACAGAGGATCTGATGCGGGCTCTGCACTGACAGCAGAGAACCAAAGGCGGGGCTCAAACTCAGGAACCCAGAGATCATGACCTAAACCGAAGCCTTTCGCTTCATGGACTGAGCCACCTAGGCGCTCCAGTATCTGTGCTTTTATTAATTGTGTTAAAAATTTCAAACACATTACCTTAGCAAACTGCTCACAATTTTGGCTCTTAGCAATACCAAGTTTGTGACCTTATGGTCTCCACGTCTCTGAAGGTATCCCATTATTTTTGTCCTTTGATCATTTTATTTCCAAATTATATTAGTATGTAGCCTCATATTAATATATACTCACTCAAGGGACACCTGGGTGGCTCAGTTGGTTAAGCATCTGCCTCTTGGTTTCAGCTCAGGTTATTATCTCATAGTTCATGGGATCAAGCCCTGTGTCAGAGCCCACTTGGGATTCTCTCTCTCCTTCTCTCTCTGCCCCTTCCCTGCTCTCTCTCCGTTTCTCTCTCAAATAAATATACATTTAAAAAATAGATAAAAATATACTCAAAATTTTTTGCTAATGTTTATTTCATAATATTTCTATATGTTGCTTAACTTAATTTGCCTTTTTAAAAAAACTTCTTTGTTGACAGGTGAGAATTAGCTATACTTTTCTTCTGTAACATATAAGTGATATTTCAGTGTTATGGTTATATTACTTTTATGAATGTAATTGGAAATATTTCACTGGGCTTTATATTGTGTTTTTTGTCATGCAATTTATACTGTCAGCAATTAAGCCAGCCACTGTAATGGCTCAACTAATGGACCAATGATACCTGAATATATACTATTTATTCACAGAATTCTTTTATCAAACTTTTTGTCAAAACTAAGGGCTTAGAAAACAAATGTCTAGGTTATATTGTGTTTTCAATGATACAAGAGTTGTAAGGTATGGCCTTTGAGTACATGCATTACCAGAAGTCAAAATACAGTTCACATCTAATATGTAATAACCCTTGAATGACATTTTTTAAAGGAAAGAGTAATCTTGAAGACTTTTGCTGATATGATTACCATTTTAACTTCACTGCTTGAAAAAAATTCATCTCGTAAGATGCCTTTCTATATAGGTGAAAATGTCAGATAAATGTCATTTTAAGCAGCTGCATAAGCAATAATGATGTCTTCTTATTTTGAACTCTAAATTAAAAAGAGTCTTTCTTCCTATTAAAAGTTAAATAAGCTTTACCAAAAAGTTTCAGCATCACATTTATTATTTTTAGTGAGAATGTTGAATACGTTCTTTCTAGCAATGACTCCAAGCAATTATATCATGACTCTTTAATTGTGTTCCTCACCCAACACCTAACATATGTACTTGTAAAAGGAATAGTTTTTGGTTCACAGTGACTGTTCTTATTAGCCAAGCTACCGACACTCTGCTTTACAACACGAGTCTTTGGGCTTAAGTAGAAATTACTAAGTATATGATTTGAATCTTAATTTTATCATGATGTTGATTATAAATGGTTATGTATAGGAGTGAAAATTAGCCTTATAGATAAACTCTTAAGCCTTATAGATAAACTCAGATCATATTATTATGGATGTAATTTGATTCATTAAAACGTTAGTAGGTTTTATATTGATAATTTTTTTTTTTTGCAAATCCATAGTCTCGAGCATAATAGTCTATTCAGAGTGTTCTAGGCATTCTTCACTTGAAGGCTGTGCTTTTGAAGGATATAATTTGAATAAAATGGTTTATAAAGTATAAATACAATTGAAGATGTGTATCACTTGAAACAAAGTATTTATAGTGCAGAATTCATTAACAAAAATATTTTTAAAGTTAATTCAATGAAACCAACTCATAGGAACTTGGGACCATTTAGTGAAAGCACTCACACACAAGTGTGTTATAGAAAAATATGTTGCTATTTAAGATACTGACATTGGAAAGCTTAAAAGATAATCACAGGAAGTTGTATAAGAAGGAAGCAAGACATAAAACAGAACAAATTTTGGCAAAAATATGAAAAAAGTGTTTTGGCAAATACAGTGTAATATCTCAAATATGTAGAAAATATAAATATACAGAAAAGAAGAGATTCATTTATTAAATGTTTATCATGTATCTGGCATTACCTGACATTAGTAAAGAGCACTTTGTTATACATTGTTTTGTTTTTCCTCATAATAAAAAGATCATTGAATATTAATCTTGTTTTCATATAAAGAAACTGAGACTTCTAGAAGTAAATAACTTAAATCATATCACAATAAGTAGTGCATGTGAGTTTTGAACCAAGTGTTGCCTGACCAGAAAGCACTTTGCTTCCTAGAGTATTCTGAATATTCAGCTGAGCTTTTACTGAATAATCAGATCTCTGATTGTGTGTGTCCCTTATTATCTTATGTTTGCTTTCCTTCTCATCCCCAAACACTTGATTTGGGTTAGTGCTCTATTTATCGTATTCCATTCACTTTTCACTAAGTGAGAAGCTCCTTTCAATGAGAAAGAAAACCAAAGAGTTATAGCCTTACAATGAGCACCCTAAAATTTCTAGAAATAAGAACTGCAGATCTAAGTAAGTCTGCTGCCATATTGAATCACCTTGGTTTAAGGATGCTTAGTGGGGCTGAGTGTACTAAAATCATTTTATCACTTGCATGTAAGATTTTTTTAGTCGTTATAGACCACTGATTTAGAAATTCTTTTTGTTAATTCTTTTTTACATCATTTACTCTTTACCACATTATGAGCTCCATTAGAACCGTATCCTTTTTCCTACATCAACCTCAAACTATGGCTTTTAAGACCTTCCCCTTGTCCATATTTGAATTGCATATAATTTCCATTTACTCTTTTTTGATCCAATTTATTTCTCTCAAATTCCATATCTCTCTTCTCAGGATCTTCATTCTGAGATGGTTCTAACCTCAAGTACCTTCCCATCACTTTCCTGTATTACTCAACCTTACTTCAGAGAGGCACATTTATAGGAGGTAAGAAGATGCTCCTACACCTGCATGCTAATTATTTCCAATCATAAAAGTACTTAGTTCATATCACTGCTTCTAGGAAACTCTACTTGCAAATATGGCATTAAAGGAATATACCCATTTCCCAGATTCTAATTGAATAACTAGACTGTCTTTCATATCCTTTAATAAGTAAAAACTTAGTTTGCCAGGAAATCAAACTTTTGAGGTCTGAATTATCTCTTTATGTTTTATATTTTATTGGATTTCATGTTACTTCATATTTATGTTACAAAACAGTGAATTGCAATCGAGCCAATTAAGTTTACGTATGTTAATAATTAATCGGCATTTTTTCATTGTGTCTGTTTTGTTATGTATATTAAGTAATAACATCTATATGCATTTGTAGAAGACTTACCTGCATACATTGAAGGGGTCTTGTTCTCTGTGGTGCAGATTCTCTCTTCTGTTGCATGAGACTGAGTGCCCAGTTGCCAGGTTAGAAAAGATGTCTTTACCTCTTTGTATCTTATTGGCACTTTTGGTCCTGCACGAAGAGAACACTGAACAATGTTTGTTGGATGAATCAGATGAAGCATTCCTTAATTTATCTGAAATAGAGTAGCAGTGAAGTAGACATCACTAGAAAAGTACAAAATGGAATAGTGACTGCAAAAGTCAATATACTGTACTAAAAATGGAAAGTATCAGGCATTCCAATCCTTGCAATTAAAAGAATATTATCTTGTGGTCTACTGAGGAAAATGAAGGAATTTTTAAATTGCTTTTCTGAAACTAATTCTCAAAAAAAAAGGGCATTTAAGGATTGATCATTATTAGTTTGCTATATTATGGTAAAATACAGCAGGGTGAAAGAACTGGTAAGATGGCAAGGTCTTTTTTCTTTAAACTTAATATTTAAAGTAAATTGCACAAACTGAAGAATAGTTCATTGAGGAAAAGCCTATTGTTTTATTGCCCAGCAGAGTTCATAATTGAAATAGTAGTGATGCAAACAAATACTTTGTAAATAGCTATTACATTACTGAATTAGGATGAAATATATTGATCAATATATTACTAACCAGAATAGTGATTGTCCATTTTCTTGCCAGAGAATTTAACGTATTTAGTCTGCTATTAGATCTGGTGGACCCAGATTTTTAGAAAGAGGAAAGGCTACTTCAAAAGATTGCATTGCCCGTCAAGGTTATATTTGCTATCTGTTTTTTTTTTTTTTTTCCTCTGAGGTAATTGCATGATGAAATTATGTGTGAAAAGAGAATTTTCAGCTACTACCTTGAATAAAGGTTGGGGAAAGGTTATGTTTAGCATAACTCCATTTCCAACACATTGTTGCCCTACAGGCAGAATAATCTAATTTCACTTCTTTCCTGATTCCAACAGAGTACTGAATCCTTAGTCTTTCAGTGTATTTTTTGGTCTATTTCCTCATTGATATTTGCATTCCTTTCCCTGATTGTGTGGAAAAATAATATAATATGAATGCGGTGATTTGACCACTCACTATTTTAAAAATGCCCTTTGCATTCTCACCCTTGCGTTTCTCTTACCATTAAATGCTTTCAAGTGATATTTTATTTTTTCTCATTAAGCTTCTAAATTGGTCTTTTTCTGAAGTGTTGTTAAATTTGATTCAGGAGGAGAAAAATAATCAAATTCTCCAGTTTGGCTTTTGTTGCACTAGAATGATATTGTACTGCTGTGGTATCAAAATCCAGACCAATGAATTACTTTTTAATTAATATTGATACATCACTTTCTGTACAGGAATCGAACATCTAGTTTTCCATTTGCTTATATGTGTGCTACAAATAGGTTCTTATGTGTGCTGCATACTTGTTGCTATGTGCCAACCATTGTTTTACAAAGACCATTGATAAAATGTTTTTTAAAAGCTAGGGGGACCAACCGAAGAACACGTTACAAAATACCTGACCAGTACTCTTAAAAACTGTCTAGATCATTAAAAATAAGGGAAATTTAAAAAACTGTCACAATCAAGAGGAGCCTAAAGAGATAGAATGACCAGATGCAGCCTCCTGGATAAGATCTGTAATAGACAAAGACATTAGGTATAAACTAAGGGAATCTGAATAAAGTATGGGCTTTAGTTAATAATATATTGATATTTTTTCTTTAATTGTGACAAATGTACCATACAAATGCAAGATGTTAATAGTAGAGGAAACTAAATGTGGGGTATATAGGAATTCTCTATTTGAACTTGGCAATTTTTTTTTTTTTTTTTTTTGTAAATCAAAAACTGTCCTAAAGTTAAAAAAGAAATTAAAAGTTGGAAGGAATCTTGGCTTTAAACTCCTTGTCATTTTACAGAGGAAGAAACTGAAGGCCATAGAGGTTGTAGAACTTGCCTAGGGTGGGATACAGTTTATCAGTAAAAAAACAACCTGGAACCATAAAGTGATACATTCTTTGGGACTACTTACAATGAATTAATTGCACCATTGAAATACATGTCAATCCTTATAGGAAAAACAATTTGAGTATGCATTTTTTATTCCTTGATTTTAATGGCATATATTAACTAGGTCCAATAGTATCTTTAACTAGTAGTATCTAGCCATGGTTTAAATTGATAGCATTTTCCGTGGCATCTAGGCACTTTCTGGCTGCCCTTTCTTGTCTTGGTCCCTATCAGTAATCCACTTATATGCTTTCTTTGCCTCTACATAACTGATGTTTCTAACACTCCATCTGATTTATTTACATTTACTTTAAACATTTTTAATTTCTTGCTTTATTGATATCTTTGAGATACTTTATTACAATGTCACAAAAATGTTCTTTTGTACAAAGTTACAGAAAATTTTCTTGTGTACTCTATTGAGTTATGTCTGAGCTTTGTTGAAATGAACAAAACTAAGGAGTGACTAACAAAACTAGGTGAAAAATTTTATTCGCATGTATGTTTAAAATATTCGAGCCAGTTTATCTGCTTACAAGAAGGTATTAAAAACAAAGGAGGATAATCTCTTCATACACACCTTGTGGTGTCTCCGTAGTCTTGTTGCTCCATGTAAATGACATCTGGCACCTGTCTGAGGTAGGGGAAGAACTCAACAATATTGAGACTGTTGTTTGTAGGGGATTGTAGTACTTGAGGAAGGCAAGGCTTCTAGGCTTCCTGCTTTACATTATTATTTAACATAATACAAGCTAATGCATGAAATGCTTGAATAAATGCAAACAAAGCTAGATTTGGATGTGAATAAAAGGAAGATCCCACCACAGGCTAATGAAGCGAAATACCCAAAGAAGTATTTAAGAGGCACTAGAGTATGTGGGGGGGAATGAGTTCTATTTGCAGAATTTACTATTTTGGCAGGAGTAACAAAACTGCTTCAGTCTGCCAGTTCAAAATGTATGATGAAATTTTAGAAATTAGACTTTACCCATATGCAGTCGAATCTTATTTTAATGAACAGGAAAGATTCCAACATAGTTGAAAATCAAGGCTTAGGTATAATAAACACTTTAAAACTGATAGAGAAGAGTATTACAGAGAATAGTCACAATACTACGGTGAAAGGGTTACTTTGGTAAGAACACAGCATATTAAATCTATACCTATCTCAAGAGGCTTTTTATGTGAGAAAATAGTGTGGATAGATTGTGCTGCTTAAAATGGCCATTTGAAGATGAAATCTTCTGATATTTTATAGGGAGTATAATTAGAAAAATATTACCATATGTTATTAAAACCATAGTCAGATAACAAGAACTGTGAAAAAGTCTGTGCCAAAGTCTTAGAAATAGGATAAAATTAACAAATGGAGACAGTATATTCTGAATGGAGTGGGAAGACAAAGCCACGTTTCCTCTCCACAGCAGTTTTCACCACAGCTAAGCAAGTGGTCATGGGCAGGTGGGTGGGTGACAAGTCACATCTTGAGCAGGAGGAGGGAGTGGGAAATAGCAACTGCACAAAAGTTACAGTAAAGGATTTCTTCCTTACACTTACCTTTTCATCCAGCATGAATTTTCAGTCCTTCTCCCTTGACAAGCAGAAAACAATAAGGATGTGTATAAAGCTTTTTATCCCACTGAAAATCGTTGGACAGAACTTTTCAGGGACATCTGGTCTCACTTATGTAGTAGAATGACAGAAATGTTCAACATTTGTAAGCATCTTGGAAAATGGGATACATAACAATTTACACCCTGTCTCTCCTCTTTGTGTGTGGGTGGGTTTGAATTTATTGATTTAGGTATAGATAACTTCAACAGGTTTAAAGCTAAAGTAGTGTTAAGTTCCAAGTCTGTGAAATTTCCTTGATGATAAGAAGAAAAAAATGGAAAAGGGGAACTTGTGGTAATTAAATATCTTAGCACACCATCGTTTTATGCGAGCCAGATTTCTGGTCTTTTATGAAGAACTTAGTGGTTACTCCTTTCCACTTAAACAATTGTGATAATTGTCTCCTTTAAAATGTACAGACATTGGGGCGCCTGGGTGACTCACTTGGTTAGGCGTCCGACTTCCACTCAGATCATGATCTCACACTTTGTGAGTTTGAGCCCCTTGTTGGGCTCTGTGCTGACAGCTCGGAGCCTGGAGCCTGCTTCTGATTCTGTGTGTGTGTCTCTCTCTCTGCCTCTCCCCTGTTCATGCTGTCTCTCCCTCTCTCTCTCTCAAAAATAAATAAACATTAAGAAAAATGTACAGACACTTCTACAGTAATAACAGCATCAGCAGCCGTGAAGCAACAGAACCTAGGATTTGCCGGGTTGAGCCTTTGCTCCAGTTTTAGAGCCAGTGAGCTCATTTCTCTCCTTCGTGCTGTTAACAGACTTTTAAGTCACTCAGATATTTAAGACATTACTTTTCAATTACAGAAGTGGATGACATCATAGAATTGACACTTTGAGAACTACCTTGTCTAGATTTGCCCCCAAACCCTCCCTGCATGAGGAAGATCTAAATAAAAAAGTCCAAAGCAACTTCTCAGAGAATCACTGATGCTAACACTGGAAACAGTGAAAAAAAAAAATGTAGTAGATTCTGGTTAAGCACCATGCAACAGAATATTTTTCCATTTCTTTGTGTCTTTTTCAATTTCCTCCGTTAATATCTTACAGTGTTCGTGTCTTTCACCTCCTTGATTAACTTCATTCCTAAGTATTTTATTGGTTTTGATGATGGCTTTTGTGAATGGGATTATTTTCATTTCTTTTTCAAATATCTCTGTGTGTATAGAAGCACAGCAGATATCTGTATGTTAATTTTGTATCCTACAACTTTACTGAACTTGTTCATTGGTTCTAACAGTTTCTTGGTGGAGTCTTTAAGAATTTTTATATGTAAAATCAAATCATTTGCATTCATCTTCCTTTCCAATTTTGTCAAGTGCTTTTCTACATCTGTTGAGATGATCATATGATTTTTTGTTCTAGTATGATGTATCCCATTTATTTATTTATGTATGTTGAGCCATCTTTGCTCAAGATGTATCCCACTGGGTCATGATGTACAGTCTTTAATGTGAAGTTTGGGTTTACTAATATTTTGTTGAGAATTTTTGCATCTATATCCATAAGGGATATTGGTCATTATTTTTTTTTTTCTTTTAGTGTCTTTTTCTGGCTTTGATATCAGGGTAATATTGGTGTCATAAAACAAATTTGGGAGTGTTTCCTCTACATCACTTTTTTGGAAGTGTTTGAGAAGGATGGTGTTAATTCTTCTTTAAATGAGTAGTAGAATTCATCTGAGAAACTATCTAGTCCTAAGGTCTTCTTTGTTGGGAGGTATTTGATTACTGATTCAATCTCCTTACTCCTTATTGGTTTGTTCATATTTTCTATTTCATCATGATTCAGTTTTGGTAGGTTGTGTGTTTCTAGAAATGTATCCCATTCTGCTATGCTATTCAATTTGTTGATGTACATTTGGTCATAGTAGTCTTTTATGATCCTTTATATTTCTGTGATTTTATTTTTTCATTTTATTTTTTTAATGTTCATTCATTTTTGAGATACAGAGAGAGAGAGAGGGTGAGCTAGGAATGGGCAGAAAGAGAGGGAGACACAGAATCCGAAGCAGGCTTCAGGCTCTGAGCTGTCCACACAGACGTCTGCAAGGCTTGAACTCACAAACTGAGATCATGACCTGAGTTGAAGTCAGATGCTCAACTGACAGAGCCATCCAGGTGCCCCAATATTTTTGTGATTTTAGTTGTAATGTCTCTTTCATTTCTGATTTTTTTTTTTTTTTTGTATTTCTTAATCTAGCTAAAGGTTTGTCAATTTTGTTTTAATTTTCAGAAAACCAGCTCTTAGTTTTGTTGATCTGTCCTTTTGTTTTTCAGGGCTTTGTTTCATTTATTTCTGCTCATATCATTGCTATTTATTTTATTCCTTCTGCTAACTTTGGGCTTAGTTTTTTCATCTTTCTTTAGTTCCTTAAGCTATAAAGTTAAGTGTTTTTTTGACCTCTTTCTTTTCTCTTACTGTGTTTATTTGTTATTAACTTCTGTTAGGTCTGCTTTTGCTGCAGTCCCTAAGTTGTGGTATTTTGTGTTTCCATTTTCATTTGTCTCAAGATATATTTTTTAAGTTTATTTATTTATTTTGGGGGGGCACCCATGTGCACAGGTGAGGTGCAGAGGGGCAGAGAGAGAGGGAGAGAGAGTATCCCAAGCAGGCTTCGAGCTGTCAGCACAGACCCTGATGCGGGGCTCCATCTCACAAACCGTGAGGTCATGACCTGAGCTGAAATCAAAAGTCAGATGCTTAACTAACTGAGCCACCCAGGTGCCCTTTGCAATATTGTTTTTGATTTCTTTTTTAATTTTTTCTGAGTCCCATTGGTTGTTCATGTAGCATGTTGTTTAATCTCCATATATTTGTGAATTTTCCAGTTTTCCTCCTGTTCCTGATTTCTAGTTTCATAATATTACAGTCAAAAAAGATAATTGGTATGATTTCTATCTTCTTAAATACTTATTTTTTGATATACTATATAATCTATCCTGGACTTCCACAAAGGCTTGCTTGTCCACGGGTAATTGTTTAAGGCTATGTTTCCAGGGGGCTTCTAGACTGCAGACAACAGAAGGCAAAGCTAGTCCTCAGTCCTCTCCAGGGGACACAGCCACGACTGAGGTCTGTATGCCTATTACTCAATGTAAGGGTGAGCAAGACTCCTCCAGGGTCTCTTTGTGCTATCCCACAACTCCCACAAAGGCACTTTGTTCATGGCTGAATGCCAAATTGTTACTCTTGTCGGAGGGATAAAAGCAAGCGAAGCCTTATTCAGTCATGTTGCTGGTGTCACTCCTCCAATATTCTTTTCTTTTACTTCTGGCCACAGGTGGAAGGTACCCTCTCAGGTTCTGATTGTGTTCTAAGATAAAGTCTGGAGGAGGATATCTCTAGCTAGGTGGCTTAGTCATATAATACTTTTTAATCTCCTTGAATTGCACATATGTGTCACTTGACATTTTATTGTTTACTTTTACATATGTATGTTTTTAGCCTTCACAATAAATTCACAAGATAGATGTTGTCATCATACACAATCCATGTGTGGCTACTCAGGATCAGAGAGACTGAGTGGCCTACTTAAAGTCACACGGTTGCTGAGTAAGAAATTACAAGGACTTGGAGCAATTCTAGTTTTATAATCTTACTTCCTGTCTCTGGGAAGTAAGAAAAAAAATGGTGGCTTTGGACAAATTTAATTGAGGCCACCAGGTCTCAGGTTAAAACATAGTGTTGGAGAAGAAGAATCCATTCATAACCAGGTGAATTGAGTTTTGGGTTGATATGGGACAGGCACGTCACTGTGTTGATGCGACAGAGCAGATAATCATTGATGTCTAGTACGACAGTATGAAATGTGTTTGGCTGCTGCAGTTTAATGTACAAACGTGAGAAATCTGTTCCCTGTTGGAAGGCAACTCACAAAATAAATAAATAACATTGTATCTATTAACATTAGCAAATGAGAACAGAAAATAGATGACTTTGAAAACTGTACTTTTTAACATACCATATGAATGATGCAGATTCATTGGGGGTGAAAAAATTAACAATCTGTTCATATTGGTTGCCAGAAAGTTACTGAATTTTAAATATGGGTACTTCTATTTTGACTCTGGAGGCTTACAGAGATGTGTGTCTGAAATTTTCACCAGAATGACTGGTGAGGCTAGGGTAAGAGTGTGGATATTCTAGACTCAGAATATGTACTTATCTTATCAATGCAAATATCTTACTGAGGTATGATAGATATTTTATAGCCCTTTTTTTTCTAATGTTACTATGAGCTTTATGCAGGTGTATTTGTTACTCAAAATTTACTAAAAAAATCATAAGAAATAAATGAAGGGTGGATTAAACGATTAGCAGCAGGAGATAAATCGCCACTATTTGATCACTTATATTTGGAGATGGTAGAGTGATTTGCTAGGTGAAGCACATTCAAAATATTTCCAACTCATCGGGAATTCTAAGGTAATATATTGAATTTGAAACTTCTTCCCTAACTCTCCTTACCCTCTAAAGTTATATATATTTGGGCTCTCTAACTGGAAATATGTCCAGTCAGATGACGAACAGATGTTGTTTATTTCAAGATGATGGCATGTAAACTTGTGGATGAGGTTTGTGTTTTAAGGCTAAAGGAATACTGTCATAATAGGGGCAGTGCCTGGTTTGGAATAAAGTATTGACTTCTTTTAGAAACAGCAGGAATAAAAGCCACATCAATAGTAGATCTGGACTTCTAGACAGCAGGAACTGTCAAGATTACTAGTAGTAATTACTCTAGTCTGAGAAGTGAAAGGAAGAATCATAAAGAAAGGGAGGCTGATGCTTTTCCTCCCAAAAGTTGTCTGGTATCTTTCTAACAGCAAGAACATGAAGGAGCCTGAAAGAATGGAAGTCTGTAAGTCTGACTATCAGGAAAGCAATCAAATTAAGCTTCAACATTTGAATTTAAATGATAATTTTTAAAATGATTAACATTTGTCTGTATATGTGTGTTTTGTGGTAGGTTGGTGATAAGAATAAAGTTGCCTACGTGCTTTAAAAAGTATAGCAATAAGTAGGGGAGACAGACATGTCCACAATATGAATAAAAATAATAAAAGTATGATGAGAAATGGGAAAGATCAGAAGGGTATCTATACAAGCCTCATCCTAACACTAAGATCATTTCTTAAAGAAAGCAATGTCTTTTCTTCAATTTCAGCCACAGTGTCACTGTTTTAATATTTTCTATTTTGGGCTGCACTGTTACTGAGGTCACAACACTGAAGGTTTCTCCTGCCAGATACCGATTAGAGAAATACTGAAATTTGTTAGTGAATCTACAATCACCACTTGTTGATGGTGACAAATGGGATTTCTAATTAGACTATAGTGTAGGCTGCCTTCCTTCCTTCCTTCCTTCCTTCCTTCCTTCCTTCCTTCCTTCCTTCCTTCCTCCCTTCCTTCCTTCCTCCCCTCCTTCCTTCCTTCCTTCCTTCCTTCCTTCCTTCCTTCCTTTGAAATGAAGCATAATTTAAATACTTAAATTACCTGGGATTGAGAATGGTAGCCGATGTTAATGTTTAGTCACTTTTTGTAGCAGGAAGATTCTCTCAAAGAGAAAAGAAAGAAGAGAAAGGAAGATAGGAAGGTAGGATGGAAGGAAGAAAAAGAGAAAGAAAAAGAAAGAAAGAAAGAAAGAAAGAAAGAAAGAAAGAAGGAAGGAAGGAAGGAGGAAGGAAGGAAGGAAGGAAGAAAGCAGAAAGAAGAAGAAAGAAAGAAGAAAGAAGAAAGACGATGTTCTGCATGTGTGTTTTACATCTTGAGAGGATTAGATATTTGTTTAATATTGGTTATGTTGAGTCTCCGAGAGAATAGAACCATGGGATTTTACTATATGTCTTTACTATAGGGAACACTCTAGCTAAGGCAGTCAGGCAGCTGTAATACCTTCTTAGTTGGTGAGCCACAACCTTTTTGTTCTATTCAGGCCTTCAATTGATTAGATGAAGTCCACCCAGGTTAAGAACTAACTGCTTTACTTGGTTTATCCATATAAATGTTAAATTCACTCAGAAACACCCTTCTAGAAACATCCAGAATATTATTTTGCCATATATCTGGGCACTCTGTGGCCCAGTCAAGTTGCCACATAAAATTAACCATCACAATGGAGAAGACAGAAGTAGCTACTGGAGGCAAAATGTAAGGCTAGCCTGGCAGTGAGGTCAGAAAGATATTTTGTCAGTGTGATTTCAACCAGAAACTGTAGAAAGGTCATTTGGGCATCCATGAGCTATAAAATACTATTCTTTCCAAAACAATAATACACAAAACATAAGAGCCAGGATAGAGTAGCTAGGACTCTTTAAGGGTGGGAATCTTGTTGAAAGGTTTTCAAAATATGGACAAGGAAGGCTGACAGGGCACAGGTGGGATCCTCTGGGGCTTTGCACTCATGTGTCCTCCACAGCTATGTCAGTGGTATCTGCTCTAGATCCCAGTTTTGTAGCGTCGACTTGCTGAGTTTTCTGTCTGCGTTTTTCCTTTCCAATAGGTATTAAAATGTAAAGTATAATACATTATGAAATGTATTAAATTGGATTTAAGGATTCTTACTGTCTTAAACCTGAATAAATATGAAAGAGTAAATATTTTCAGCCAATAATGTGACCAATTACTTTTTTGAAAAGTAGGTTTTTCAAGGGAAGGCATTCACAAGACACGGTGATTAATGGAGACTGCATACTCTTGGCACTGTCTGCCTGCCCAGGGAGTAGCTTCTGGAGTTTTCTTTCCTCCCTTTGTAAGCTCTGTGGCTCTTTTGCTAACACAGAAGGCCACGCCCTGGGGCCATTTTAACTATTCCCACTGATAGGGCAGGGCATTTCCCCTGCCCTGCCTCAAGGCTGCCTCTTACTCTTCAGAGGACCTTTCACCCTGTTGCGCATGATTTCTCTTCTCAACAGGTAATTACAAGAAAATGTTCAAGTATGATCTTGTAAGCCATTTACAATGACTAGGTGGGTCAAAAGCAAAGGTGAAAGATGCAGTCTTTGAATGCTAAATCTTGTTGAGGTTTAAGGGTATCTCTTGTATTGCATGGATTTCTGTTCAGCCGAGATAGCCCCATAACAAGAGATTAATGTTGGAGACATAGAGGTTGCTGAACCTAAACGATCTTAGGAAGAAGCTATTCTTTACACATAGCTATCTAGGATGCCACTTTGGAATGCATTTTCATCTACATGGAGGCTGTGTGTGGACATATTTCCTGTAACTTCTGCAACCAGACAGATAAATATTTTCTGATTAATATTTCTGTAGTCACCCGAGTTTCTCTGACCCTTCCTCATCAAGGAACAAGATTTAACACTTATTCTGTGATGTACTTTCTTGCCAAGATTGTCACCTGGGGACTCCATCCTGCTCCAAACTAGTAGGAAACATGATGCTAGGCCAAAGGCCAGAGGTCATACATCAGTTCACTGGTATTGTTCTTTATTGTTCTAACTCTTAAACAGTACACATAGCTTTGTATGGCAGGTAGACCTGACAAGACAGCTGGGTCGGACAAATTCTTCTTGGCAGTCACTGATGTGCAAGATGACCATATATCTGATTTGACCCATATTTAATTTGGAGAACTTCTAGCCCAAATGATTATAAGCACTTTCTCTTTTTGCTCAAAGTGTGATCTACATATATCTAAGTACAAACATTATTATATGTTATTATGTATTATGTACTTGTACTCCAAAAGAATATGGCCTGGGGAATATACTCATTCCCTTTGCAGCTTGTCCATCTAGATCATCATGAATATTTTCTTGCTTATTCCTGATTTGCTGATCTCCTAGATGGGGACACGGATTGCCTTCTGGCTTCTCTGTATTCACTTGTTTCATTTTGTATTGTACTTCTGAAGTTGTAGACCTATAGAATTTACGTGTTCTCCATATGTTCCCTTATTTCCCCTCTAGCTTCATTTGTGTAGATCTGGAATGTTTGCTTCAAACTATGACTTGTTTCAGCTCTGGGAGCCAACTTATCTTATTCTGGCTTGTCCGATAGTTGCCAACAATGGGCATGAGTATGTGTGCTAAATATTTACAACTTGTTATGTTGTAAATATCTAAGAAAAAATTCTGAGGTCTTCTGTCTCAGTGCAGGCTATTACATTATGTAGTGTGGGTAGTTTTGGCAGTGACATACCATTATCCTTTGCTTTTAAGTGATGGCAAGTTTTATAAGTGTCTTGAGACAGAAACAAATATGGCACACACATATCCAATCCTGACTTGAAAAAATGGTCTTTTAAAATTTAAAACTACAGTGTCTCTTAAACTTTTTCTCACATTCAAACATGGCATACTCAGAATTTTTCCTTCTGTGATGGTTCCTTCTGTGCTTGGCATGTGCAGAATTTTCCTTCTGCGACCCCAAGTCACTTAGTCTGGTATTGTGCTGCCTTGGTATCCCTTGATTATGCATTGAGTGAGATCTGGAGGTTCAAAACTGTTGGTCTTTCTTCATACCTTACAATTAGTCGCCCCATTGTGTGTATGTGTGTGTGTGTGTATTTTCATGTTAATACTTAAAAAAATTAATTTTGAAACAATTTCAGGATTGGAATGTTGCAAAAATAGCACTAACAGTGTCCTTGCAAATTTCATCCAACTTTCCCAAATGTTAGCATCTTATGTAACCATGGCTAGTTACCCAGAAATTACTGATAACACCAGGAGCTAGTCTACAGACTTAATTTAAATTTTATTCATTGTCCCAGTAATGCCCTTGTTTTCTGGACCAGGTCTGATCCAGGATCACACAGTTGTTATATCACTTTCATCTTTTTTAATCTGGAACAATTTTTCAGGCCTTTCTTTATCTTTCATGAGTAATGGCCAGTTGTTTAGTAGAATGTCTCTCAAATTTGGTTTGACATGTTTTCTTATGATTAAATTCAGTTTAGGAATTTTTGGCAGGAATAGCACAGAAATGATGTTGTACCTTCCTCAGTGCATCATATCAGAAGGTATATGATGTAGGTATTTCTTACCGTTGGCAATATGAGCTATGATCACCTAGTTAGGGTAGTGTCTGCCAGTTTTTTTCCACTAGGTAGTTAATGTTTTTCCCTTTATATTTATCTCTGCAGAGCTTTCTCTTTTTCTACATTTATTTATTTGTTTACCTGTCTAGACTCATGGATATTTGTTTGGTTACAAATTTTATTCAATCAGAGTATAAGTTATAATCTATATTAGAGTTCTGTGGACAAACTGAACTAGTAGGATATAAATAGATAGATAAATATAGATATAGATATATGGAGATTTGTTATGAGGAATTGCTCATGTGATTATGGAGCTCAGAACCTCCATAGTCTGGCATCTGCAAACTGGAGACCCAGGAAAGCTGGTGGTATACGTTCCAGACTGAGTTTGACAGCATGAGAACCAGGAGAACCAATGATGTAAATCCCAGTTGTGGGCTGGAGAAGGTGAGATGAGATGTCCTGTTCAAGTGGCAGTCAGGAAGCAAAGGGGACAAATCCCTCCTTCCTCTACCTTTTGTTCTATTCGGTTTCTCAATGGATTAGATGATGCCCACCTGCATTGGACAGGGCATCTTGCTTTCTGAATTTACCAATTTTTTTTTTTAATTTTTTTTTCAACGTTTATTTATTTTTGGGACAGAGAGAGACAGAGCATGAACGGGGGAGGGGCAGAGAGAGAGGGAGACACAGAATCCGAAGCAGGCTCCAGGCTCTGAGCCATCAGCCCAGAGCCCGACGTGGGGCTCGAACTCACGGACCGCGAGATCATGACCTGGCTGAAGTCGGACGCTTAACCGACTGTGCCACCCAGGCGCCCCAGTGAATTTACCAATTTAAATGCTAATCTCATCCAGAAATACTTTTGCATACACACTCTGAAAAATGTTTACTCTGGGTACCCCGGGGCCAGTCAAGATGACATAAAATTAGCCATCACATAAACCATTAATATGATTATCTATTATGTTTCCCAAATTGTCCTGAAATTCAACATTGAAAACTTCCTCAAGTTGACTTCTGTTTTATTTATCATCACATATCTATATTAAAAGTTAATTATTTCATCCTAATATCCTCAATTCTAATTCAGCACCTCAAAATTGATTCTAACCTTTCCCCTTTCCTTTATAACTGTTTTATTTAATAGTAAGAAATCTGGTTCTCATTGTCCACAATATATTAACTTATTTGCTCCAAAGTATACATAGTTTCAAAATTAGTAATCTATATCTATCAAAACCAAGTTTATTAAGTTGAATGCAATGGTTGTGTAGTTTTAACTTGCTTAGATTATGTAGTTAAAATACTGTTGGACAAAGTTTATTGGTTAGTTTTTTTCTTTGTTCTCTTCAATGTGGTTATATAATTAATTCATTTGTAGTAAAAGGTTTATTGTTTTTCTTTTTCTTTTTTACTGTTTCTAGTTTATTTTCAACTCTCCACATGACCTATTGATTTAAAATTTTTTTTAAGTGTTTTTTATTTTGTAGAGAGAGAGAGTGCAAGTGGGTAAGGGGCAGAGAGAGAGGGAGACCCAGAATCCAAAGCAGGATCCCGGCTCTGAACTGTCAGCACAGAGCCTGATGCGGGATTTGAACCCACAAACTGCGAGATCATGACCCAAGCCAAAGTCGGATGCTTAACCAACTGAGCCACCCAGGCACCCCTGACTTAAATTTTTATTTATTTTTTGAGAATATGAAATATTAACTTGGTTTTCTTTTTTTAAAGGTAAACATTTCTTTTTTTTTTTTCTTAAAGTTTATTTTGAGAGAGAGAGAGAGAGAGAGAGAGAGAGAGTGAGAGAGAGAGAGAGAGAGTGAGTGGGAGAGGGACAGAGAGAGAAGGAGAGAGAATCCCGAGCAGACACTGCACTACCATTGTGGAGCCTGACATGGGGCTCGACACATGGCTTGAACCCAGGAGCTTTGAGATCATGACCTGAGCCAAAACCAGAAGTTTGATGCTTAACTGACTGAGCCACCTAGGCGCCCCAGAATCTAACTCAGTTTTAATAGTCCTAACTCAGTTATATTCAGAGAACTTTTCCTTCTACTGTGTCCTCCTTCCTCGTTCTTTCCATGCCATTTTCACTCATCACCTGGAGGTAAACAAGCTCATTCATTCCTGACAATCTTTGTTGTTCTTTTATTTTTTTTTCATAAATAAGCAGATAAATGTGTATATTTTCTTTTCTGTCTTTCATGATAGAGAATATGTGAAAAAAAAAGAGAATATGTGATAGATTGTCTTTTATACTATTATTTTTTTCATTTAGCAGTGTACTCTGGAAATTACTCCATATAATCTCATAGCGATCTTCCTCATTCATTTTACAGCTGCCTTTATATTGTGTTTATTGTTTAATCAACCACTTTCCAATGTATGGACATTTAAATTGTTTCCAATATTTTGTAATTACAAGCAATGTGTCAATGAATAGCCTTGCTTATATGTATTTTGTTTAATTTTTTTTATGTTTATTTTTGAGAAACAGCGAGCGAGCGAGCATGTGCATGCGATTGGGGAAGGGGCAGAGAGAGAGGGAGACACAGAATCCCAAGCAGGCTTCAAGCTCTGAGCTGTCAGCACAGAGCCTGACATGGGGCTCAAACTCACAGACTGAATGATACTGACCTGAGCCAAAGTTGGATGCTTAACCGACTGAGCCACCCAGGTGCCCTCCCCTGCCTTTTTTTTTTAATGTTTTCTATATAGTTTGAATTGTTAGAAGTGTATCTTCATACTTGCTCCTTTTCAGTGTGTCATGTAACAAGTTTTATGTATCTTTCTAAATCATGCTTTTTCTGTGGCACACTTGATGTGGCAAGTTTCTGGAATTGACATTAGGTGAGTTTTGGTAGTTCCCCAGATAAAAATTATCTAACATGAATGCATTTAATGCTCCAAAGGACAGCTGTAAGAATGTGACACTTGCTCAAAATGTATTCTAAATATGTTTAAAAAAAGTTTTGATCAATGGGAGGAAAATGAAATGTGCATGGAGGTTCCCAAACTTAAACCATCACTTAGCAAGTATTAAAGTTCTCACCTAAACATAGTTCTAAGTAATATCTTATGATTTTCCTTGTTGTGTACCAATTGTTTTGTAAAACTGATTTTTTTAATTAAAAAAATTGTTATACCACTTCCACACATATAAAACTTGAAGTATTTACACAAAGATGTTTATATTCAGAAATGGAAGCAGGCTAAGAGATATAGCTCTCATTTTTCATCATCTATCACCCCATTACACATATACAAAAATTACACAAAGCATATTGGGTTTCCTTTTACATTTTTCCAACCAAATTTATGTCCTGTCCATGTTCTGGTAAATGGAGCCAGGTTATCTTATCTTTGTTCCCAATTCTTGTTTATTTAACAACAGCAATGCTCTACATCAAAATAGACCATAACCATGTTTCTTCAGATGTAAAATAGAAGTAATTATATTCTGCAGTAATAATAAAAGTAATAAAAGATTAATGAGGTAGTACCCATAAAGTATTCATTTAAATAGCTCTGGGAAAAAAATTAAGCACAAATTTCCAGATCCCTTAAAATAAAAAAATAGGTAGCTTTCATATTAAAAAGTTGAATCTGTTTTATTACTATTTATATATTTAGGGAATAATATCCCACTCTTACCATTTTTCCACATTTTGTGTGTTCTTTTCATTATCTCCTTAGTTATTACATCATTTGTACTAAATACTGTTTGGTGTCTTTCTTAATTCCTTTTTTTCTTTGTCCTGTTTTATCTTTCTCATGACCTCTCTCTGCTCCGACAGGCAAGCAAAATATATCTCTCTTCTCTTTAATAAACAATTTATTTATTTCTAATTTACACTCAATGTTTTATAGAGCAAAGGACCTTACTTGGTATTTCATGCTTTGAAATGTCCCGTTTCTGATTATAATGTATAATACACAAAGAGAATTTCTGAAGACAAATGAAATTTCAATATTCATTTAGTTTAAATTAACCAACCAAATAACAGCACTGGAAATCTGCACGTCTTTATAATCATTCACTATCAGACACATCGAATCTACTTATCACTATAAAAGCCAACTTTGTTTATTGTTGGAAAGGCAGTATTTTGGATATGATGATCAAACAGCACTCACAACATTGTGTCAGAAGGCACATTATTTTGTTCTGGAAATAGCCACTATATTCTGCAGATGATTCTTTAGAGAATATTAAAACACATTAAAATATTTTTGCAAGTGTTTTATAATCAGATATAGGTTAGCTCATTTATATATTTATATGTAATATAAATTATATATACATAAATTAGAAGATTGGGCACTGACAATTTGTATGGTACTTTCAAGATCCCTCTTCCCCAAGGGTTAATCAGTTCCAAGAAACCAAGTCCTATTTCTGTTGCCAGTTCATTAAAAATGGCCATACCTGTTGCCCAGGGCACTATTATTCCTTTAGACAGCCACAGTGGGGAGGAGATTTCTTTTGTTTTCTTACCTAATTAAAATAAAACAAATGAGCTATAACAGAAATCATAAAGTCACCATAGGATATTTCCTTGGGCTATCAGCTTTCCCAGATGGTCATTAATACCCAGATTAGAATATGTAACAATACTCATTACTTCTTGCTATGTACTGCATCTTGAAAACAAGCTTATTAAATATTTGGAAGCTGGCTAGTATCATTGGAAAAAATAATTATATACAGTGTTGACTCTTAACTGGCTTAAAGATTTATTAGTTGGAATTGAAGATTTCCTGGGACCAAAAAAAAAAAAAAAAAAGGCAGAAGAAGAAGTGTCATTATATGAGGCAATGGACACAATTTTGCCATGTTCTGGGAGGAATATTAGTAGAGTTATTTGATTATTAATTGACTGCTTCCAGTGTACCTACCTTAACTGGCTTTGGGAAAGAAGGGCCATAGTCCTTGTCCTTAAAAATTTGAGAACATGTTGATGATGTGTACAGTTAAGAGTTAAATGATGAGTCGAGGAGGCTGGATTGTGAAGCTAGAATGCCTCCAGAAACTTTTATTCTCTCCCTACCTCCAGACAAGTGAAAAATCAAAAGTCAACGAATAACAATAAGTAAAAATTTTACTGAAAAAAAGTGAAGATTTTGCTAACCCCCCTACCAAGATAGACAGTTGATTATTCAGAAATTGATTATTATTGTGATGTTTGAGATACAATTTTATTTAAAAGGTAATCAAAGATTCTACAAGTAAAGATTGCTCCAATAAAAATAAAGGTACTTCAAACTTATGATTCTTTATTTAGGTTTGCTTAGAGATATATATGTCGGCCTGAAAAATTTGATAGCATTCATCATACCTAAATTGCTCAACCATTACCTATTTGCACTTGGAAACCATTCCCCACAATTGTGGTTTTTAACTGTCTTTAATATTTCATACACTAAATTCAGAAACACAATTAGGAAGCTGAGTATTATATCAACATTTGATAATTGCATTTAACTATACAGCATATTATGCAGTTTTCCTCAAATATGGTATTCTTTATTCACTCCCAGAAAATTTCCATTCTTCTTGGCATGTTTTATTTTCCTTCTTTATACAAAAGTGATGGTGTTGAATCAATTGATTCTTGGTCAGATCCCAAACAGTGATTTTCGAGTAATTAGTTCAGCCTTTTGCATCTTTGACATTCTGAAAACATTTTGTTTGGATTACTGATTTATCTTTCCTTAATAAATCAACTGCTGGCTTTTAATAGGTCCTTGTCTGAGAGAATATGGGGAGCAGAACAAATGTGTCTTTTGTTGAATGGGCTAGTAGCAAGTTCTGGCAGTTTTTAGGCTTGAGTATTTGCTGTGGGTGGCCTTGAACATTAGCCATTTGGCCAGAGAACATGAGTGCTCTGTGTAGTAGGCATGGCTCACATTTCTGCTTTTTCTCACCCAACACTGACATTTTTGCTAGGAGAGTGGTTGGGAAATTCACCAGTATTCCAGATGTCTTGGATTATCAAACTCTTTTTGCTTCTTCTGGATGTGTTGTTACTAATTGTGGCCCAGTGATGTGGCCACTTTAGTTTTTCACATCCCATTAGCTGTTGCCCACACAACTCTTTCCATAGTTGTGCTTAAAACCAGATCCCTCGGGATTCTGAGGATTAATTTCCAGGAAAACCATGGATATCCTTGAAAGCAACAAAGAGAATCTTATTCTATTTCAGTAACTTCAAAATCCATGAATGATCGAAACCTTTGAAGAAACATCTAACATACTATTTTAGATGTTTTCTTCAAAGCAGAGGGAACAAGATGGATATTGGAAGACAGTGAAACTCATTAGCCTCAGGGGAGCTGGTCTTTTTAGACAAGTGTTTCTGTGATCTAAAAGTAAGATTTTACATTATTATTAAACAAGCATTATTTACGCCTGCCATGTTTCCCATTTCTTGAAGTTTCTGTTGTTTCTACATTAGCACTGCAGAGTACCTTCAGCTTTCAAACTTCATCATTCATCATTATTTTATTCAGAAAATTATTCTAAGCACTTTTTTTTATGTGCCAGGCACTAGATTAGGTGTTGATATACAGATATCAAGAGGATGAGGCACTTGCTTTCAATAAACTCATAGTCTAGTGGGAGACAAAAATTAGTTAAACCATCCATTGGAGCATTAGTGGGGAGGGCGATTAGGTGATAAAGGAGAAAACTTTCTTTCAGGGGAGATAATTTGGTGAACTGAATTTCAAATGATAAGAAAGGAAAATGGAGAAAGAACACTCCCAGAGGTTAGATCATCTGGTGGCAAGATTTGTGATGTATGGGGTGTTTGCGGCATAACAAAATACTAGCAAAATGATTGACAGCAAAGATTCCAGATTAAGAGTACTTGGGTCAGATTTTGGCTTACTATATACTGTGCAGCCTTAAACAGTTTGCTTTGTTTCCGTATTTCTGTTTTCCTCATTGATAAAATAAGAAAAATAAGTCTACTTTCCTCAGGACTCTGTTGTAAAAATTAAATCAGATAATCCAAGAAAGTGCTTAGAATCATGCATGATAAAATTAAGTGAATGTCATTTCCAACTCCAACCATCCAGGTTCCTATGGAAGTCTTTGGATTACCATTAACTCCAGAGGGACATTTTCAAATGAGGGGAATAAAATGAACAAAGACAAATTTATGATTTCTAAATTCTAAAGGTGAAATAAAGGATGCAAATAGGCATAGTTCAATTTTTCCTTTCACCCCTGACACTAAAATGTCTATAGGCTTTGGAGAGAAAAACAGTTGGATCATATTCTAGAGGGTTTAGCAAGTACAGAGAAATATAAGGGACTCTCACAGAATAGAATCCCTGCCTTGAGGCCTTAAACATTGGGAAATTGGAAAGAAAGGAAAAGTAGTGCTTTATCAAAACAATGTGTGACTGTGATAGTCAGATGCCTTTGATGGAGTTGTTTGTGTCCAACTGAGAATCAGAGAACACATCCAGAATTAGATCTGAAGAAGATTGAAACCAAGAAGGAGAAGAAGCCCTCTCCTTAAAATGTGGTGACAATTATGTGAATTGCCTCCACCATCCTCACTTAATCTTCCAAAAATGAGATCCAACCCCTAGGAGGAGTGCAAAAAATAAAAATAAGAGGGTTATAATCCTTTATGTGACTGCAATATAAGTCTTAACCGACTGAGGACTCAATAAGTTGGACTGAGTTTACATGAAAGTGACTAAAATGAGGCACATATAGTTTGGAATCAGAAAATCAAACTGAGTAATAAGACGATAAAGTCAAAACTTTGCACAACAACATCTGTGATTGTGAATGTCTGTACTCCCTGCATGATAAGAGGCTTCAACTTCTTCCTAAGGGCAATTAGATGCCATTGAAAGATACTAAGCTGAGAGGTGTTATGATTATATTTTTATTTTAGTCAAAAAGCACTTAGGGAGAAAATTAATTGGATTGGCATGGGAGGGAAAGCAGCAGGGCATAGATAAGGGAACCTGTTAGAAGGATATTGCTGAAATTTAGGCAAAAAGAATTAAGTTCCCTAAATGTTGCAGTGAAGTGGATGAGTTTGAGATATATTAAGTAGAAAGAATTCATAGGACTTAATGGCTTCATACATGATGGGTGTGGGAAGAATGTAGGTTACACTCAGTCATTTAAATAATTATTGAGCATCTTCCATGTGCTAGACACTTTGCCTAGAATATAGGAATGAGCAAAAAGTGACCAGTCATGACTGCCAGTGAACTTACAGGGTAAAAGAGAGATACAGCTATTAATCAATCACATAAACAAATATAAAATTACGGTTCTGATAAATAGTAGAACTCAAGGCTCCATGTTGTGGTAGAAGACTTAAAGCAGACAATGAGGTAAAGGAACATCATCTGACAGATCTACAACTAAGTTTAAAGTTGAAGAAAGGGGAGGGAGAGCTGATTTAGTTTTTGGGGAGGACAGGTCTGTCTGATGTTTCAAATATTTCTGATTATGACCATCAGGAATAAATGCATTTTACCTAATGACCCAGCATCCATACAATAGACACAAATACACAGGTGTATGTACACGAGTGCATGCACACAAACACACACACACAGAAAGAAGGAACAAAAGCTTTGGGAATCAAAAATACTCTATCTGCATGTACTCTGTCATGCTGTTCATCTGTTTTATCATTTGGTGTCGCAGACAGCCCATTAAATTGATTTCATGATCCACTTAGGATCAGTTTGTAAAACATCAACTTACTGTGTTTATTGGATGCATACCATAATAATGTTTCTATAACAAGCCAATGAAGTAGGCACCACCATTAGTCCCATTTCTTACATGAGGCAACTGAGGTTACTAGTCTCAAGCAGCACAGTTAAGGAATGGCAGAGCTTGTGTTATTAAGAAATCAGAGCCCACATGCTTAATTGCTATATTATATTGTTGTGTTTCTTATCTGGCTATCTGGATGGATGAGAATAAATCTTAATAAAGATAAGAAACCAGTAAATAAAAGATCTTTTGAATATGAAATCCTATCACATATGGATCGTATCTTTTATATTCATAAAACAGATGAGAACATGGGCAAACTTAACAGTATGGCATGCCAGTGACCAAATCAAGGATTGTGGAATATTACTAAGGGAATGAAAGAAAAAAATGGAACCAACGTTATTTACCTTGCCAAATTGGAATTTTTCGTAGAGATCTTTAAGATTTCTAATCTCCTCTGTATCCTTTTATGAAATGCTAGAAAAACATAGCCATTTATATATACACTTTGATACAGTGTACGTGATGACTTAGTACACACACACACACACACACACACACACACACACATGCACTCAGAAAAGGCTTCACAAAACAACATTTATTCTAATGATGTGTGATACATTATGGTTTCCATTTTCTTTTAATTTTTCAAAATGCTGGCCAGGACCCACTAAATTGAGGTTTACCTGCTTGCATACATTTTCCCAAGCATCTGCCACATTTCGGTGTCATTTCCTTGGGGAATAGCTGTGTCTCCAGAAATTCTCTATTAAAAATTCAATTATCTTGTGTGAGTAGTGACACTTTAATCCATTATCAGTTTTTGACAACTTAATGGGAATTAGATTATCAGATTCAATTCAGTGTAACAAATATTTATTGAAAACCAGGAAGACTCTGTGCAAGGTCCAAGTAACTATCTTTAGAAGCTGACTGCAAGAGCAGAGAAGGAATAAGACAGAAGTGGATAACTTTGGATGGGGGGAAGAAGAGGATGCTGGAGCCCAACTGCCCTCTGACAAGCTAATGATGCAGAGTTGTGCCGGATGAGTTGCTACAGGGCAGGGCCTGGGGCAGTCTGAGTCCCCAGGGATCCTAGGGAGTTATGAGGAAGAACTGGTGGTAAAACAAGCTGGCATCAGAAGCAATGACACTCCAGTAGCATGGAGCACACCCAGCACCTAGATCTCAGTTTCTCATGCGTTCTCCATAAAAGGATCCAATGCTTCTTGGAGAAATGACTGACTATAGGACTGAGGCAAGATTAGCCTGGAGAGTCTTGTATTGCCAGAAGGTAAGAAAGTACTAGAAACAAAACAACAACAAAAAACAATCCACTGTGACTCTATGAGTATGTAAAAGGGAAAAAAGAGCCAACTGAAAGAGAGCTCCCTTGACCAAACCTGGAGCAATTTGAGCAACAGAATTAATGATGTAGTATTAGATTATAACCCAAAGTATAAAATAAATAGCTGTGAGCACATACTGATAAATTATGAAACACATTAAAAAAATGGGAGAATAGAAAAATCTCAAGTGCAGAACTCCAAATAATTTATGTAGATACTCTACCCACAAGGAGGTGGCACACAAACCCTATCTCTTAAGTGACTTCTTTCCAAAAAGCACAGCATGGAAAGGGGGAAAGAAAAGCAGTGTTACAGTGGAGAAACCTGATAGACACCACCTCAGCCAGGCAATGGGGGTTGAAAGCAACGATGAGTCTGGTTGATAGCGGGTAACTTTGAAATGATGATGAAAGTAGGGCTTTACCTCTGTGGTGTTTTTTCCCAGTCTAATTATGGGACTCAGTCTAATTATGAGAAAAAATATTATTAAAAATTTTAGGGACACTACAAAATGCGTGACCAGTATTCCTTAAAACCACCAAGGTCATGGGGCGCCTGGGTGGCTCAGTCGGTTAAGTATCCAACTTTGGCTCAGGTCAGGATCTCATGGTCCATGAGTTCAAGCCCCATGTCAGGCTCTGTGCTGTCAGTTCACAGCCTGGAGCCTGTTACGGATTCTCTGTCTCCCTCTCTCTGCTCCTCCCCTATTCACACTCTGTCTCTGTCTCTGAAAAAATGAATAAACGTTAAAAAAAAAATTAAAAAAAAAAAACCCACCAAGGTCATTAGAAGCAAGGCAAATCTGAGAAACTGTCAGAGCCAACAGGAGCCTAAGGACACATGATCGCTAAATGTACTGTGGTATTCTGAATGAGAGTCTGGAGCAGAAAAAGGATATCACATAGAAAACTAAGTAAATTTGAATAAAGCATGGAATTGAGTTAATAATAATGCATTAAACTTGCTTCATTGGTTGCCTCACATGTACCACAAGATGTGGTACATCTTGTTACAAGATTCTATACATCTTGTATAGATTCTGTACAAGATTCTATAAATCTACTTTAAAATTAAGAGTTTATTTAAAAACAAAAAACAAAAAACTTGGCACCACAATTGGTGAAACTTTGGCATCACAGTCTCCAACAAAACAAATTTTCTTCCTTATACCTCAGCCTCCAGCTGGCTTTACCTATGTTCAAAAGTAGATTTTCTCCTTTTTTCTACTTGAGTGCTAAGTCGCCAAATTAATTCAAGTTTAAAAAGCTGGCAGCAAAACCATTAGCAGTGGAGGTGGGTGACTGAAATGATGCATTTTCAACATCATCAGAGCCCTCTGGCACACAACTCCTTATATAAAACAAATAAAGTGTTACGAGACAGTAAATTGAATATGATGTAATGCCAAATGATCAATTCAGCGTGCCTTGTCAACAGAAAAATAGCAACTCCCTGCAGAAAATCAACCAAGTAATTGCTGTGTATGACACAGATAGTGTTCTCCTTGGAGCAGCTGCTGATGCCTCCGGAGAAGGGGAGGGGGCAGGTGGCGATAATGTCACTGCCTCTTTTTAAGTCATTATTTCATTTTCCCTTTAGTTTTTTTTCTCCTCTTTTGGTTGTTGTCACTAGTTGGTCTCTGTGGAGAGAGTTAAACGGATTTGTGAGGTTACTCAGCACAGCCAAAGTTGAATAGCTTCCAGATTGTTAATACTCCACAGTACTTCATCCTATTGTGATGAGCTCCTTTCTTTTAGGCCCTCTGCCCAACTGCTCTTCCCCTTGTAGATAGAAGCTTAGTATTCCTTGGCTCCCTATGTGTCCAGAGCTATGCTAAGGCTTTATGGACACTAACTTGTAAATCACTCGAAATGGCTCTATGACTAGAGGATTTAGTTATAGGTGAGAAAACTGGGGCTTAGGAAGCTTATGTAATTTGCTCAAGACCAGAGACTTACAACTGGCTCTTGTAAGATCACCCAGGCGATCTGACTTCAGAGCCTACACATTTTTCCAATATACCACCCAGCCTGTAGCACATAGCCTGTGTACAGGAGGTCGTCACCTGTGTGCGTGTCTGCTTCCCCTACTAGACTGGAAGCTCAGTAAGGAAGTGGACTATACTGTTTTAAGCTGTCTCTTTTACATGGATCCCTAGAAATAATAAAAACACTTTATAATTATTTGTTAAATAAAATACACACAGCATACAAAATACTATTTTGTTTCTGTGTTTTTTTAATTTTTAAAAAAATGTTGTATTTATTTTTGAGAGAGAGAGAGACAGAGTATGAGCGGGGAAGGGGCAGAGAGAGAGGGAGACACAGAATCCAAAGAAGGCTCTAGGCTCCAAGCTGTTAGCACAGAGCCTAACACCGGGCTCGAACTCAAAGTGTGAGATCATGACCTGAGCTGAAGTCAGAGGCTTAACCAACCGAGCCACCGAGGTACCCTTACTTTGTTTCTGTTTTAAAATGCATATTGTAGAGGCGTCTGGGTGGCTCAGTTGGTTAAGCAGCCCACTTCGGCTCAGGCCATGATCTCACGGTTTGTGAGTTTGAGGTCCCACATTGGGCTGTGTACTTGAATTCTGTTGTCTCCCCCTCTCTCTCTTCCCCTCCCCCGCTCATGCTCGCGCTCTCTCTCTCTCTCTCTCTCTCTGTCTCTCACAACTGAATAAACGTTAAAAATTTTTTTAATGCATATTGTACATATAAACTACATTGACCTAAAAAAGGAGGTGAGGTCTTGCTAATGTTTTCGTTTCTTTTTCTTGTTCTTTATTGTTCCTGACATCAAAGGGCAAAGTAACCAAGGAAACTTTGTAAGCAGGGATGTTCAGAGAAGGAAATAGCCAGTGACAAGCGTTCCTTTTTTAGTTGCACAAAATCAGGTTTGAAATAACATTTCCTTGAGTAAAGGTTTTCGGGAAGGATGCCCTACCCTGAATTATTTGCATAGCCAGCAGGGTAGTGTGATTATCTGGAGTAGAAAATCGCTTCGTGAGGTGGCCCAGTCCTTCCATGAGAGGCAAAACATGATTAGTTGTGACACTGAGGACTGAGGAAAAATGCCCTGGCTACCTGGGACTGGTAAGCATCCACATGTTCACATGTTTTGGGACTTGCTAATAGTTTGCAGTGCACTGAATAACTCTCCGAAGGAAGGAGACTGCATATCTTTGAAGACGTAAAGATGCCAGAGGACCAATGAAACACACGCCTCAGCATCTTTAAATGGGAGCAGCAACATTGCTCCAAGACTTTCCCATCAGCTCATGCATTTTGTAATGTGGACTGAGAGGAGAGTTTTGGAACCTCGTAGGCATTCCTTAACACTCATAAATAAAAGGGGATCTTTATTAAATAACTCTGACAGGGGATCCTGCAAGGGAACTGCCAAGAAGATGTCAAATCTGGGAAATCAGTCAAGTAGGAAGAAATGGTGGCAGAGTGATTTTTAAATTTTTGTCACCAGGACCTATAATAGAAGGTGAGAGAGAGGTGTCTGAACAGAATAAGGATACAAAGTAGAGGGAGAATACGAGGGAAGAAGATTGAAAGAAATAAGTGAGAAGAAGGTGTATGAGGAAAAGAGAAAAAAGTAGGAAGGTGTATTCATTTTTAGGTCTGCTGTAACAAGTTATTAAAACCAAATGGCTTAAAACGACATAAGTTCATTAACTCACAGTTTTAGAAGCTAGAAGTCCAAAATCAAGATGTCAGCAGGGTCGTGCTCTCTACAAAACCTGTAGGGGAGAATCTTTCCTTGACTCTTCTAATTTTTAGTGTTTGCAGGCAATCCTTGGCGTCCCTTGGTTTGTATATACATTATGTATATGCATTATTCCAACCTCTGCCTCCCTTGTCATGTGGCTGTCTTCTTCCTCTGTCTCTTCTGATTGTTTTCCCTCTGTGACTCTGTGTCCAAATTTCCCCTTTCTCTAAGGACACTGGTCATAGTGGATTAGGGGCCCACCTTACCATATTATGATCTCATTTTAACTAATTGCCCTAACACTGTTTCCAAATAAGTTTCCATTCTGAGATACTGGGTGTTAAAATTTCACCATATCTTTTTGGGGGACACAACTCAGTACCACAACAGAAGTCTTTGCCAATTAAAATTAATTTCAAAATGTGGTCTGGAAAGAATAAGATTTCTTATCAAAAGCCATAAAATCTTCTGAAGAGAATTATCTACCATTTCTGGCCTTTTGGATATGTGTGTGCTTTCATTCACTGCCTTCGGAGAAAAGCCTATTTCATCACCTTGGGGATGGAAGTCTGTGTTGACTGGGTGAGACACAGCTGTATGAGGAAAGCTGAAGTGGTGTGATACTTAATTTTGCATATACAAAATGGTAGTCTTGCACTTTGGACTTCCTATGCACAAGATGAGAGAGAAGATATGAATGGAGATCACTGATTTACAAACAATCCATGAACCATAAAGTTCAGAAGACTCATTAAAATAGCAGCTTCATAATGCAGGGAGTGTTAGTTGTGTTGTTTAGTTATGTAACTCTAGTTCCTAGACCAGAGCCTGGCAGAGTCATCTCTCTAAAAATTTCTGTTGGTTGAATAAATGGAGGAACTGATGGGAACTAGTGTTGGGTAGTGGAAATCTTAGAGGCTACTAAACTGAAGATGCTGGTTTCAAACTCCAACTCTACAATCCACAATTGTGGGATAATAGCAATGTCACTTGTCATTCTGAGAAGCCGTATTCTCACATGCAATAACATAATTATTAAGCTTTTATAAATATCAAACGCCAAGGAACATTAAACACCTAGTACGATGCCTAAAATGTTATTCTGTTGGGTAAAAAACAACGTTCTTTTATTTCATCAGTGATTCTTTCAGAGATGCAAGAATATATAAAGAAAATGATACAGAATTCTTCACTTCAGAAGACTTTCACTGTAGATAGCAAGGCATACAAAAGATAAGGTACCTTAAATGATTAAAATAAAAATTACATCTTGCAGTAGTGACCCTCGAAAACTGCTCTAAGATTTCAGAACGTAAGACATATGTAGGAAAAGCCATCTGCCTATTTCCCCATCTCAGATACATTTTTCTTTCACAACAACACACACTTCTAAGTACTCTACTTCTAAGTACTCTACTAACTAAATGTCCTGGTGTAACTTAGAGTCACTATTATTTTAAATTATTTTTCTCAAATACTGCATATAGAAATTAAAAAAAATAATGTTTATTTTTTATAGACAGAGAGAGAGAGAGAGAGCACACCAATAGGGGAGAGGGAGAGAGACAGGGAGACAAAGAATTTGAAGCAGGCTCCAGGGTCCAAGCTGTCAGCACAGAGCCCAATGCAGGGCTCGAACTCATGAATCAGAAGATCATGACCTGAGCCAAAGTCAGACACTAACCAAGTGAGCCACCCAGGTGCCCCTCAAATATTTCAGTTCTAATCTGTCAATGTTAACTCTTTATCAACTGCTGGACTCAATGCAGTGTTACATGGTTTATTTGATGTCTTTTGATGGCAAGGGACAAATTATCTTTCAAGAAACCTCAAATATTGGGGATGGAAGGGGTATTAGGAAGATATACACACCCAAGAGGCCAGAAAGATCCCAGCAATACAACTTTAGAAGGAGCACATAGCAAGGGAGTGCAGTGGAGCCTACCTTCAGGAAGAAGGGGGATCATAAGAAACTCATAGAGTTCCCCTGGGAGGACACTCAGACTCAGAGACTATGAGGGGGATCTAAGAGGCAAACAATCTCCGAATATTTCAATGTTTTGTGTTGAACTTGCACTGCTACATGTACATCTACTTGTTCTTTTTCTCTCTCTCCTTTTTTTCCTGATATTCAACTAACATCTTTTTCACCCCCTAATCGGTGATCCCTTTTCTATTGCATATCTTATGCTGAATTTTTATAAATTCTGCTTCCTCTTTATTTTGTCATGATAGCCTCTAGGTTTTCCAGCAGAACTTGCTCCTGTTTAATTTTCTCAGTTTATTCCTACTCTCAAGTTCCTGAGAAGAGTTTCTAGAAAGGTCTGGGGGTATGCCAGGCACTGTGATTGGCTTTTCTGGTCAAGCTCCTTGGTGCTCTCCAGAGGAACTTTAGGAACTGTACATCCTCACTCTCTTGAGGGGCCACCAGAAGCTTCAGTGGAAAAATTAGCCAGAGCAAGAGGAAGCTGACATTGAAATAGTGGACCAAGACCTTATCAGTCAATACCCACTTAGCCAAGGCACCCATCTTTAATGGAGACCAGTTCCTTGTTCCATAAAATGCAGATAAGCATATCTGAAGAACAAATTAGATAATGCAGGCAAAAAAGTATTGAAAAGTCTAAATTCCAATGTACACATAAGCTATTTCTACTATTACTGTTGTACTATATAAAGATAAGAAACCATTGAACTAAAGCACTTGAAAAGAAATCAAATAAGAGAGGTAGGAAGGACATTTTCTTTGTTAATATAATTAATTTTTTTGATAATCCATAACATTTTCTCTGTAATTTTTATTGTATATAAAATGTCTACATTATATGTGAGTTAAATACAGTTTTCTAACAGTTTAGCATTAACTGGTCTGCATTCTAATTGGGGGTGGAGAAACCATAAATCAATGGTGAAATCAGTATTCCTTAATACCCTCCTGCAATCAGCTGTCACTTTCCTTGGGCTAGTAAGCAAAAGGCCATTTGCAAAGCTGCCAAACCTTAGTACCCCATGCTGCAATTTGAGCCTATTTTCTTTTATTTTATCCATCATAGAAAGGAACAACAGCTGGACACATCAATTTGCATAATAACCTCTCCTGCTCGGAGACTGTTAGGTCAGGTCTCCACTCTTGCTAACATATCTCAGGCAGAACCTCTCTGGTTGTCTTTTGTTCTTCTCATAGCAGTAAGAACTATCTTTTGACCAAAGCTGTATTTCCTGTAAGCATTTGGGTGCCTAACTATGTAAGACTGCTTTTCTAAGTCTATTACATTTCCTTAGTTGGGGAACATATGTTTGTTTTTTTTTTTTTAATTTTTTTTAATGTTTATATTAGAGAGAGAGAGAGAGAGAGAGACATCATGAGGGGGGAGGGGCAGAGAGAGAGGGAGACACAGAATCTGAAACAGGTTCCAGGCGCCGAGCTGTCAGTACAGAGCCAGACGCAGGACTTGAACTCATGAACCACGAGATCATGACCTGAGCCGAAGTCGGATGCTCAACTGGCTGAGCCACCCAGACACCCCAGGGGACTTGTTTTTAAAACAAAAACTCCCACCCCCAATACTTCTTTTATTAATTAATATACTTGCTGCGATTCTGGACTGGTTTGAGTACATTTTTGCTCTGTCACTGCTGTGACTTCTTTAACATCAAATTCAACTGACGTTAAATCCTTGGATAGAAAGGAAATTTGGGAATTAATGTTGTCCTGATTACACTGTGAGACATTTTGGAATCTCAGTGATAAGTAATGCACACATATTTCCAACTTGGTACAATATTTTCTCATATGGATAAGCCCTGTAGAATTCAGGGAAAGAAATTCATTTCCTTGTAATGAAAACAAGACCCAACACAGAGTAGAATCCTTTCTCACTTCTCTGTGAGGCCCCCTAAACTTCTTGATTTGTAGTTACCTCATGGAGAGCTAGACCAGACAAAATGCAGAGATATTACTTTAAAGAATTTACCATACAATATTAAACTTTAGAATTGATGAAATATGCTTCATTTCATTTTAGGAAAGTACATAAAATATCAACTTAAAAATCTTTCCATATAAAAATGATTTAAAGAGATAAGAATATAGTTAAGATAATTTTCATAGATTTTAAATAAAATTGGAACTGATGGAAGATGTTGATCAAAACATTTAAAACAAACAAAATCAGTTAATCAGGTTCTCACTTGTGGCCTCATGAAGTAACTGGTACTGGACTAAACTTTTTACTTAAACGAAAAACAAAACTATGAAACTTGTGGAAATAATGTGGCATGATAGTTTTCAGGTATCAGGCAATAGGCAAAACAAGATTGTGATCTATTGAAAAGAAGAAACTCATGAGATGAAACCAATAGTCTCTCTGCCTCTCTGCATGGAGACAATTTGAGTACGGTGTTGATACGTAGAGCACAGGAAGATCATGGTAGATGCCCTGAATTGAAGACATCAGAGTTCAGGATTGTTGGAGAGCAGTGGACTACATGGGGAAGTGTATGTAGAATCATATGAGAAGGATCCCCATGAATTCTTCATTAAACGTAAAGTCAAACATGCAAAAGGTGAGGTTATGCAAGTCTTGTCCAAAATTGGCCTGTGATAGAGCAGAAAATGAAACAGAGATACGAGAGATTGGGCAGTGCTGGAAGAAGGTGAATTCTGGTTTAGTCAGAGTAAAGAAATAATTTTAACACCCAGAACGTGCAGCTAAGACAACAGAAAAAACATGTCTCAGGAGCAATGACCATGGTTTAGAGGAAGGTTTACTTTAGACAGACCTGCCCTAAGGTAAACTTACCAAAATCCATAAGGGACTCAGAATTTAGAGTGTGAGTCTTGCCATGATCGAGAACATAGGAAACACCTTGGGTTTTCCACAGATGTTGGAAAAACAAAAAACAAGCTAGAAATCATACATTTTGCATTATCTAACCATGGTGGGTTAAATTAGAATTCGGTAACAAAATAGCATAAAAACCCCAAATAGTTGAAACTTAAATTATACTCTTCTAAATAGCCCACATATCACAGAATAAATTTCAAGCAAAAAAAATATATTTTTAAGATAAAGGATATTGAAAATACAACATAGTATACTTTTGTATGGGATCTATCTAGAGGAATTCTTGGATGGAAATGATAGAATTTTCCACTTTAACAAGCTAAAAACATGTTATAAATTATAAACTAGAAAAACTATTATAAATTGTAAAGTAGAACACAGAGAAATTTGTCCATGACAGCACTTCTTGTTGATAAATTTGATATCCCTCATCAACGTAGGTGTAAAAATCCTCATTAAAATTTTAGCACAGCAATGTAAATAAAGGATAATATATTATTACCAAAAAAAGGATGGAATTTAAAGAAAGCAAACATAGTTTTCATATTTAAAAATCAATGCAATTCCCCACATTAACAGAATAAAAGAGACAAATCATATGATCAGTTCAATGAGTGTAGAGAAAGGATTTGGCAAAACTCAATGCTATCCATGACAAAAACTCTTAGCAAACTAGGAATAGTGTATAATTTTCTCAATCCAATAAAGGATATATATGAAAATCCTACTGCTGACATTATACACAGTGGTTAATATTGAATGCTCTCTCCCTGTGATTTGGGAGAAGTCAAGGATGCCCGTTCTCTACCTCTTTTATTCAAAGTTGTGTTCTTGGTCACAGATAGCAGAATAAGGTGGCAATAAGAAATAAAAGATATAAAAAATAAAGAAGAAAAGAAATTGTCGCAATTTATAGATGGTGTGATTATTGATACAGGAAACCCTATGCAATCTAGAAAAAAGCTATCATAATTATTAAGTCAATTTAACAGTTTTCATTTACAAGAGCCTACAAAATAAATGTTTAAGAATTAATTAATGAAAATTGCCCAAGACATCTTCACTGACAACTACAAAACATTGCTAAGAAAAATTAAAGATTACCATGTTTATGGACTGGAAGATTTAGTATTGTTAAAATGTCTATTCTTTTCTCATTGATCTGTAGATGTAACACAATGTGAGTTAAAATCCTAGAAAGTATTTTATACAAACTGGAATTGCTTTTCAAATGTATCTGAAAATGCAAACAACTAAAATAGCCAAATCAACTTTAGGGGGGGCAGTGGGAAGAACATATTTGAAGGACTTACACCACCTGATTTCAATAATTTTTAAAAAGTTTCACTTATTAAACTATATGGTATTTGGGTAAGAATAAATACAAAAATTAGTAGAACAAAATAGGGAGTTCATGACAGGAAGTACACATATATGTTCATTTTTTTTTTTTTTTCTGCAAGGACACCAAGCTAATCCAGTGGATAAAATTGTTTCTTTTTTTTTCTGCAGATAATGTTGAAAAAAAAGGAATTTTTGAAAGGAAAAACAATTAATATTAAATTCTACCTTTTACCATTGAGAAAATTAATTTGTAATAAACAATAAAACCAAGTGTAAAGTGTAAAAGCAAAACCTATAAGGACAAGTAGGAAAAAAAATTGTGACCATGTAATTCAAAACTTGCATCTGACTGTTTATAGTATCTTTATTTATAAAAGCCAAAATACTTGGTTCAATCCAAATGTCCACTAGAGGTGAATGAATAAACAGATTGTTGTATATTATAATAGTGGAGCACTCTACAGCAATACAAATAATGAGACAAAGTAGATGAGTCTCAAAAACATGATGAAATATTTTATGAACGAATACATACAGGATAATTGGATTTATGTGAATTTCAAGAATTTCTAGGGTGATAGAAATCACATCTGCATTTTCTGGAAAGAAGTTGGGAGATGAATTGACTGCAAAGAGACATAAAAATTCTTTCTGAATTATTAAATATTTTATGTCTTGATTGTTACATTGGTTACACGGGTATAACCATCTGTCAAAACATCAAACTGTCCACTTGAAATGTGTACATTTTATTATATGTAAATTATACTTAATATAGCTAACTTTTTAAAAATATTACTATGCTTCAGAAAGGTATTAACTTCTGTGTCCTGAATTAGTTCTTTTAAAATAATTTTTAGGGGCACCTGGGTGGCTCAGTTGGTGCATCAGACTCTTGACATCTGCTCAAGTCATGATCTCACGGTTGGTGGGATTGGGCCCCATGCCGGGCTCTGCACTGACAGCATGAGCCTACTTGGGATTCTCTCTCTCTCCCTCTCTCTCTGCCTCTCCCCTGCTCATGGGCACATGTGCGTGTGCTCTCTCTCTCTCTCTCTCTCTCTCTCTCTCAAAATCAATAAATAAACATCAAACATAAAATAATTGTAAATAAGTGCTGGTAATTTTTTTCCTTCCACAGAACATATCTTCTATTTTATATTGACAACCAATGGGAATATGTTAGACTATAATGCTATTATACTTTATAAATTACTTCCTAGAAATGTGTTCTTCCTTTAATGAGGTAGAGTTTTATTTTAATATCTTCTTGACATTAAAAATAAATGCAGTTGTGAGGTTCTATCTGCTTCATTTCTTTTTACACACCTCCCACTTTTGCCTTGTAAACTGATTCACAGTCCCAGCATATCGTGCAGTCATCACTGTTTTCCACATTATTTGGTAGTGAAGTACACAGATATGTTTGTTTTGGATTTGTGTGACACATTTTATTTCTTAAGTGAGGTTGGCTTTTTTTTAACTTCATTTTTTTTTCTCACCCATATTTGAAATATATTCAGTAGATCCACAGCTTTCTGCTAGAGATTTCCATTTGCAGACTGTGTGTGAGATTGTGTGGTCACTCAAAATTTGGTGTGGATATTGAGACTCATATGGTCACACAGGCACCAACAGGGTATGAAAAAGTCTGGAACTCATGTAAGGAGGCTTTCTGCAGGAAGAACAGGACAGATCTCAAGCAGGTCTGAAATAGCCTGAATGGGAGGTATTCTCTGAAAAGGAGAATGGCTTGGGTTTTTATGGTAGTAAAAACGGATTGGGAATTGGGTGAGGGTTCTGCCACAAGCAGGGGCTTGTATGGTTTGAACATCCCATTGGCACCAAAGGAAAGCACACCCAGGCTTTGTTACCATCTTGCCAAGATGTGGAGCTGAAGGGGAAGAGAGATGGGTGGAACTTGAAATCTGTTGGCCGTTAACATTCAAAAAATGAGTCATATTGGGGCACCTGGGTGGTTCAGTCAGTTGAGCACCTGACTTTGGTTCAGGTCATGATCTCACAGTTCATGGGTTCGAGCACCATGTTGAGCTTTGGGCTGATAACGTGAATCCTGCTTTGGATTCTTTATCTTCCTCCCTCTCTCTCTGCCACTTCCCAGCTTGTGTGCGTGCTCTCTCTCTCTCTCTCTCTCTCTCTCTCTCTCTCTCTCTCGTAAATAAACAAAGATTAAAAAAAAGAAAGAAAGCTTGGTGTTTCCTTAAAAAAATGGAGTCATTTATTTTTATTACAGGAAGGAAAAAAGAAACAAAAATCAGATATCATGGAAGTCAAAGTGTGTAATATTTAAAGTGCCTTAAGTCAAGTAGATGGACAGGCCTTGAAAGGTTGTTTTTGTTTTGTTTTGTTTTATTTTGGTTTGGTTTGGTTTGGTTTGGTTTGGTTTGGTTTGGTTTGGTTTGGTTTAAGTACGCTCATGTCAGAGAAGATAGAGTTTTATTTCCTGAATACAAATTTGCCTGATCTCCAGACAGGGAATATAGTCTTGACCATTAATGATACAGCTTGAGTCACCAAAAGATCATGGACAGTGTTGTTTGGATGGTCTGAAGTACTTTCTTGTAAACCTAAGCAGTCCTTATTCTATATACAAGTCCAGCTGGATAATTTCTAGTCTTTTCCAGTTTTCTTTGGGTCTTTGAATTGAAGCATACTTGCTTAGTTTCTTGTCACAATTGGATCTTGTCAGGAAGAGGAACTTTGAATAGCATGTATAACAGACAGTTCTTTCTCTGAAATAAATTTATTGACATTCTAATGCCCCCCATCGATGTATAAACTATTTTCTGTTTGGTGAACCAGCTATGAGAGGAACTTTCAGGTAGTTGTTTGGTTTTGTTCAGAATTGGCTACTTGTTATAGTTGGCACTGCTAGCTATACACAGGAGGGAGTTTTCCATCGAAAAAGAATCCCCAGCCATAAATTATTTGTTGGTCAGAGATCCAAGTTGTATTTGACATCTGTAATCATTAAAATAAAAATGACAAATACTCAGGTGGCAAACAATTTATGTGACTTGAAATGGAAAAACAGAACAAGCCAGAGAATTTGACGAATCATTCATCTTTCTTAAACTTAACTGTGGCTCATCAGATAATTCTTATTTCTATCTCTTTAAGGTAGACTTTTGAAAAGTGCTCAGTTGTCCATATAAGTTATTTAATAACGAGTTTAATATGGGGGAATAAATTACATTTCAAAGGCCGGTATGTAAATTTTAAGGACTGGAGAACTGGATGTTACAAGTTTAACTTGAAGAAGTATGTTTGCCTGAAGTATATATCTTCAGGATGGTGAACATTTACAGTATATAGGACTACATTCGTACTATTTATGACCTATGTTTTTAGGATTTAAACTAGAAATAAAAGTAACTGTGTTTCTTAAAATTTATTCATTTTTATCTCATCAAATATTTATTGAGAACTTATTACGAGGTAGGCATTGTGCTAAATACTGTGCACATAATTCAAAAAAGAAAAAAAAAAGGTAGTCCATACTTGCAAAAGGGAGTTTCTAGAGAAATGGCTGAGATGGACAAGTAAACAGGTCATTGAAATTCAGGGAGATAAGCTTGGTAATTATAAATACCTGTGCTGTGGAAGCCTAAGGACTTATTAGCCTTCAGAAATCAGGGAAGTCAGCAGGAAAAGTGAATTGGAATTTGAGAGGCTACACTATGGTAGAGTTGAGTGGGGAAATAATCAGATAAAGAAGACCGAATACATGGAAGACAAAAGAGACCATGGCACATATGAAGAACTGTAGTAGAATGTGAGAGAAGCAGTCTCAAAAATGATACTGAATGAGTATTCAGAGGACAGAAGATAAAGGCTTAGGGAATGATTAGGGACTTTATCTTAACAGAAATAGGGAGGATTTAGTCAAATTCATATTTTAGAATGCTCACTCTTTGCTTCAGTGTGGAGAATGGATCGGAGGGGGATAAGACTAGCATTCTCACGAATATGGAATCCAAACTTCACATCATCCTTTCTTTAAGTCATTGCCATAGATTTCCTGTTTTATAGGGGATGTAAAATGTACACTCTAGTAAGCACTTCTACTGTAAAACAGATTGCATTTAAGTAGGTGGTGAAACTCCACTACTAATTACTGTTGGCCAAATGTCCTGCAATCAATATAGAATGTTGCTTTGAAAACATAGCCAAATACCTTCTGGAGTCTTTATCAAGTAAACATATTTGGCATATATAAGCATGAATGGAAAATAGGATTTTTTTAAAAAGTAGATTTTCAAACTTCGGATTTTTATTTTATTTTATTTAGTTTTTAATATTTTGTAATCTGGGTATTTTTATTTTTTATTTTAAAACCAGTAGAGGAGGGGCGTCTGGGTGGCTCAGTTGGTTAAGTGTCCAACTTCGGCTCAGGTCATGATCTTACCAGTTCGCAAGTTCAAGCCCCACATTGGGCTTTGTGCTGACAGCTCAGAGCCTGGAGCCTGCTTCCGATTCTGTGTCTCCCTTTCTCTCTCTCTGCCACTCCCTGCTCATGCTCTGTCTCTAAGAAGTAATAAATAAATGTTAAAAAATTTTAAAAAAGACTTTCTTTAAAACCAGCAGAGGTGTTTTATAGCTTAAGATTTCGTTTTAGATCTTTGAAATGTCAGATCTCTTTTATTAGCTTGATTTGGAGTAGAGTACTCTTCAATTTGGGTCCAAATCCACTGTTTTGTTAGGTCATTACTGATGTTAACATTTGTATAAATACCATATATGTTACACCTCAAAAGTCTGAAATACCTAACTTGAAACTTTAAGAAGCTTATAGTTGCATTCATATATTTAATTTTTAAAATCTATTTATTGATATTTATATGATAATCATAATCTAGAGGTATTTTATTTATATAGATGAGAAAAATGAATTAAGGCATATAGTATTGGAAGTGAAACTAAGCAACTCAGTACCCAAGTGTTTTATAGATCTTTATAACTAATGTGAAATATACTTGAAGTAGAACTCATAACTTGTAGTTTTAAATCTCAGGATCAACTGAAATATAAACAAACTACCAAACAAATATTTCTTAGAGGGATTTGTTATTTTGGGGATTTTCTGTTAACATTTTAAAAGAGATAAGCTTATTGGGTGTTTATTTTATGAGAAACAGGAAATCTGAAGTTACATATTTAACCAAAATTGTTTTGCATAAAATAATGTAAATATTCCAAAAGCTGATTGTCATCTTAAGAAAATCAAATACTGTGGAAATTCAAATATACTCTCACCCCATGGAACTAGTAGCTCACAGTATTTTTAAATGAAATATCCTACTGGCTACGTGGAGTGAAAGGGCCCATGTTTGTGATGGAAGAAAGCACAAAGAAATGAGTGGCTTAGAGAGGATTGTAAAGGGGAAGCATTTACTTCACACAAAAGACAAACATTGTTACCTACATCACAGGGAGCTTATTTTTATTTAAGGAAGTTATTTAGATTTCAAATCCTGTGAGAAAGAATGTAGAACCTGAATAAATAAAAGCCATATTTTATCTTTTCTGCACTTTTACAACACAACCAAAATCTCCTAGAGTTTGGCATTTTTATTATGTCTTACTGCCACAGTGTAATTATCTAAACTGTGTGTCCTTTTAGAGTCAATCATTATTTCATTCAGCAAGTATTTACTGAGTGACTACTATATGTCATGCACTGTTACAGGCACTTGGAATATACAGTAAACATCATGTTCTAATGTTTACTTTTCCAGAGGTTATTTAGTAGTGGTATTAAATTGCAGATATTCCTGCAAGTAAGAAAGACCTCTAGTGTTTTTTTCTTTAAACTTATTTATTTTTTAACCTTTTTATTAGGGAAAGTTTCAAACACTTAGAGGTAGGGAGAACAGTAGGAGGAACTCTTATATACCCATCACACATTTCAACAATCATTAATATATAACCCAGTTTATTTAATACTTAGTCCTCTTCTCCTCTTCCCATCCCTACTTGAATTATTTTTGTTACTTTTTATTGAAACATCGTAAGCACACAGATAAGTATACACTTTGTACCAACACATTTTCACAAAGGAACACATTTATGGAGTCAGTGTCTAGATCAAGAAATAGAACATTGCCAATCCTCATAAGAGCCCTGATTTCCTCCGACACTGGGATGCTATTCATCTAATAGCATAGACGAATTTTGCCTGTTACTGTACTTTTTACAGTTTATAGAAAATACACATATATGGAATGATATACCATGTAGTCTTTTGTGTCTGGATTCTTTTTTATGAAGTATTATATAATAATCACATGAATATGTATATCATATGTAGATGTATATATCATGTGTGTATCATATGAATATACCATAATTTTTTCTTTCCAGTCTACATTTGAGTATTTGAATTATTTGAATAGTTTCAGGTTAGGCCTAAAAAAAAATAGTGCTTCTGTGAACGCTTAATATAGACTGTTTAATGAGGAAACGTTATGTCAGGTATATACCTAAGAATGGCATTGCTGAGCTACAGGGTATGTGTGTGGTAAGATTTAACAGATTCTGCCACATTTGTCTAAAGTGATTTCTAACTTGTTCTCCCTCAGGCAGAGTGTCCTTTCCCTTTGCTCCATGTCCTCATCAAGACTTGTGTGTTTCAATCCAGTTATTCTAGTAGGTATGTAGTGTATCTGCTATGGTTTTAATTTGTATTCTCTAACAACTATTGAAAATAATTACCCTTTCTTTCCTCTCCTTCCTTTTCCCGTCCTTCTTCTTTATTGTTTTTGTTGTTGTCATTTGGATATCTTTTTTATCAAGTCTTTTGGCCATTTTCTTTTTTCTTTTTTTAATATGTGTAGTTCTTTATTTGTCTTAATGTTTATTTATTTATTTTGAGAGACAGAGAAAGAGAGAGAGAAGCAGAGAGGGGGGAGAGAAGGAATCCCAGGCAGGCTTCACGCTCAGCATGTGGAGCCCAGTGCACGGCTTGATCCCACAACCCCGAGATCATGACCTGAGTGGAAATCAAGAGTCAGATGCTTAACTGACTGAGCCACCCAGGCTTCCCAATTTATACTTCTTTAAATAATCTATATGCACTCTATTTTCCTTCCGTGATGCGGGTTACCTTTCAACTTTCTTAATAGTGTCCTGATTAACAACATTCCTAGATTTTAATATAGGTTAACTTTTTTTTTTTTTTTAATGATTGGCACTTTTAATTTTTGGAATAAGAAATATGTAACTATATCAAGATTACAGATATTCCTCTGTGTTTGTGTCTGAGAACTCTATTGTTTGCCTAATACATTTCAACCTACAGTGCATCTGAATCTACTATCTACAGTGTCTGGCATCTTTTAAAAATTTGCTAAATGTTTTATTTATTTATTTATTTATTTATTTATTTATTTATAAGCACAGCCTGACTTTATTTATTTATTTATTTATTTATTTATTTACTTATTTATTTATTTTTAAGTACAGCCTGACTTTTACAGTAAAGATATCCTCATATAAAAGTAAAGTTATTCCCAGTAGCTTAACAAATAGTTATTAGAGATGTTAGAAAATAGCTAATTAATACGGGTAAATAGGGCATGTACATTTGTTTTTATTCCCTATTGATATCTCACTGAAACAAATGTTTAGGTGCTAAGAAAGCAGTCATTCTGTAACACCACATAAAATTTAATGAAAATTACCAATTAATTTCTGTAGAAATGGAAATCAAGTGGTCATGAGTGGCAGATGAGACAAATTGCGATTTAAGTGGTATTTATGTGGGGAGGTGGGCATTCTTTGCAAGGCTATAGAACACCATAGACTAGGAGACCACAAAGGTAGCAGACAGGATGAGTGAGAATTTATTCTGGAAAAAAAATAATTAGTGGGAAAGACAACTGTAATAGTCAGACCCAATAAGCTTGTCTCACTCATACATCAAAAATACATGTGGTTAGTATTTGCTTCGTGGCAAACACACCATGTAAAAACAACAGGAATGTCTTTTTCTAATGAATTTTAGCCTTGCAAATATAAGGTTTCTTTTGGAGGAGTTAATTCAACTAGATAAAGTCCATTTTATTTTGAAAATACATGTTCTCATCATATAGAATAAAAAGACATGGATTGAGAATATAAAAGGAAGAGATACAGTAACAACAGTGAAGAGAAGAAATTTTTAAAGAAATATTAAGGAACTATTTCCTAGAACTGAAGAAGCACATGATATTGTCTTCAGATGGAAAAGGCTTACCAAATGCCCTTTTAGCACAATGAATGAAAATAACCACAGATAAATGTATATATTTTGAATTTCAGCAAAGCATCAATAAGGAGATTGCACTGCTTCCAACATGGGGCAAGAAATAATCAAGAAACAAAGGAATGAAAAAATACTGCCATCAAATTTTCATCTGCAACAGGGAATACCATAGACAATGGACAATGGAGTTTTTAGTGTTTTGAGGGATAATAATTGTCTGTGTAAATTTCTATACTCTACACTGCCAAATTATCACTAAGTGAAAGGACAAAAGAACAACATATTCAAACATTCAGGAATTTTGATAGTACATTAGATGTACTTCTAGCAAAAGGACAAAATAAACCAAGAAAACCAAAGACAGGTGATGCAGAAATGAGTTGGTCTAGCAAAGAACAGAAATGAAGGAAAGGTCTGGGAGCCACGTGCTCTGAGATGGACGTTTCTTAGACAAAAAAGAAAAGCTTAATCTGATTTAATGAAGGATAAATGTGAAATGCCTCCCCAAAATGAGAAAGTGATTAAAATATTTTGAAAATCTCTTTACGAATATCTTGCAAACAAATTGTAGTCTGATTTTAGACAGTTGATTACCTAAAGGTGAATACACATTTGATATTGAAGCTAGGAACATTTTTTAGAGTATCCCAGGGATATGGCTTTTGATGATCTATATTTAAAATAGTTAAACACTAGGAAGAGAATAGAAGGATTGAGTGTCAGCATAAGTGAAGGTAAATCTTTTTTCACATCATGGGGGTGATAAATATTTAAAATTGATAAATCAAGAAATAGAAGTGAAAGCATGTGCTTATGAAATAGGGAATACCTTCCAGAGAACTAAAATTAATAATAATAATAAAAATAAAGGTTGCCTTTAAGCAATAAGTCTAAGAAAGGCTGAGATGGAAAAATCTTACATTTATGGATAAGATCTCCAATTCTATTTGAATTTTTACCATGTGGCTGTATTATCGTCACAAAAATAGAAATAAATCTTAGTGATGTATAAGATGTGCTTAAAGAAACAATTGTGAAAGTGTGCCAAATTGCTTTAAGTTTGAAGGGCTGTAGAAAGGCAGACCATGATGTAAAAAATAAAGAGATTAAACTACCACAAAAAAAAACCACATGCAAGAGACCAACTTAGCATGCAAAGTTCTTTGCTGTTACCATGAAATAACTTAGGTTAACTTAAAATAATGGAGGGAGAAAAATGAGTGATTTTGAAGAGGAGAATGGCATGATCTTTTATGATGATGGTAATGGCAAGAACACTTCTGTTAAGACAGATCTGTATGTATTAACTAAGTCGGTCATGTACAAGATGTCTTAAATAGTAATATATTCTCTAGATAAATAGCCACTGGCCTATACACTGAGTTCACACTACCCCTTTCTAAAAGAATCACAATGCTGCAGAACCCTGTCTGGAAGAAATCTTTCATCCAAATCTTTGGACCAAGAAACATGTGTGAATATGTTGGGTGTTTGTTAATGTTTATACTTGCGTGTTCATGATAGTCATGGTTGCAGTGGGGAGGAGTGGTAGAAAAAGGAGTTTTACTTTATCTTTTACTTTATCTTTGAAAGATAAAGTAAAACTGTTATGTCTAATGAATACATCAGCAGAGTTCTGAAGTTATTTTTACACACATCAAGGGTTGAAGTCCACTGTGTCACAGTACCATCTAAGATTCTGACTTGGAAAAATAGTGTGGCACCATCCCGTTCCTGTCCATTAACACCAGTACCTTGACATCAATATCAGAACCTTCTGTCCTCTCTAGTGACCTCAGAGTTCATGAAAATAAATGTAGTACTGTTTTCTTCTGAAAATACATTATATCTCTGTTTCTGAGATTTCTGTCAGGTTATCTGGTTTATAAGGGGAAATGAGGTCTGCTTATGAAAATGGTCATAGTCCATTTAGTTCACAAATATGGCATTTTCTTTAAAGGAGAAGAAACACAGGGTCTCTGGTAGTTTATAATTCATGCTGTATCTTTAACTTTCATCAATTTCTTTCCTTCTAGATACTTAGGTGATTTTCCCACAGAATCACTGTGAGATAAAGGTTCATATACTATTATAAGTAGAAGTAACTAAAGACCTTCTAGCTAGGAAACTTGTTTAAATCTGACAGTTGGTCATCTGCTATTGTTTTCCTCAGGTCTTATGAGTACTTATGTAAGGCTATTTACTTAGGTAATGTCCTATCTGAATTTTTTTTCTTTTTCTTTTTTTTAAGTTTTTTAAGATTTATTTTGTGAGAGAGAAAGTGAAGGAGCAAACGTGCGACAGAGAGACAGAGGGAGAGAGAGAGAATCTCAAGCATGCTCTGCACTGTCAGCGTAGAGTCTGAAAGGGGCTTGAACTCATGAACCTTGAGATGATTACCTGAGCTGAAATCCAGAGTCAGACGCTTAACTGACTGAGCCGCCCAGGCGTCCTCCTTTTTCTTTATTGGGAAAGAATTTACAGAGATTAGGAAACTAAGATAAAAATGTTCTGGGGTACTTCAAGAACTTCTAAGCTGGTGAAGTGTTTACCAAATTATTATTACTATTTAAAGAATCAAGGGTCTTTTGAATTGCAGGAAAGGCAATTTAATTAATGAATTAATTAATTTCTTTATTATTTCTTTATTACTTCTTTCATGCTCAAATCCTTACAGATAAAATTATTCTGATTTAAACTAGTGAAAATGTTTTTGTACAATTAGAGAAATGCTCAAAATTATAGTTACAAGGTACCCAAAGATGTACTTTTTTTCTTATTTATTTAAAATTTTTTGTTTTATATTTATTTATTCATTTTGAGAGAGAGGGAGAGACAGAGAGAGAGAGCGTGCACGAGTGCAGGAGGGGCACAGAGAATGAGAGACAGAATCCCAAGTAAGTTTCACACCATCAGAGCAGAGTCTGATGCAGGGCTCAAACTCACGAACTGTGAGATCATGACCTGAGCCAAGATCGAAAGTTGGATGCTTAACCGACGAACCACCCTGGCCCCCCTCCAAAGATGTACTCTTTAACATTTTTTATAATCGAACCCTTCTTACTCAATAAATGAGTCACTTGACCCATACTTTGACCCTTTTGATAAATGATACAAAATTTAAAGAGCAATTATAATGCAGTAGATATACTATTAACAAGGCCTATATCATAAAAGTGTAAAACTTCCAACACTTACCTATTTTATAAGAATATAATATATATTAAGCTATTTGTTAAATGCCAACTCAAGTTTCTGGTTGAATTTTGAATCAAGTCTTATCACCTTCTATGTAAACATGTAGAATATACGAATATGTATGCATATCAGTTCTGGTTCTGGAGAACACTGACTAGTACAGTTGTATATACTTATAATTGAGTTGTAGTTAAAAAAAAGAGAAAGACCAGAGGCTTAAGAAAGTTGAAGAGCTCTGATCAGCACCGGTCTTGACCTTCTTCCATTTATGATACAGTGCCTTTAAGACAGCCGTAACTATTGCCATCATCATCTTTTCAATTAGTATAATTTTTTGTACATTCATCCTAGAGCTGCAATTTCTAAGCATCTGATACATAAGGCAAAATAAAACTTACTAAATCTGTCACTAGGAGAAATAGTTAATATGACTATTAAAGACATTTTGAAACTATAATTATAAATCTCCCTCAAAAGAAAGCCCAGGACAGATGGCTTTACATGTAAAGTCTACCAAACTGTTAAGAAAGAAAAAACATCAATCTTATACAAGTTCTTTCAAAGAATAGGAAAAAGAAAAATGCTGGAATATAGTTTATATTAGTTATCCATTGCTACATAAAACGTCCTAAAACGTAGTAGCTTAGAACAACGTACAGTAATTATTTTACAGTTTCTGTAAGTCGGGAATCTAGGCAGGGCTTCTCTGGGATCTCTGGCTCAATGTCTGTCCCAAGGCTGTAATTGAGGTGGAGTTGCTGTTAGCTGAGGGAGAAGACTGCAAGAAGAGTGGCTAGGCGGGTGAAATCAGGGCAGCTGCTCTGACATTTTAACTTTGAGATGCTTATTGAATATCCTGATGGGGATACTAAGTAGCCAGTTGGAATATGGGTCAGGACTCAAGGAAAAGGTCTGAAGTGAAAATATAAATGCGTGAGGCTAGATGAAATCACCTGAAAATGAGTGTCATCTAAAAAGATACTAGGGCTGATCACTGGGGCACTCCACGTGAAAACATCAGGTAGATGAGGGGAATGGAGACTACACAGGGCAGCTAGAGAGCTAAAGGGAGAATAGCAAACAGGAGGTTGGAAGCCTGAGGAAGGACTGAACAACTATACCAAGGGCTGCTATAAGATAGGAAAGAGGAGGATATTATGCCTCCTACCTATCAAGTGATGAATCTATTTTATATCAACTCAAAATTTTATAGAAACAGTGCTTTAAAACTAACATAAAATTAGAAGGGCCTGAAACCATCAAAGAAATTGAATAAGTAGTTCACGATTTCTCCACCCCTCTATGATTAAAATACTTCCCAGCCTCAGGAAACTGTATGAAATCTTCCAAAAATAGACAAACCTATTCTATATTAGAATGCTCCTCAGATAATTTTATAATGCTAATATAATCTGATCTAAAACCAAATGAGGACAATACAAGTAACCTAAATTATGTACCACTTTCATGCATAAACATAGATGTAATAAACCTAAATAAAATAGAGGAAAATTCAATTCAGCAATGTTTTAGAAATCTAAGAAATATTTATTTCAGCCTGCAAGGATGATTTAATTTTGAAAATCTATTAAAGCAATTCATCACATTATCAAATTAAAGGGGAAAAACAAATACATGAGAGAAAAACAGCTTTTTATAAAATTCAGTATCCATCTGTGACATAAAGTGTTAACAAACATAGTGCTAGAACAGAATTTTTTTGAATTGATAATAGATATTTAATCAAACTGGTAAAATATATTGTACTCACTGGTGAAGCATTAGATAAATTCCCTTAAAGTTGAGGACAATACAAAAAAAAAAAAAAAAACAACTCCATTTCTTCATTACTAGTCATCATTTTACTGGAGGGTTGAGCAAATCAAGTGAAATAAAAAGAAAGAAAAAGGACATGGTAATTTATTATTTACAAGTAATAAAATTGTGTATAAAATCAAAGAGAATCTAGAAACTATTGCAACTAATAAAATATATCAGAGAATTAGAAGTAGGTATTAATATTCATAGAAGAGTAAAGGCTAAGATTATTCAAGGCAATGAAGAAAAAATATGAACAAGGAATTTACTTACAGTATATCAAGATTTAATTAAAGCAAAAGTATTTGAAACACCATGATATATTGCAGAACTAGATAAACACACCAAAGGAAAGCAGTAGAGAACCTATATACAAATTCCCACGTATATTTGGGAACCATGTAATCAGGAAGTAACCATATCACATTAGAGGAGAATATGGGACATTTAAAAATAGTATTGTGATAATTGGATACTCATATGGAAATAAAGTAGGTCTGTACCTCACTCTATCCACAGTAATCAAACTTTTACACTCTTATACAAATATAGGAAAATATCATTGTGAATCTAACATAGAAAACAAATAAGACCCAATAAGCACAAACTATAAATATGTACAAATATGGCTAGATTGTTCTTTGAAAACTATAGCCAAACTATTATATACATAGTAGGAATACAAGTGATGTATTTACCAAGATATTAACACACAGTGACAGTAAAAGATACTTATTCAGAATATACAAAGAACTTCTAAAGCTTAGTAAGGACAAATCAATACAATTGGAAAAGGGGACAAAGTTCTGAATGATCAATTTACATAAGAATCCAAAAGGAAAATACACGTATTACAAGATGCTCATCATTACTGTTCATCAGTGAAATGTACGTTACAACAACATTATATAATTTCTCACCTTTCAGATTGGGAAGAAAAGTGTTTTAAAAATCTATAAGGCTAGTTGCTGGCAAAGATGCAGTAAAATGATCATTTTTATAGGTTGCTTAGGAGATCATAAATTATAACTACCACAAAACTCAATTTTGCAAAATAATTAAGTTGAAGATGCTCCCATCTCATATTTCAATGTCCATCAGTTTTGCTTCTACTTGTAGTACTCTAGACGAACTCTTTCAGAAGTTTATCTGGAAATAGAAACATGTATCCGGAGGGAAAATAAATGAATTTCCTTCAGTAGGGAGACAGATAAATTAACTCTAGTGTATTACTGCAATAAAATTCTATGTAGTAATTAAAATGAATGAAGTATCTCAGATGGAGATAAAGCTGAAATGCATAAGATAAAATGCAACTTGTATGAAAAACAAGTGGCAAATATATATTTAACACTATTACATACATTTTGTAAATTTTCAAAGCACAAATAGGTATATATGTAATACAGTTCCAGTAAAAGTATGAAAGTCTAAATGTAGTAGAATAGTTCATCTAAAAGAAATAGAATCTAGAAAGACCATGATAAACCAAAGGTGTGTTCTAGTAACTGCAACAAGATCCCTTTGGGGTACAGAAGTAAGCCTAATGGGCACAGGATGAGATAGGCTTGGTGGTGTAAGGTTTTGGGGGGGCATGTTGAATTTTGAACGAATGGAAACTAAAGTAAATTATACAATGGATGACAATCAGAACTGTGTGTTTTTTTTTAATTTTTAATTTTGGTTATATTTATAGATGTAGATGTAGATATAACCAAATCTACCATACTGACTATTTTTAATTATACTGGTTAAGGACATTAAATGCATTCACATTGTTGTTCAATCATCACCACTATCTATGACTGGAACAGTTTTCATCTTCCAAAACTCAAATTCTGCACCCATTAAATACCAACTCACCATTCCCTCCCACCCCTGGTAGCCACTATTGCACTCTCTGTCTTTATGAATTTGACAACTCTAAGTGTTTTACACAAGTAGAATTATACAATATTTGTCCTTATGTGTCTGGCTTATTTTAGTATAATGTCTTCAAGGTTCTTTCATGTTATAGCATGGATCAGAATTTCATGATTATTGGAGGTTAAACATATTCCATTTTATGTATAATACAACATTTTGTTTATCCCTTCACTTACTACTGGACATTAGAGTTGTTCCACTCTTTGCCTATTGTGGATAATGCTGGTTTGAATAAAAATATACAAATACCTGTTTAAGTCCTTGCTTTCAATTCTCTCTTTTAAAGTTTATTTATTTATTTTGAGAGAGAGAGTGAGAGTGTGCTCACATGCACGCACACATGTGCATGAGTAAGAGAGGGGCAGAGAGGGAGAGAGAGAGAGAGAGAGAGAGAGAGAGAATCCCAAACAGGCTCCTCCCAGCTGTCAGCCCATAGCCTGATGAGGGACTCAATCTCACGAACCATGAGATCATGACCTGAGCTGAGATCAACAGTAGGACGCTTAACCAACTGAGCTACCCAGGCACCCTTCAGTTCTCTTTTATATTTATTCAGAAGTTGAATTGCTAGATCAAATGGTGATTCTATGTTAAGTATTTTGAGGAACCCCCCACATTGTTTTCCACAGTGACCATGCCTTTTTAGATTCTATCAGCAAGCAATGCGCAGAATTCCAATTTCTTCATATTCTGACCAGCCTTTTTTTTTTCCCCATAATATGCCACTCCACTGGGTGTGAGGTGATATCTCATTGTGGTTTTGATTTACATTTTCCTAATGATTAATGATGTTGAGCATCTTTTCATATATTTAGGGTAAGAGAAAAGGGAGACTAAGGAAGAGAAAAAGACAGTGAGTCTTCTGTAACCAATCTGATATGCATTAGGTCAGAGCCCTGTGGACAAGGACCATTCTTCCCATTTCTGCAGAGAATATGGCCAATGAGGACCAATGGGAAGCAGCAGGATGCTGGTCTGTCATTGGGCATTACAGGCTCAGTAGGATAGTCATCCCTTAGAGAAGCATTAGCTGAGTACACATGGAGACGGTGCCCTGCTCAGTGGGCATGGAGTCGTCCAGTACAGGCTGAGAAGACTCTTATGGCAGATGAATATGAATATGGGTTGTTAGAGACCACATGTGAAACCCTCCTGGGGACAACCAGCAGTAATAGTGGAGATACATAAAGGACAAGATTAAACAAATGCAGATGGAAGCATAGAGGGCGTTTCAGATTTCTCACTGAATGCATGTTTTATCATAGGAATGACTCTGCATGTATACTGTGCAACATGTAGAATAATATTTGGAAGACTAGAGCTGAAAGGCAGAGCATCAAGATTGTTTCCCTAAAATGCAATTACCTCAACTTTTGGAAATCATTTGACCTTTTTTTTTTTTTTTTTGAAAAATTTTTAATGTTTATCTTTTGAGAGAGAGACAGAGACAGAGAGAGAGAGAGAGAGAGAGAGAGAGAGAGGGAGGGAGTGGGGGAGGGGCAGAGAGAGGGGCAGACACAGAGGCAGGATCCAGGCTCTGAGCTGTCAGCACCCAGCCTGACAAGATGTGGGGCTCGAACTGACAAACAAGAGATCATGACCTGAGCTGAAGGCAGCACTTAACCAACTGAGCCACCCAGGCACCCCTGAAATCATTTGACCTTTTAAAGTCTTACTTTCTTTTCACAAAACATTTGGGGAATAGGACATATCACATCTTTTTCTTTTAATATTCATTTATTTTTGAGAGAGAGAGAGACAGAGAGAGAGAGAGAGAGAGAGTGTATGTAAGCGGGGGAGGGGCAGAGAGAGAGGGAGACCCAGAATCTGAAGCAGGCTCCAGGCCCTGACCTGTCAGCACAGAGCCCAATGTGGGGCTCAAACCCACAAACTGTGAGATCATGATCTGAGCCGAAATTGGACGCTTAACCAACTGAGCCACCCAGGCGCCCCAGATGTATTCTATCTTTTTACAGGGCTTTTATAAAGCTACATAAAGATAATAAGTGGAGGAAATCTTTGGAACAGTAGAAAGCATGCCAGATGTGATCATGCCAACGTTGACAACTGAAAGGAGACATGACAAACTCTAGTTCTCTCTCTGACAGTGCTGTATTATTTGCTGGAGGAGGTTGAAGAGCTATATGTCTGCTGCAAGTCTAGTGCCAGTCTGGAGCAGACTAAGAATGACTTCCTGCTTTCTAAAGAGTATAAGTAGTGTGTTTTTTGTCAAGGAGTAAAATCTAGAATTTATAGGCTAAGAGAAACATTTGTATTTCTTAATGTGAATTGCTGTCTCAACTACACATGACACAGTGTGGATGGACCACGCAACACTTTGCCAGGACCTTCAGAAAAGATTCTGGGAAGTCCCACTGCTATTTATGTTGAAGCTTTAGGTTCCCAAATGAGTACCAAGTTAGAATTTAGTATTCTGCACATAACATCAACCATAACATCTCCAATACGTATACAAGTGAAAATTAGGTAATCAGCAATATGTGGAAATAAAACTGACATACTCAGAGGAAGCAAAAGGATACGAGTCTGTCATCCAATGTTCTAAAACTGACACGTCTCTGACAATTGATGACAGTGAAAAAAAACCTGCTGCTTTGTGCGCGAGATGACTCAATGCCATGATTCTTTCAGAATCAAAGAAATGTCAGCTATTATTAGTATTAACAGAAAGCTTAAATATGTGGTAGAGCAAAATGCCCCAGTAACATTCTACTTGATTCATGTTTTTCAAAAGCCCAATTTTTTGGCCTCAATTGGTGATGGATTCTACTGTATAAAAGGACTGTTGATCTCTGGTTCTTATCAGAAGAAATGCAGTGGGTTGAAATATAAATTATGAGCAGTTTACATTGGTTTACGCTCTGTTGCTCATTTGAGAAAAAATTAAATACATTGCTTATATTATCTGTTATTATGGTCATCAACCAAACAGTTATGATTTATCAGAAATATAGCACGCAATAAAAATTTAAAAGACTCCCCCCCCCCATCATCTGTGAGATTGTGTGTTTGGCAAAATACTGAAAGTACAGGGAGAGTGGTGCTGGGGAATAGGTTGGTGGGGAAGGTGTCAAGAAATTTAGCAATTTGATTCAATAAATATTTCTTTTTGTGCCCAGGGTGTGCTGGGTAGTATTCTAGGTGCTGGGGATATCAACTAACAAAATCCAAGTATTTCCACTTTTGTGACTCCTACATTATAGCTGGGGGGACACAGATAAGAACAAACAAACAAATAAATAACACAAAGAAAATAGGATCAGAATATAGGGCACCAAAAATGAAGTGTGGGGGAAGAATGGCAATTTTAGATAAAGAATTCAAAGTAGGCATCACAAGGATGGTGACATTTGTGTAAAATCCTAAAAGAGGTAGGGAAATTAGCCACTTAGGTTATATGGGTAATGAGCTTTCCTGGCAGAGGTAATAATCCGTGCAAAGGCCCTGATTCAAAATGTGCCCATTGTGCTCTAGAAACAGTAATGACTAGAGTGTTGGAGCAGGGTAAATGAGGAGGAGCAGGAAGAAGAAGAAAAGGTGGGGAGCATCATGCAAGGACTCATAGGCCTTTGGAAGGTTTTGGTCGTGTCCTCACGCTGGAGCTGTGGAAGGCTGTAGCAGAGGTCTGCCTTGTGTGTTAACAAGAATTATTCTTGCAGGATAGTCTATGGGGCAAGGAGAGAAGCAGGGAGACCAGGTAGGAGGCTTTTGCAGAAATGATAGTACCTCACACCAGAAAGGCGAGAAGATTAGAAGTGGTTCACCATCTGAGGTTTACTAGGTGGGCCCAGGAATATGATACTTGGAACCTGACTGCAATAAAATCTAAAATTCAAGATAAAAAAAGTGGTGACATATTTTGGAATCAAAGGCCTGGGGAGACAGTTTTACTTTTGTCTCCTTTTCATAATGTTTTCTCTTCTCACATCGGGATCTATTTTTTTTTTTTTCTGCTTGAAAATCATTACTAATTTGGAGGAAAGATGCCAAATCATCCATAAACTTTCAATAGATGCCCTTGCATTCATGGAGCACTGCCCCTGTTGCCCTGAAGCTAACAGCGGGATGCATAATGCATGATGCACTCCAAGCCTTACATAAATACACATAACACTTTAGCAGTTAAGAGGATGGAGCTATTAAAGAAAACAATGTGGGTGTAAAGCAGTTTTGCAGAGATTAAAAAATTTTAAGCCAGGAGCTTTTTCTAAAAGAACAGATTGGATTTCTGATTAGAGATTGGAGGGAATGATAATTGAAATACTCATTTCAATACCAATAGAGTAACATGTGTGAATCTGTCCAACTCATATTTGGTTTGGCTAGAAAGAGAAACAAATAGTGATCACGTATTTCCTTTAAGGGCATAACTTGCTTATTTTTCTCCACCTTGTAGCCTCATTCTTCTGAAATGGATATTTAAACAGTGTACAGTTTACACTTCCCATTTTTTTCATAATTTTACTTTGAAGCTCATGGAGATATGACTTAATGGTTGAAAGAATAAGCATTAAAAAAAAAAGACAAGGAAACATTTTGTGTAATGACATGCTGATTTCTTCATCTACTGCAGCAACCATTGCTTTAACCTCACTGATTGTCTTGTTATTATTACTGAAAATGGCAGATAGGCACAAGCTTTTGATTAATCAGCATGCTTCATCTGAGATCAAAAATCTCTAGGTTGCATGTTCACATCGCAGAGCAGTCTGTTCCAAGAAGGGAACTTTTTTTGAGCACTCTTCTGATGGATAATCTCAAAATCCATTGTCCCTGGAATATTTTTTTGCCTTCCTGTTTTTTCACTTTGACTAAAGTAAAAAACGTATTGCATTTTTGAAATGTCCAAGTTCAGCTTTCATTCCATTCTCTTGGAATTATTGAAAGTTGCAGTATGGAAGACCTGTCCACTGGGAACCTAGATGCAGAAAAGCAAGTTGGACAGTGTTGAGAGGAAGGAAGAGGAAGATTCTCTCACATACTCTGTGACTTTTAATTCTTTTAGTGGTTGTCTAAAGTTGCAATATTCATTTACACTTCAGGTACACTTTGAGTAGCACTGTACTCCTTCCCTGGTAGTGTAGGCAACTCATTACAGAGTATTCCCAGTTCTTCTCTCTCATCCATTATTACATTGCTGTAATTTATTTCCCTTATCCATGAGCATCACCTGATACATTGTGCTGTTATTAGTTTAAACAAACTGCTATCAGCTCCATTAAGAATAAGAAAAAAAAATTATATCTTCATTTATTACTTCTCTAATGCTCTTTTTTTTCCCCTTTAACATAGATCTGAACCATAACATTTTCTGACCTATAATTTTTTTTCTTTTCTAGGAAGAACTTAACATTTCTTGCAAATCAATTCGGCTGACAAATTTCCTTAATATTTGTCTGACAAAGTATTTCTTCTTTAATTCTGAAGGATAATTTTGCTGGTTATGCAATTCTAGTGTGTTTTTAATTTTTTAGAACTTCAAATATCTCACTCTACTCTCCTCTTGCTTGCATGATGTCTGAAGAAGTCTGATATGACTCGTATTTTTGTTCCTCTGTGGGTGAAGTGTCCCCCGACCCCCTCCACTTCACAAACCTGGCTTCTTTTCAAGGCTTTCCTTTGTCTTTGGTTTTTTGAAATTTATATATAATATGCTAGGTGTAATTTTTTAAAATATATTTATTTAGCACCTCATTCAGAGAGTATCCTGGAGATGTGGTTTTCTGTCTGTTGTTAATTTTGGAAAATACTCAGCCATTTGTATTTAATATTTCACCTGTTTCTTTCTCTCTTTCTCTTCCTTCTGATATATCCATTGCATGTAAGGTGCACTTTTTGTAAATGTTCCACACTGCTTGGATATTCCAGTTTTGTTTGTTTTTTTTTTCCCATTCCTTTTTCTCTTTGTTTTTCCACTTGGGAAGTTTCTGTTAACCTCTTTAAGATCACTCTTTCTTTGGCCATATCCAGTCTACTGATAAAGCCCATCAAAGCATTCCTCATTCCTATCACATTGTTTTTTATTTCTAGGATTCCTTTTTGATTCTTCTTAGAGTTTCCACCACTCTGCTTCCATTACATATCTGTTCTTGCATGCCGCCTCCTTTTTCCAGGAGAGCCCCTAGAATTTAATCATAATTTAAAAATTCCAAGTTTGATAATTACAAATTTTCAGCCACATCTGAACCTGGACTTGATGATTGCATTATCTCTTCAGACAACTTTTTGCCTTTTAGTATGACTTGAAATTTTTTGTTGCCAGTCCTACATGATGTACTAGGTAAAAGAAACTGGAGTAAATAGTCCTTTAGTGTGACATTTTTATGTTTATCTGGTTAGGAATTCGGCTGTGTTTACCGTCTTCTGTAGCTATAATATCAGAGGCTAAAATTTCTTCTAGTATTTTTGCTTTTTTCTCTCCCATTGTTTTGGGTTTCTTTAGAGACCTTTTGTTAAACAGAGTCTGGAGATTGCAGTTTTTCAGCTGTAATTTTCTATTATCACAGAGGAGCCCTGTTGATGTAGGTAGTTAGGTGGTTAAGTATTATTTAGGTGGTTAGATGATTACATCTTAGTATTTTAGTCAAGTATGTTCCTGGGCTGTGACCTTCACAATGTTTCTCAGTCCCCGTTCCAGTTGTCTCCACCACCCCACCTTCCCCCACTACCCTGCCCGGGGCGACAGTGGAGGGTACTTAGGTGAGCCAGGAAGGCTAAAACAGGCTGGAGTTGGGTACTTTCCTTCCTCCAGACAAGTTAGACTTTGGTGAAACCTAAGTGTGTTAGTCTTTGGTACTGTGTTTTCTTTTCTTAAAGACAGGCATTGTTAAAGAGAACATAGAATTCTGGGGATATTAAAAAAAATGGTTATTATTATTATTTTTTTACCATATTCCTGCCAGAAGCACAAGGAGATTTTTTTTCTCCCATCTTCACGGTGAGAACCTTGTGGAGCTCTTGGAGGTAAAATTTACAAAACTATGGGGTCCCTCAAGACTGCCCCCCAGTTTTTAACTCCCAAGCTAGTCCACATTGATCCTCCAGTCAATGTAAGTATAGTTTAAGTGTTCCTTCTGGTACCGCCTCCAGCTGCAGGAATCTGTTCCTGGGCTTCTAGGCCTGGTAAGCTGTGATGCTCTTTATCTGCCTGTCTCTACTGTTTGGATGACAGCAGTGTGCCCTTTGACCACAATTCTTTAGTGGATTTAAGAAGAGTTGTTGGTTTTTAGTTTATTTAGGTTTTCTCTTGTTGTGAAGATGAGAGTGAAGACTTTCAAGTTTTTTATGTGTCAAATTGGAAACTACAAGTCCTCACTCTGTAACTTTTGAAAATCAGAAAGTCATTACAATAACTTATTCCATCAATGAGAGGCAGTTTGACCTTATGGCATAAGCTCTGACTTTAAGTAAGTTCTACTTGTGATGCTTACTGTTACTCACCTCCTCATCTGAATGTTTATATTACCTGACTCAAAGAGTTGTGTAAAGATGATATTCTATAAAGAATATATACATAGATTACTTGGCATATAGTATTTGTTCAAACAAATGTTAGTGTCTTCCCTTTCTTGATTTTCTGTGAAGAATGAATTGAAGGTTATTCACAGCTGGGAGGCAGATAAGAAAACAAATCCTGGTTCTCTCTCTCTCTCTCTCTCTCTCTCTCTCTCTCTTTTTTTCCTCTTCACTCAAGCTCTCATTTGCTTCTTTTCTCAGACACCGCTCCTGTAGCTCCATTGTACAATAACACTATACTCCACAGCATGCCACAGATCTGAAAACTTTCAAAGATTCTTCTTTTTGGAATTTATATTCTTATTTCCCAAGTTCATATTTTGAGTTCATTATGTGAGAGCAAATATCCCTATATTCTGGTACTTTGCCCACATTCTCTCCTCATGGAGTTGTTGGGATTCTTCCTTAATTAGCATGAGAAATAAGTGAACTCTCTATCACCAACTGACAGTGTTAGGTTGAAGTTGTTCTGGGGAACACTTGGAAAAAAAATTCTCCAGGTGTTAATGACTGTGCTGTGACAAGCTTCAGCAGTTGTTAGAATGAACTCAGAATTTCAAGATGAATGTAACTGCAGAAGAACTCCATGTTATTAGGGGTTGAGTGATGATTGCAATCATTATCACAACATGGGATGATTTTTAGGTAATGTGAAAATTGTCCCTGAAAGCCATAAGCTTTGTGAATCCATGTATGTATTTAAGTATAAAATGAGCATATGCAGGTGAAATAATCTATTAGCTGAAGAGCTTTAAGCCATAAAATATGAAATTAAAGCAATGTAATATTAAAGCAGAAACAAAACAACTCTTCTATGAAAATGGAGACAGCTTTGTCTAGGGTCATCCGTTACTGCAAAGGCACAATAATTTTAATAGAAAGATAGAAATACTGTGGTCTTGTAACTATTCCTTTTTTTTTTTTTTTTTTTTTTAATTTTTTTTTTCAACGTTTATTTATTTTTGGGACAGAGAGAGACAGAGCATGAACGGGGGAGGGGCAGAGAGAGAGGGAGACACAGAATGGGAAACAGGCTCCAGGCTCTGAGCCATCAGCCCAGAGCCCGACGCGGGGCTCGAACTCACGGACCGCGAGATCGTGACCTGGCTGAAGTCCGACACTTAACCGACTGCGCCACCCAGGCGCCCCTAACTATTCCTTTTTTAATGGTGGAATGCAATTTCTGTAGGTGTGGGGGAATTTCTGCAGATAGTGTCATGAGTGAAGCAAAATATTCTATTTATTTATTTTTTTGTATTACTGTAGCCCAACTCAATAAAGTATCTTCTTTCCAGCTCATCCTGCTTTCCTAACCTCTTCATTATTACATTTTTCTTCTATTATCGTGATTTTATTCTGTCTCTTTTATTCCACTTTCTTCCTTAAAAGTGTATTTCAAAAGAATGGAAATCCTTAACAGTCTTTTACTGACTCTTTTTCTTCAAGTGGGGGTGGAGTTTGTCTTTGGTGTTGGCATTAGATGGAATAAAGTGGTACAATATCCAGACTGTGGAGCCCCACTAGTGCTGATCTGTACAGAAAGACTTTAACACATTTTTAGGATATAAGAAAGGTAGAAACCCTCCATCCCAAAAATGACACTATAGAGTATCTATTAGAAAAGACCGTTTCATTTTATTTATGTCTAAGTAGTGTTCAAATTCACTTCTCAAGCAGCAGTACATGCCCCATGACACTATTTGTCATTTGGTGTCCCACCAATAGGTTAGATAGAGTGTTCCAGAGATTAATTTTCCACTTGTATAATATCTTACCTCTGAAGTGATTAATGCATTTTATTTCATTAAAAGGCACTACCTACACAGTATACATAAAGATGATCAAATATTCATTATCAGTGCTAATCAGGAAACCAGTAGTATGAAATATCTCAAAAGGTTATGAGTAAAAACATTATTTCTGTATGGTTTTGGAAAAGGGTTTTGAGTTTGCACTTGATGTGTGTGTGAATGAACCCTGACCTGTCACCTCATTTTAAATTAGATTGTTGTGATGAATAGGTGGGGATAAGTGGACACAGTTTGCTTAGTACTATTTCTTATTGTTAATTTCCATTAAATATATAGGGAAACTTGCCTAGAAAAAACTGAAAATGAAACTAAAAAATGAAAAGAAGGAAGAAACATAGTGCTGAATGTCCCCACTCCCCTCTAAAATTGCAGCATTATCTTTATACATTTCACGTGCTGGAAAGGATGAGCAATAGCTAGCTAAGGATTTGGGCTTCTAAGATCCACTGCTGGAAAGAAAACCTGAGAGAGTGGAAAACACAAAGGTAAATAAGAGTCAGAAAAAAAACCAAAGGGCAACATCATGGGAAAAACAATCTAAAAATAGTATTTATTATATATTATCAAGAATTGACTTTGCATTTGTATTGTTAAGAGGGAGACATTTGCGGATTCAATATACTTATTTAAATGCCTACTGTGCAAAAGTACTGTGCCAGGTGTTAGCCATAATCTTTATATTTTTCACATTTCATTTCAATTGCTTTCATACGTCTCATGCAAAACATAACAATGTAAACTTGAGAAGACTTCTTTGTTCTTTTAGGCTATTAAAATAAGTTATATTAGCAATTGTCAAACCAGCTGCCACCCTCCTGGTGAAGAGAGAACCATCCTGTTGTATGATATCAGTCCTCATAGCAGAGGGGTTCTCCCTTTCTCCCTTTTTTTTTTTCCTTCATAAACAAAGAGAAGGGGAATAGTTTGTTACTTATCAGGATGTTTATGACCTTTTTTTTTTTTTTGCTTATACAAGCAATGGAAATCTCATGAAACAAGGAAATAGCAACTTTTTAAAAGTTTATTTATTTATTTTGAGAGAGACAGAGGAGGGAAGGAGAGACAGTGCAAGCAAGTGGGAGAGGGGCAGAGAGAGAATCCCAGTCAGGCTTTGCACTGTCAGTGAGAGCATGGTGTGGGGCTCAAACTGTCTAACTATGAGATCATGACGTGAGCCAAAGTCAGATGCTTCACTGGTTGAACCACCCAGGTACCCCAGAAATAACAATTTTCTAAGCATCTTTTAACATCCTCTGTAATTCTCTCCCCAGTTTTCTTCCTGGTGGCTTAATTTAGCATTTAAAAAAATTGAATAAAATGTTTAATAAAAATTATTTTTAAGGAAAGTTGAAACAAAGATCGCATCACTGGCAATTTCATTATTATTCTTTGCAAAACACAAACACAGGGCACATGTTCATTAGATAATATCTAATGTAAGTCCAAATATTACAACTATGAAAGACAGTCCTTTCCTCGATGCTAAAGACTTAGGAAGTTTCATTCATAACAGTCTTGACTGGCCTAATGTGTGCAAAAAGTTTACATTTTTGGGATACTAAGTAAAAATGAGCTATCACAAATGTGTATGTTAGGAAAATAGTATGTTATTATGTTAAAGTTTGAATAGATCCATAATTTTAAGTATGGAATTGGCAAACTGATTTGTCGTGTAATTTATATTGTTTTTTCTAGATGGCTTTTTTTCTTAATGAATACAAAAAAAAAATCTCCTAAAACAGTTTGGATGTCTGCTCAACTGAGTTCTTAAAAGTAGGAATGAGTTAGGACTGTAAATATCATTAGCGGCGGAATGGTCCAAAACAATAATTTTTACATTATTCTTGTCATATGGGAGAATTGCAAGACAAGTCATAAACTAACAAAACTGTCTTTATTTAAATTAATTGGAATTGTCAATGGTTGATATCCTGGTGTTTTCTTTATTTAAACCAGCATAAGCATCTCCTGGATTATGAATCAGGAGACTTAGATTCTATCACTGATTAGCTCTGTGACTTTGTCTATTTTACATAAGTTATCTTGGAACCCAGTTTCCTCATCCCATGTATCAACAGGTGTCAGTGGCTCCACCCAGATCCCCTTGGATTCTTTTACTGTTTCTGTATGATCTTTCCTCAACATCTGTGTTCTTTCACTTCTAGGGACCTGTACTTCTGCTGCTCCTTATAAGTAAGATAGGACATGTTTTGCTAGAAAATGCAGGGCCAACAGTGTATGGGAATTTATGTTGCCCTGCAGCAGCTTTTAGCCGAAAACTGCCTTGTGCAGAAATGTGAGGGCACAGTCCCTTCGTTTCTGGTTAGAATAAACTCTGAGGTGTTGTTTACACTCTAAAGCTCACCTTCATGATTAGTCTGATGGTAGGACTTTGCTTGAAATCACACCCTTTTTGGCTTCTTCCCTTCTTGCTTCTTGTATTTCTTTACCTGCCTGAAGGTACTTCCTTAATGCATCAGTTGCAGATCCTCATCTGAGTTTCTTCAAAACACAATCCAAGACACCTACAAAATCAGATGCTAGAATGAAGTCTGCTTCCCGTCTAATACTCTGATTTAAATTATAGTTTAAAATATATATGCATTTAGTGACAGACCATATCAGTATTCTGTACTCATTTCTAGTGAACAAAGAGCAGTAACAACATCATCCCTTAATCAATTTGATTTCTATGTTATAGAAAACAAACTACGATTATGCTTGTACCTACCAGGATATTCATAAAAATTAAAGGGACATGTTATTTTGGTAGAGTGTCTGTTGACATAAAACTCTTATTTGGATTCTTTTGAGATTAGGGAAGACAGAAATTATGTATGTAATTATACAAAGTTGACACTAAATTACCTGAGGTTGAGGGTAAAGAGATTTTCTTTGTAGTTTTCACATGCTGGTTCTCAGGAAGACAGAAAATCATGACGAGCCTTTGTCAGTAGATTTTAGGTTTTGTGTTGTGTTTGTTTCTTTAAGGAAGAGAAAGAACTTCAAGCAATTTGTGATCAGAGAACAGTGTCAATTGACAAGAATGCAAAGACACAGTAGGTGTGTCTACTCCCAGTATCATCCAAATGAAATGTGGAAACATAAAAGTTGGATTCTAGTTGAGCTACATAAATGAGGGCAAATTCTTAGAAATAAGCAGTGATATTTAGCAATGCAAGGTATGTGTGCTCATGGTTCTATAATCCTTATGTTGAGAAATGAAAGAAGAGAAATATGTCAATAATTTAGAGACCACACATTTACATAATATACATTAGGTGTATAACATTCCTACTGGTTTTTTTCCAGGTCCTTTTTTTAGGTTTGGCTGAGACTTCTGGATAATGCAATGATTATGATGAGTTGCGTAATTATGACACAGAGAGTTTCTATTTATTTAAATGTAACTATCTGACAGGGATGCCTGGGTGGCTCAGTCAGTTAGGCATTTGACTCTTGATTTTGGCTCAGGTCATGATCTCATTGTTTGTGAATTCGAGCCCTGCATTGGACTCTGCTCTGACGGTACAGAGCCTGCTTGGGATTCTGTCCCCTGTCTCGTCTCATCTCTTCTCTTCTCTTCTCTTCTCTTCCCTTCTCTTCTCTTCCCTTCCCTTCCCTTCCCTTCCCTTCCCTTCCCTTCCCTTCCCTTCCCTTCCCTTCCCTTCCCTTCCCTTCCCTTCCCTTCTGTCTCTCTCTCCCCTCCCCTGCTTTCTCTCTCTCTCTCTCTTTTAAAAAATAAATAAGCGTTAAAGAAATAACTATCTGACAGACACTTTTTTAAGCCCTTTCTTTACATGTATTATCTAAGTCATTCTTGAACAACCCTGTGATATAGGTATTACTAGCTACATTTTGATTTAAAGAGTTAACTTCATTTATTAATCGGTTTTTCCTTTTGTTGAACACCCACCTGTAATAAGCATTGTACTAGTTTCTGGTAATCAGTAATAAAGAATGTAGACTTGGTCTTTGTTTTCATGTGGCTTACAGTTTAGGGAATACAGCTGCCCACATAAAGAACAGTGAATTTGAATTTAAACAGATCTTTCATATGCTGAATCTCACAGTCTTTACATTATCCTATGGTTTTTGACAAAAGAGTAATTGAAATTCTACAGAAGGTTACTACTGTCTTTTAACTTGATGAACACATAATAGATAAAATTATCCATTTATGGATTTAAGGTGTCTCCTTTTCCTCTTGGATCAGAATGTGATTGAAACTTTACTAGTTGGAGATTGATGCACCATGTTCATTTTTCATCTTAAACATTGTGTACAAAGTCCAGGTATTTGCCTGAGGTATCACAAATAGCAAAACGGACTAGAACACCTTCCCAGTCCAGAGCTTCTCATCAAGGTAGATTGCTGCTCACAAAGATTGAATAAATTAGTTTGCTTTCTTTTCTTAGATAATGAGATCCAGATCCACCCCCCCCACTTCTCACTCTCTCTCCCTTTTTTTTTTTTCCAAGACAGAAACTCTGAGTTCTCAGTTGCAACAGATTTTTATTTTATTTTAGTATAAATGGTCCTACCATCATGTCCTTTCTTTGTAACTCACTTAGGTAGAGTGATTCCTGTAACACGGAACAGCATGTTAGAGTGAGGCCCAAACTCTAGAGAAGGACACACTGGACTTTCAGTCTTAGTTCTGTCCTTTATATATTTGTGTAATAAATCTTTAGAAAATTACTTAATCCCTCAAAGCCTTTTTTTTTGCATTAAAAAATTAGGATAATAAAATCTACCTAACCAGTTACTGTGAAAAATTGAAATGAAGTAATATATGTAAAATTTATAATACAAGTAGAAAAACAAGTTAATTTCTCCAGTGCTAAAGTATGTGGTACATAGTAAACACTATATGATTGGTAGTAATTAAATACGAAATTAGGGAAATAATGATGTGTGGTTCCCCATGTTATTGAGGTCAGGTATAAGAAAATGATAGATTAGGAAAGTTAGAGATTTTCGGTGTTTATGGTTTGCCATCACCTACCAGACTTCAACAGTACTGATAATATGTCATGCATATTTATAATAATTGGAGTGTTTTATAAAACATTATATTGAACTCAATATAGTATTAGTTTTTAGCTTCAAGTATTTTGTTTTAATTGATTATTTGCATCCCTGAGTGACAAAAAAATTCTTATTTGTAACTAAAAATTTTAAAGAAAATGTTATAAATTTTTGAGTATAGGTGAAGAATGGGATACAGAAGGCAAAGTCTGAGGCTGATTTTTCTAAAGAGGTAAAAGACACATTTGTTTTTATATGTACTGTTAACTGAAATGGGATACAATCTACCTTTATTCTGTCATGTTTCTATCATTCTGCATTAGTTATGATAATTATCATAATTATGCTCCTGTATTATCTTTTAACATCACTTTTATTATTCATTGTATGGCTACTGCAGATTTGACACAAACTTGTTTTCCAATTGGCCTCACCCAAAAGTTCATCTATTACTTTCAAGTAGAGAGGAAAAAAAGTACCCATTTTCTGACGCATCAATACTGTATTAGCAATCTTCTAAAAATTTGGCAATGTAAGTTATGGAAAATCTATCTTGTTGTCAGTTTAATTGCAGAGAGATTGATGACTCTCAGATTTATTGCTCATTTGTAGTTCCTCTTTTATGAATTGCCTATGTTTTATATTAATTTTCTTGTATGGTTGGGGAAATTATTTTATTTTTTTGTAAAGCTGTTTGTGTCATTTCTAATCTTATTCTTTTATGCAGTTTGATTTTTAATTATGTTCTATTTTCTCAAATATGACTTCTAAATTAGTCACATTAATTTGTGGTTTCTGCCATTGGGCTAATGCATTAGAGATATTATATAAACAGTCACTTACATTTCATCCTAACAATTATGAGTTATTTCAACATAAAAACCTTTATTCTATCTGGAATTTATTTTGGTGAAATAGCTAAGTTATTTTTTCAAATGGATTTCCAATCGTTATACCATTTAGTAAATAATCCATTATTCTCCCCAACTATGTAAATATGTGCACAAAAATAGTTATATGTATTTGGATATCAAGTGTCACTCTTACTGTTTTAATTTTATAGCTTTATGATTATTTGTTTTCACATTTTTTTCTGTAAGTTTGTGAATTTATTTTTTTTCACATGAACCTTAATATTTTATCCATTTGAAAATAAAATTCCATTGGGAATTTTATTGAAATTTACTTAAAGATTAATTTGGGGAAGCATATATAATATAACTTCATTCCTATTAGATGTTTGTTAGTATCTCATGACAATCTTGTATTCAAGAGACTACAGATTGGAACCATTGCTTATAGGAGAATAATTTTCAAAATGTGATTATTGTTGTGATTCAAACTGTGTTCCAAAGTTCCCTAAAGATCCCATGGAGGTACTTTGAAGAATGTCATTGAGCCAGAGAAGACCAGAAGATAGAGATAATGTGTGTGTGTGTGTGTGTGTGTGTGTGTGTGTGTGTGTGTGTGTGTACATTCATATGCACAGATCTTCAACAAGATTAGCTCTACTTTAATTGTACTTTCATACTATATTTTATTTGAAGAAAGGTCCATATGATTGATGAATGGAATTATAGACAAAAGAGAAGTTTCTAGGCATGTACTGCAGGACTTTACACTTAGCCCTATTTTGTTCTTTTTTGTATTTTTTAAAGGCAATGATATGGGGCAACTGGGTGGCTCAGTCAGTTAAGTCGCTGACTTCAGCTGAGGTCATGATCTCATGGTTCGTGAGTTTGAGCCCCATATCAAGCTCTGCGCTGACAGCTCAGAGACTAGAGCCTGCTTCGGATTCTGTGTCTCCCTCTCTTTATGCCCTTCCCCTGCTTTCTCTCTCTCTCTCTCTCTCTCTCAAAAATAAATAAACATTAAAAAAATTAAAGGCAATGACTTATTCATAAATAAATCAAAGGTTTATACTACTGTCTGACAAAATGGAGTGGAAGGAATAATAGATATATCAAGGACTAAATCAGGATCTCTCTCCTCCATAACATGACAAGTAAAACCCAAGGATAAATTTAAGAAAGGGTAATTTAAGGTGAATTGATAGAGGTTAGTACTTGGTTCTAAAATTCTAATAGCAGAGATTTAGGATTGGGGAGATGCAGCTTAGCAGCAGGACATCTACAAAAAGATGTGAGAGATTTAGCCATTAGCGAGTTTCATATGAATCATTAGAAGGCAGAAGTCATCAAGAAGAAAATTACGATCTTGGATTCTGTTGCTCTCCCTATATTAAGTACAATATTTGGCAGTAGCCAGATGTATCTGTAGAAACACTTTTCATTCCTTATGCTGTACTTGAAATGAGTTAAAAACAAATTGAGTTTGTTTCAGAGAACAGAAATTAGACAATCAAGAGAGTTAAGGGAGACTCTAAACCTTATTATGTAAGAATAGTTGAGGGAAATAAGGAATATTTCGCTTGGAGAAGGAAAGATTCAGAGAGAATGAGACAGCTGCTTGTAAATATTTGAAGTATTGCCATGAGGCTATATGGTCCCAAGAATGCAAACTAGGATCAGTTTTTATATACTACAGGGACATGGATTTCAGCACAAAATAAGGAAAAGCTAATAGCTAGAGCTATTTGAATATCAAACAAGCTCTCTTGAGAAGTAATATGTAGCCTATCATTGGAAATGTTCAAATGTAGGCAGGGGATAGCCACTTCAAGGGGGATATTGTAGGAGAGATTCAAGCATAAACGGGTAGCTAAATGAGATGATGGTTAATGCCGCATTCCAATCCACAGATTTTGTACTTCTGTTACTTAGGGGTTTCATTTGACTGTAAACTCAGTGTGAATTAAAATGAAAGGTTTTTTTTTTTTTCCCTTATATGAAAAAAAACAGTTTTAAAGGGAGGAAATTTAAGACTGGTTATAGTTTTACTGTGTTTTAAGTCAGGTCACAATGGCAAAGTGAAATGTATAAGGTTCATTGAAAGCAAAAGGGAGGGAATAGGGGAGAATGTATATATATTAAGGATATCTTCACATATGAAGGAGTTCTCATGTGGGTGTCTTTAGGTTAACTTTGTGATGACTGTATCAACATTTCAGGAAAGCAGATTAAACTCAATGTAATCACAAGTGAACCAATGATATATTTTATAGTAGATTGCTTCACAAAGAAGCACATTCAATGTTTATACAGCTGTAATTATTAAAATCAGAATAAACAGACTCTAATACTTGCTTATCTTCTACCTAGCTCTATGAGTGGAATATGTCCCTTGCCCTCTCTTGGCCCCAATTTCTTCACTTGTAGTGGGAAGTAATTTACAATAAGTGACAGCTAATTTTCCTCCCACTTCTGAAATGCTAAAACTCCACACACAGGTGCAGGTCTGTGTTTCGTAACTCATTCCCTTAAGACCTACTTCCATCTTTCCTTTATTATAGCCAACTCCAATGACGATTACACTCTTGTTTCAAAACTTTACAGTGATTGCCTGCTCAGAAGTCCAGTGAGTTTTATATCATCCTGATTTAGGGACCTTTAAACCCCATTAGTCAGTTGAGCAGAACTGTTTTGAAACTTGAAAGTGACTGTTGCTCATTTGGGGTATCCTTGGGGAATCTTATATGAAAGGCATTCAGGTAAGGTAAAATATTTTAAAAACATGGCTCAAATGTAATTAATGAATGCACCCATACAAAATCCCTTTGGAAATTGAAATAAAATTCAATGACAGGATATGATCTTTGGATATGATGTTTCAATGCTGTCTTTTATCACAGTCGGAGAGAGGGAAAGAAGGGAATCAAGCAAACTCTAACCATAATCTGAGTTTAAGAATCTTACTGAAGTAATCTCTTTCATGAGTCACTATAATTGGCCACTGATAGAGTCAGATATAGTATGCATTCAGTAAATGTTTGTTGATTATAGATTTATTTTATTCTGAAGAACAATTTTAAAATATCTCATTCTTCATTTCCATTCTTTGGCCAAACTCCAGCATGAAAAGTATATTAATGTCAGACATAAGAGGTAGCAGTAAGGTTTCGTTGCTATATATTGCATGGATTGTGACAAATAAAGACGTGATTAACTAATTCCATTTCTCTTGGCTTCAGTTTCATCATCTATGAAATTAGAAACTTGAGTTAAATGAATCAAAAGTTACTATCTCCATCTGAACTTCTGTTATACTCCATTGATGGGATTATACTTTGCGGTTCAGTCCCAAAGAACACATATGTTTTATCATCTGTTATTTGTCACTCAACCCTGCCGTGTTGAGAAGCTCACAGCCACAATTATGTTTCAGAAAGTTAGCATTGTAGTGGTGGAGACAGAAACAGCAGCTTTGAAAATTGCATACCTGTGGTCATTTCAGATGCAAGAATGCAATTTTTATTCTACTTTTCCCTCATATTCTCTTTCTCTCTCTTGCTTTTCTTTTTTTTTTTTGTCAGAAGAAAGGGATGAAAATTTGTAAAGTTTTGAGCACGATTAACTTAGATACCCAAAAGTCACATTTTTTTTTCTAAGAAAAGCAATACATTATTTGGTGAACTTAATACTAGCGATAATACTTCTTAATTCTCTGGAAAAAATATAAACTTGAAGAACATTTTTTTTTGTAGTCTTTTGGAAGAAATAAAAAGACTGCAAAAGCCTAAAATGGACAAAAAGCTGCACCAATAAAATGTAAAAGTGTCATAGCTGTTACTTGAAACATTAAATAGGTGTTAATAATCTTAACACAGTTTCTGTGGGAAAGTTGGCAATGCCAAAGTCATGCCTCTGATTGGAATTTTTAAGAGTCTCACATGTTTTTGCTTCTTGAAGTGCACAAAGATAATCAGGATTGATACGCAGGGGGAAAAGAAATCATAAATGAATTAATTATGCTATAAAAGTGTATTTTAGCAGGGCGAGGTATTTTGTGGTACTTTCATATGGATTAATACTGTGGAAAGACCTCAGCTCTGTGACCACTCTGAATTTCAAGTTCCTATTTTGTGAAGTGGGTATAATGGCTCAAAAAAGCATCACATTTGTGGCATTTAAAATAAATGTTAATAAATTATACATATAAACCTTGTGCAACATTTCAATATCTAAAGGAAAAAGAATTATTTTATAAAAAGAATGCTTTTAAATAAGTAAATGCACAAAATACTGTATGTGTAATAGTCACAGACATGATCCTTATGTTTTACTGGTTTATGATATGAGGCAGAATATGAATCTATGCCGAGATTATCAACTTTTTAAACATATGATGAAGAGATATAGAAAGTTGAAATCTCTAATCAGTCTAAAAGGGTAGCAGCACATAAACTGTAGGAATCAGAAGGAGGAACAGTTTGATGGGGAATGCAGGGAGGTTGATTCACCAGTCTGTGCTTGCATTTGGATAAGACCGCGGCAATTCCACTGACTATTTCTTCAGAGCCAGGCAGGTGTCCAAATGCATAATAGTGGCTCAATTATTGTTTGCTAAATAAACTTGAAAGGGAAGGGACTTATTGAAATTCTAAAAGTAGCTTACACACTGGTGTTTATAAAATCTTTTAAAACTTTTTTTCAGGTAGGGGCACCTGGGTGGCTCAGTTGGTTAAGAGTCTGACTTTGGCTCAGGTCATGATCTCGGGTCCGTGAGTTTGAGCCCTGCGTCGGGCTCTGTGCTGACAGCTCAGAGCCTGGAGTCTGCTTCAGATTCTGTGTCTCCCTCTCTCTCTCTCTCTGTCTCTCTCAAAAATAAATAAAGATTTAAAAAAATTTTGATATAAAACTTTTTTCCTGTAAAATAAATCCCCATTGAGATATCATATTCCTTTCTGCTTTGTTATTTGATGCAAGTGGTGTGAAATGATGGTAACACTTGGAACTCTAAAACTGTTAAGAATATTGTTCGAATTTATCATTTCAAAAGTAATCAGGATAGCCTTTGAGAGGAGTTGAAAATATGCTGTTATCTCTGTATAGCAATAGAAAGTCGATACTTCCTTTTTTTATTCTTATTTTTTTTAATATTTATTTATTCTTTCTAGAGAGAGAAAGAGAGAGAGAGAGAGAGTGAGCGAGCAGGGGAGGGATAGAGCAAGAGAGGGACACAGAATCTGAAGCAGATTCCAGGCTTTCAGTTGTCAGCACAGAGCCTGATGCTGGATTCGAACTCATGAGCTGTGAGATATGACCTGAGCCGAAGTCAGATGCTTAACTGACTGAGCCACCCAGGGGCCCCGATACCTTCCTTTTATAATTCTTTCTAGAATTAACTCAACTTCCCTTTATTTGAAATTCTATTTTGTTACAGAGAATCATGTATAGACACTAAAGAATATTATCCTCCTTCTCTTAAAGGCCCTTCTATTCAATGAGTCATTCAATCTAATTACCTGGAATTATACTTCATTCTTCACTCTTCCCTACATGCAATAAAATGCCAAATATTTCAGATTCTACTTCTGAAATATTTCTTATAGAATTACCCCTCCATCATCACTATTCTCTTCTAATACAGGTTTTAATCATCATTCACCTTGACGATGGCAACCGCCTCTGACATAGCTCCATGTACTGTTTCAAATTAAAATGCTATTCTACAATCAAAGCAATCTTTCTAAAAATGCAAATATTACCTTATCACTTCCATGCTTAAAACATTCAGTTATGTATAAAGTATCTTCAGAATAAAACAGGCATTTAAAAAATACCACATAAAGCATTTTCTTTCTCCTGACTGGTCTCTTAATATTCGTTGCTTTAAGTGTTATTCTTCATTAATGTTAAATATATTGTAGTTTCCAACATATATCATGCAGTTTCATAACTTCATTAATCAGCAGATATAATTATAAAATTCAAAATTGATTGTACAAATGAATGATATTTTATCATGGGTCAAATAAGTCCTGTGAAAAATCACTGGACAAAGTATTTCTGATTACCTCCTTTTCTTAGTCCAGACATCTCTTTTTCCAAAGCAAGTGTATTTTCCACTTTAGATAGTAATTCTGGAGTTCAGGTGAAGCAAAGGATAAGAAAATAAAAACACAGAGAATTCAAGCCTTAAAATATGTGTAATGCTAAGAACTGGGATTTCTAAAACCCTAAAACCTACACCAGTTTGAGTGGTTGGTTGGGTAAAGAAGTAACTTTTAAAAGTATAGGAAGAAATTATAAAGTTGCAGGAGAAGCATGGCATATTGCATAGTAGTTAAACATGTGAGCCTTGGAGGCAGAAAGCCTCCGGTTATATCTTTGCCTTGCCATTTATTAGGCATGTGACCTGAGCAGTTCTGACTGTTCTATGCCTCAGTTTCCTTAGATATAAGCTAAGAAAAATAACAGTACCTACTTTACACAATTATACTGAAGACTTAATGTGTGTGTATGTGTGTTTGTGTGTGTATTATCATTTATAAATTTGTCTGGCACATAGTAAGCATTCAGTAAATATTATTATTATTATTACTATTTAAGGGAAAAGATATGCAATAAAATGTTTTTTTTGTGTGTGTGTATAAGTGGGAACACAATGGTTCCATAGAAGATTTATTTCTGATTATCCGTATAAGAAAATACCGAGTTTCCAATGTTCAGAACAAATGCCTCTTACTGCAATTGAGAAATAATAATTTGCTGCCTCTCATATTTAGGGATTTGATTTTCCTTTTGTATCTGCACTACATTTAATTCTAAAAGGAATAAAGTGTTGTGTATTGTGATGTAGTAAAGATTGAATAATGTGAAAAAACTTGCCACGTGGTAAAAAAGATGCAAACTACAGTCTATTCTTGTCTGTATATTTTTGTATGTTATTTAGCAGTAAGACTAATAATCCAAACATGCGAGTTGTCTTGGGCCCAAACCAAAATATATGAATGAAAGTAGAAGAAAGATACATAGCATGTTTTTCTTAGAATACATTTTTTATTGGAATAAGATCTCTGTAATGTGTGTGTCTATGTGTTCTTTTCCTTCTTCCTTTTCTTATGAGTGATGAGAGGTTTATGTATAAAGTCTATGTCTCTTCTAAGTCAAGAGGGTATGCCACTGTCTCAGATCAGCATTACACATTTGTTAATTTCTATGGAGTTGCTTGGGCACCATAGAACTGAAACTCACCATGCATCTACTGTACCTAGGATTACGAGAGAAATCTTCATAGTCTACACTTTGGCATGGATTTGTTGTGTATAAAAAACTTAAAAAAAAAAAAAAGCAGTGTGGATGGAAGATGGTGCTAGATGCAATGTTAAGATTTTGTATTTTAGCTGTATTTCTAAGAGCTGACATTGCCAATGTTTTAGTAGAAGAGTAATGACTTGTAAAGGTGAAATAATTAGGCTGTGCTTAAAACGGGCAGAATTATTCCCTCACTGCACAATCTGATCCACAATCCACACTATTGTTCTTGCCAGAAATATACACATGGTTTCTCCCATGATGTTTATAGCCAAGTCAATCCTAACATCGAGACCACTGTATTTCTTAAATAACTTTCAAATATACCCATATCACTTTTGTTTTTAACAACTATTTTGAGGTATAACTTACATATCATAAAATTCACCTGTTTTTAACTATTCAATTCAATCATTTTTAATAAATTCCTAAATTGTTCAACCATCATCATAATCCAGTTTAGGAGATTTTCTTCCCTCAAATAGTTTTCTTCATGTCCATTTACAGTAAACCCCCATTGGCCCTACTACCCCCCTCCCCCAGAAAACTGCTTATCTGTCTCTATCTATATATTTGCCTATACTAGATATCTCATTTAAATTTAATTATATAATATGTGGTCTTTTTTTTTCTTTCTTCTTTCATTTAGCATAATGCTTTTGAGGTTCATTTATGTTGTAGCATGCATCAGTATTTCATACCTTATTATTTCTGAATAGTATTCCATTATGTGAACATATCATGTTTTGTTTCTCCATATATCAGTTGATGGACATTTGAGTTATTTCCACTTTTTGGCTATTAGGAATAATACTAGCTTCATGTGCAAATGTTTGTGGGGACATATATTTTCATTTCCTTTGGGTAGTTACTTGGGAGTGTAATTACTGGGTTGTGAGAGGTCATCCACATTGATTCTTGACCCACCTTTAATTCATTAATATAACCATGAAAGTGGTCTTTGTAAAATGAGACCTTATTCATGCCACATATCTGTTGAAAGCTCTGAAAGATCTCCCAATGTTTATTCATGCTTTGTGGCAATAGATAGAATCTCATACAAAATGTAGAGGCATTACTTGATCTTATATCTGTCTCATTCTTGCTTCCTTCTCTATAGGAATATTGGCTTAAAAAATTTTTTTTGGAAGTTTGTTTACTTATTTTGAGAGACAAAGAGAGGGGGGAAGGTGGGGGAAGGGCAGAGAGACAGGGAGAGAGAGAATCCTGAGCAGGCTCCACACTGTCAATGTGGGGCCCCATACAGGGTTTGAACTCATGAACTCATGTGAGATCATAACCAGAGCTGAAACCAAGAGTGGGGTACTTAACCAACTGAGCCACCCAGGCACTTCAAGAATATTGGCTTTTTAGTAGCTAGTTAAAGGAACTAGATTTTCTTATGTCCTAGTGTCTTCAGATTGCCCCTCTTTATGTTTGGCAGCCTACAGTGTTATTCCCACTGCATTTAGTAGTTAATCCATCTTTTAGATCTAAGCTTCCTTAAAGAAGCTATCACTGACTCTTCAGTTTTTTTTAGGGTCTGTCTGTATGTGCACCCAAGCTTCAAATTTTACTTACTATTATTTCTCACTACTGATATCAATTCATTATGTGAGTTATCATTGCTTAAAATGTATTTTCTGGCAAATCTCAAGGTCCATGAAGCCAAAGATCAGATCTGTCACACACATTACTATGTCTTCAGCTCCTATATAGTTAAAGACTCATAGAAACTTCTCAGTAAGTGTTTTTAAAATAAGTGAATGGACTCAAGAGGCAATTGATGATTGATCGGATGTTAATGTAGATAGTAGTAAACTCAAGAACATCTTTCGTATTATAGGTGTTAATAGAGAATGGAACGCTAGTTTTCACTGGGAAAAAGTAACTACCCATAGTGGGCAAAGGGAGAAAAGACTTATTTGATGGCATACGTGTAGATATTTTTTTTTCTCTCTTTATCTCATTTTCTTTTCAGTGTAGAATGAATATAACTCATACTGCCTCCTTGAATAACTTATTGTACTGCGGGATATGGTAGTTTGGGCCTGATGTGAAATTTTGAATTGCCATATGCAAGAGATAGGCACAGGAGTAGGTAGAAAACATATTATGGAATTTGCTATGCATTAATGCATAGTGATGAGGAGAGATTCTGAAATGAGATATGGAGGAAGAAAATCAGTATGGGACAGTGTTTTAGGATGCTTGATAATGAGAAAGTGATGACTAATGCTATCCAAGGGAGAGCTCGTATTTCCTGGGATTGTGGTAGCCAAATTCACAGTAGGAAGAGGCAGCCTGTAAGAAACAAAATTTATTTTTTTTAACATTAGAATGCTTTCAAAGTGAAGTGATTATAAACTCACAAAATTTTTCTCACAAGTTCTGTGTCTGAAAACAATGTTGTAATGTCATGGCATCTATCCTACAGTAAATTTTAGGGATGGTTATTATTTATAAATTTATAAATATATAATTTAAATTTATATAATTTATAAATTATAAAATTTAGGGATGGTTATATCTTAAAATATGAGTTGAAAATCACCACATTCTTGAAATTCACTTGAACTTTAGATACTGACATGACATTGATTGGGAAAAGGGCTCTAATTTTCTGTAGTACTGGTGCACTTTTTAATTTTAATGAGAAGACACAAGTGAATCAGGAGTGTGAAGAATGTCGGCCAGTTGTACAGCTGCAAGTTTCAATAAGGATGGCAGTATCAGGAATGGACTCTGATGGTGGAAACTCAAATTCTGGCCATGTATTAAGAAGCTAAGGAAAAGCTCTTAGAACCTAGGAGAAAGGAGTATTTGACTTTCAAGAAAGAAGTTTAAAAATTCTCTCAAATATGAAGGAAACTGAGCAGATTTTCCCAAGAAGACAGCTTCTCCAGGCAGTAGGATAGTGACAGCAAAGCCCTTGTACAGAAAGTTTATGCTGAGGAGTTATCAGATATAGGGAAGGCTCCAAATCCAAGCAAGGGTTTGTGAAGGGAACACAAGGCTTCTCTAATTCTCCTGGAAACATTTGGTCATTGGAATAACTAAGGAACTCACCAAATTAACTTCTGGCTTTTGTTGCCATAGCACCCAAAGTTCACCTCTGCCCAGGCTCTTACATTTTCATTGCCTGTGTTATTTTCCATATGTCTATCCCATAATACCTCTGTTCCCTTCAGACCAGATTGTGGCTTGTATGTTAGGACCTTGAGTGCCTAGCACAGCTATGTACCACACAGTAGGCACTCAGTGTGGCAAATAAGTGGGTAGCTAGATAAATAGATGCATAAATTAATGATTCATCAATCGTTGCAGTGGGCCAATAGGGATGACTTTCTTTCTTCAGCATGGAGGCGTACATCAAACATTGGGAGTTAGTAGGGGAAAGTGCAAGCTTCATTCTGTAGTATTTTATTATCTGCTGCCACAACTTTAAAATGATGCTTTAGCAGACACCACACTGTGGAGTATAGAGGTAATTTTTAAATGATTTGCAGTGTTTACAGTAGGCTAATTTTCAAATATTTGGGGTGCATATGTTCTTGCATAAAAACCATTTGCTGGCAAATATATTTCTCAAACTAATGTAATGTTCCTGTCTAGTCTACTGTGCCTAATTTAAAAAGTGGAAGATGATGTGGAACTTTCTGGCAGAAAGTTGAGTGATAACACACGTTAATGAAGGCAAAGTGTATGACATATCAATTTAGGTCTCATTGGATCAAAGCATAACTTGCATAAACATGCAATGTCATCATTGTATAGCTCCTTGTCCTTAAATTCTCGGTACCGAGATTTGAAACAGGGCATTCTTTCTGTGCTACTGTTGGCAAATAATGTTCATTGCCATCAATAATGCCATTTATTTAGAAAAAGCAGGGATGACATTTCACCACTTTTCCTTAAAGGGTCATAAAGCTGCAAACTGTCTCTGGATGTCTCTGCTACAGATATTAACACCATGAGAGAAATCACTTAGCCCCAAGAAGCCCTTTTCCTTTGCAAATATAGGGATTATCAGTGATGAAAAAAAGAAAAGAATAAAATAAAATTCTAAAGTATCTTTGAAAATTTTAAGTCCTTTTTGACAGACTAACCATCCCCTTTGATTTTTTTTTTTTTTTTTTGGTGTGGATTAATAGCCATAGGAGATGGGTTAAAAAAAAAATCCATGGTACATTTTTATTTGATTCCCAAATTAACATAATGCATTGATTTTTTTTTTTATCTTCCTTTGTTTCAAGGAGCGCAGGAATTTAAAGGATTTTGTCTCTGTGTGTTACTTTGCTCTGTCAGCATCAGCTTGGAAGAATGTACTGTGGAGGCTGGCATATCCAGTAGCATAAAGCACGGCAGTGCTAGATATTGCCTCTGGCACAAAATGTACAGTACTAATAATACCTCATTTATCGTACTACTGCCCATAGAAAACCTGTAAGTGCTAAGCATAATTCATTTTATCTGCACTAGCTTACTAATCCTTTTGCATTAGCACTTTCCAAGGCGTTCGTTGTTGGCAATTGTCTTCCAGGCAGGAGGCATTTAAAGTTCTAGGTGCCAAGGAGTTAAAGTGGTATGGAATTATTAAATCATTGAATTTCCTATGTGCTGAAATGCCGGGGTAAATAAATCCTTTTGCTTATGCAGATTTGGTCCATCAGATATTCTTGGGAAGTCTGTCATCATTAAAGATGTAGAAGCCACTTTGCCAAGCATGTAATGCTTTGTTTGTCTTTTTGGCACATTCAGTATCATAGTTAGGAAAGTTTTGAGTTCATGGAAATTTATTAAAGTACAATCGAGACAAGGTAAGCGGGTTTAAGTGCTATGGGAAGTTACCCTTTGCCACTTTTTAGTTTAGCTTTGCATCAATGGTTTTGGAGTTTTAAAAAATTTTTTAGTCTTGGAAACATTTATTCAGCTGAAATATTTGGAAGAAGTCCAACACATAAAATGCACACTAGGGGATTTTCTCTGCTTGAAATGCATGTGAGCTGCTTGGAGCCCTGCCTGCTTGGCCCTCCTAGTCTTTCATCCCCTGCCTCTAGCATACCCATATCACCCTCTCAGTACTCTACAGAGTACAATTTATAAAGCACTCTCTTAGACCATAACTACTTGAGAGAAAATTGAATAGAATACCAGTGTCAAAAATCACCCTGTAGTGACCAAGGTAGCAATAACAAATTAATTTAGTTTAGTTGTTCATTTATTTAATTAGGATTATATAGGTATATGTTTTTTTTTTCTATTTCAGACATAAGCATAATTCCTCCCTCCAAGATGGATTGAGCAAAACAATTCATGTAAAAAAAAGTGCTTATAGGACTGTGCCATTTATATTAAAGCCTTCCAGTGCTTTTCCTAGACCGAGATGCAGGAGTCTGGGTATGTGCTATTGGGTGTATTTCTTGTCAAAACCAAACAAACAAACCCCCCAAAAAATGAAATTTAAAAGATGGAATTAAAATTCAATCTGGGAATACATGAAACAGAAAGCCTGAAAAGTCTCAGGAGAGGAGAGGACAGCAATATAAGGTCTCAGGTGGAAGAGTGGAAACAAAGAATGCAACATCCAGGTTCAGAACAAAGTTGAGAGCACTCTTCTCAAAGGAACGTTTCTGGAAAGAAAGCAGACAGGGTGGTGAGGAAAGAATCTTAATAGATGAAGACCCCTGTCACATTAGGAACATTCACTGCATATGTATTTTGTGGATAAACGGACATGTACTCTTACAGACATATTTTGTAAAAAGTACTGAGGAAAACTCAGGAAACAAAGATGGGGCAATGTCAAGTTTATGGAAGTATTTAAGAACAGTTGAAGGATAAATAGAAGTGGGTCACGTACAGAGCATGTACCCAAACATGACAAACCTGGGAAATAGTTCAGCATTGTTGAAATTCAAAGTAAAAAAGGTTGGAGTGGAAAAGCATAGAGCTATATATTTGGGCAGTAGCCAGATCATAAAGGGCAGTGCCTTCCACGTAATCAGGTTAGAGTTTGTCCAATAGCCTATGGGGAGTCATTAAAAATTATCATGCAAAGGATTAGCAGGGTCAGATTTGTATGCTAGAATGATATAACAGAAGAAGGGGAGACTGGAGACCCATGGACTGAGAGAGTGATTCTTATTGTTGAAAGGCAGTTTCCCAAATTGTATTAACCAGGAGAATTCCATGGGTAGAAGTATTACAAATTACTAATGAAATGATAAAATTCTTCATAGTAACATGGCAGCTAGATAAGTGTTTAATTCACATTTCCCATTGAATTTTCATAAAAGCACAGGAAACAATACAACTGTTAAATCAACAAAGACATATGGCAATGCACATACCGATTTTTCTGGCCCAGGATGCAATGTCAGGATATAATTCCAGTGAAGTGCAGTTCACTTCTGGAGGGAAGGCAAAGGAGCTAGACAGAAAAAACTTTTCACCTAACTCTACTTTGGCCTTGTAACTCAGAGATTTGGGGGGCTCTTTGACAAAGTATCCATACTCTTTTGGATTGGATGTGTTTTTCTGAGATAGCAAAGTAAAGTAATCCCATCCTCTAAAGCCTCCAAGAAATGCATTTATTTTCATCCTTACTCCTACATGTGATGTTGGCCAAATTATTTACTATATGCCTTACTTTCTGTGCTGTAAAATATGGATAATGCTGGTATCTACTTCCTGAGGTTGTTCTAAGGATTAAATGACGTGACATAGATAAAACTTTAGAACTGTTGTTAAAACACAGTAAACACTTGTACTTATTTATGCACATTCAGGGGTTACTATATGCAGAAGTAGGTTTATTCATCTATAAGAAGGGAAGTAATGACACCTAACATCACAGAATTTTTCTAAGTATTTAGTTAACTATGTATGTGAACTTCTTTGCTGGTATCCGTAATATATTAACTGAATAAATCATAGGATTAGTAGTAGTAGTAACTGTAGCAGCAGCTGCAGTAGTGGAATTATAGTAAAGTAATGGTACACAATCAAAGAAACTGGCAGTTGGGCATTAAATTCTGATATAAAGTTGATAATATGACCTTGCAAAGAAAAAAGATGTCACTCAGAGGACCAAAATTTTTCATTCACTCTTTCTGGCAAGGTTAAAGCTGTTACAACTTTGAAATAATCCAGTGGGGAGGGGGGAGTTTTCTGCAGAGTCCAGTAACAGAATGGGAGAATATCTCATTCCTCTTCCTGGCAGTGTGACACTAAAGAAATGCAGACTCTGAGCGCATATTTGGCATATTAACTATATCTATAACTTATATCTAAGAGTAGGATTATAATGAGTGTTAGGGAGGAAACTTAGGAAAATTATCCATGATACCCAGTTAGAGAGTAAAATTGACCTTCATTCTTTAAAGAGAAGGAAATGGAAAAAGGGCTTTTTAAAAAGATTCATTAACACATGAATTTCTATTTTTTCAACTTTATTGAAGTATAGTTGACAAAATTATAAGATATTAAAAGTGTGCAATCTTAAGGTTCAATATACACGTATATTGTGAAAAGATTCCCCCCATAGAGTTAATAAACACATCCATCACCCTACATATTTATTTTGCATGTGTGTGAGAACATTCAAGTTCTGTTCCCTTCCCAAATTTTAATTATGCAATACAGTGTTATCAGCTACAGTTACCATGTTAAACATTAGAACCTCAAAACTTATTTATCTTGTAACTGAAAGTTTATACCATTTATCAACATCTTCCTGTTTCCTCCATCCCAAGCCCCTGGCAACCACTTTCCTACGTTGTTTCTGTAAGCCCAACTGCCTTTTTTTTTTTTTTTTAATTTCACATATAAGTGATACTATTAGTCTTTTTCTCTCTAGCTTATTTCACTTATCATAATGCCCTCCAGGCTCATCCATGCTGTCAAAACGGCAAAAGTTCCTTCTTGCTCATGCATATATAGACCACATTTTCTTTAGATACCTCTTCAAGATAATGGTTTTGTTTAATTTGATTACATACCCAGAAGTGGAATTACTGGATCATATGATAGTTCTATTTTTAATTTCTGGAAGAATCTCCACGCTGTTTTTCATAGAGGCTGCACCAGTTCACATAAACATGAGGGTAGCTTTTTTTTTTTTCCACATCCTTACCAGTATTTGTTATTTCTTGTCTGTTTGATGATATACACTTTATCAGGTATAAAATGGTATCTCATTATGGTTTTATTTGTATTTCCTGATGATTAGTGATCGGCAACTTTTCATGTACTTGCTGGCCATCTGTATGTCTTCTTTGGGAAAAAAAAATGTCTATTCAGGTCCTTTGCCCATTTTTTAATTGGGTTATATATGTATCTGTTCATTTGCTATTGAATTGTATGGGTTCTTTGTATATTTTAGATATTAACCTCTTATAGAATATGTGTTTGCAAATATCATTTCCAATTTGGTCAGTTGCCTCTTTTGTATTTTCGATGGTTTCCTTTGCTGTACCAAAACTTTCTAGTTTAATTAAGTCTTATTTGTTTAATTTGCTTTTATTGCTTTTGCTTTTCGTGTCCAATGGAAAAAGCAAATCATTGCCAAGACCAATGTCTAGGGGCTTACCCACTGTTTTCTCCTGGGATTTTATGGCTTCAGGTCTTACATGCTAGTCTTTAATCAATTTTGACTTGATTTTGTGTGTAGTGTATGACAGGGGTCCGGTTTCATTCTATTGTATGTGGCTATGCATTTTTCCCAGTATGTTTATTGAAGAGACTATTCTTTCCCCATTTATTTCCCTAGCTCGTTCTTTGAAAGTTAGTTGACCTCATATGTATAGATTGTTTTATCTGGGTTCTCACTTCTGTTCTCTTGATCTGTGCATCAGATTTATGCCCAAACTATACTATTTTGATTACTATATATTTGTAATAAAGTTTGAAATCAGGAAGTGTAATGCCTTCAGCTTTGTTCCTCCTTCTCATAATTGCTTTGGCTATTTATGGTCTTTGTGCTTCCATACAGATTTTAGGATTCTTTGTTGTATTCCTGTGAAAATACCTTTGGGATTTTGATAGGGATTGCATCAAATTGGTAGATTACTTTGGGTATTATAAATATTCTAACAATATTAATTTTTCCAATCCCTGAGCACATAGTATCTTTCCATTTATTTGTATCTTTTTTAGTTTCTTTCCCCACTTATAGTTTCAGTGTACAGATCTTTCACTTCTTTTTTTTTTTTTTATGAAATTTATTGACAAATTGGTTTCCATACAACACCCAGTGCTCATCCCAAAAGGTGCCCTCCTCAATACCCATCACCCACCCTCCCCTCCCTCCCACCCCCCATCAACCCTCAGTTTGTTCTCAGTTTTTAACAGTCTCTTATGCTTTGGCTCTCTCCCACTCTAACCTCTTTTTTTTTTTTTTTTCCTTCCCCTCCCCCATGGGTTCCTGTTAAGTTTCTCAGGATCCACATAAGAGTGAAACCATATGGTATCTGTCTTTCTCTGTATGGCTTATTTCACTTAGCATTACACTCTCCAGTTCCATCCACGTTGCTACAAAGGGCCATATTTCATTTTTTCTCATTGCCACATAGTACTCCATTGTGTATATATACCACAATTTCTTTTTTTTTTTTTTAATTTTTTTTCAACGTTTATTTATTTTTGGGACAGAGAGAGACAGAGCATGAACGGGGGAGGGGCAGAGAGAGAGGGAGACGCAGAATCGGAAGCAGGCTCCAGGCTCTGAGCCATCAGCCCAGAGCCTGACGCGGGGCTCGAACTCACGGACCGCGAGATCGTGACCTGGCTGAAGTCGGACGCTTAACCGACTGCGCCAACCAGGCGCCCCAATATACCACAATTTCTTTATCCATTCATCAGTTGATGGACATTTAGGCTCTTTCCATAATTTGGCTATTGTTGAGAGTGCTGCTATGAACATTGGGGTACAAGTGCCCCTATGCATCAGTACTCCTGTATCCCTTGGATAAATTCCTAGCAGTGCTGTTGCTGGGTCATAGGGTAGGTCTATTTTTAATTTTCTGAGGAACCTCCACACTGCTTTCCAGAGCGGCTGCACCAATTTGCATTCCCACCAACAGTGCAAGAGGGTTCCCGTTTCTCCACATCCTCTCCAGCATCTATAGTCCCCTGATTTGTTCATTTTGGCCACTCTGACTGGCGTGAGGTGATACCTGAGTGTGGTTTTGATTTGTATTTCCCTGATGAGGAGCGACGCTGAACATCTTTTCATGTGCCTGTTGGCCATCTGGATGTCTTCTTTAGAGAAGTGTCTATTCATGTTTTCTGCCCATTTCTTCACTGGGTTATTTGTTTTTCGGGTGTGGAGTTTGGTGAGCTCTTTATAGATTTTGGATACTAGCCCTTTGTCCGATATGTCATTTGCAAATATCTTTTCCCATTCCGTTGGTTGCCTTTTAGTTTTGTTGGTTGTTTCCTTTGCTGTGCAGAAGCTTTTTATCTTCATAAGGTCCCAGTAATTCACTTTTGCTTTTAATTCCCTTGCCTTTGGGGATGTGTCGAGTAAGAGATTGCTACGGCTGAGGTCAGAGAGGTCTTTTCCTGCTTTCTCCTCTAAGGTTTTGATGGTTTCCTGTCTCACATTTAGGTCCTTTATCCATTTTGAGTTTATTTTTGTAAATGGTGTGAGAAAGTGGTCTAGTTTCAACCTTCTGCATGTTGCTGTCCAGTTCTCCCAGCACCATTTGTTAAAGAGGCTGTCTTTTTTCCATTGGATGTTCTTTCCTGCTTTGTCAAAGATGAGTTGGCCATATGTTTGTGGGTCTAGTTCTGGGGTTTCTATTCTATTCCATTGGTCTATGTGTCTGTTTTTGTGCCAATACCATGCTGTCTTGATGATTACAGCTTTGTAGTAGAGGCTAAAGTCTGGGATTGTGATGCCTCCTGCTTTGGTCTTCTTCTTCAAAATTCCTTTGGCTATTCGGGGCCTTTTGTGGTTCCATATGAATTTTAGGATTGCTTGTTCTAGTTTCGAGAATAATGCTGGTGCAATTTTTATTGGGATTGCATTGAATGTGTAGATAGCTTTGGGTAGTATTGACATTTTGACAATATTTATTTTTCCAATCCATGAGCAGGGAATGTCTTTCCATTTCTTTAAGTCTTCTTCAATTACCTTCATAAGCTTTCTATAGTTTTCAGCATACAGATCCTTTACATCTTTGGTTAGATTTATTCCTAGGTATTTTATGCTTCTTGGTGCAATTGTGAATGGGATCAGTTTCTTTATTTGTCTTTCTGTTGCTTCATTGTTAGTGTATAAGAATGCAACTGATTTCTGGACATTGATTTTGTATCCTGCAACTTTGCTGAATTCATGTATCAGTTCTAGCAGACTTTTGGTGGAGTCTATCGGATTTTCCATGTATAATATCATGTCATCTGCAAAAAGCGAAAGCTTGACTTCATCTTTGCCAATTTTGATGCCTTTGATTTCCTTTTGTTGTCTGATTGCTGATGCTAGAACTTCCAGCACTACGTTAAACAACAGCGGTGAGAGTGGGCATCCCTGTCGTGTTCCTGATCTCAGGGAAAAAGCTCTCAGTTTTTCCCCGTTGAGGATGATGTTAGCTGTGGGCTTTTCATAAATGGCTTTTATGATCTTTAAGTATGTTCCTTCTATCCCGACTTTCTCAAGGGTTTTTATTAAGAAAGGGTGCTGGATTTTGTCAAAGGCCTTTTCTGCATCGATTGACAGGATCATATGGTTCTTCTCTTTTTTTTTGTTAATGTGATGTATCACGTTGATTGATTTGCGAATGTTGAACCAGGCCTGCATCCCAGGAATGATCCCACTTGATCATGGTGAATAATTCTTTTTATATGCTGTTGAATTCGATTTGCTAGTATCTTATTGAGAATTTTTGCATCCATATTCATCAGGGATATTGGCCTGTAGTTCTCTTTTTTTACTGGGTCTCTGACTGGTTTAGGAATCAAAGTAATACTGGCTTCATAGAATGAGTCTGGAAGTTTTCCTTCCCTTTCTATTTCTTGGAATAGCTTGAGAAGGATAGGTATTATCTCTGCTTTAAATGTCTGGTAGAACTCCCCTGGGAAGCCATCTGGTCCTGGACTCTTATTTGTTGGGAGATTTTTGATAACCGATTCAATTTCTTCGCTGGTTATGGGTCTGTTCAAGCTTTCTATTTCCTCCTGATTGAGTTTTGGAAGAGTGTGGGTGTTCAGGAATGTGTCCATTTCTTCCAGGTTGTCCAATTTGTTGGCATATAATTTTTCATAGTATTCCCTGATAATTGTTTGTATCTCTGAGGGATTGGTTGTAATAATTCCATTTTCATTCATGATTTTATCTATTTGGGTCATCTCCCTTTTCTTTTTGAGAAGCCTGGCTAGAGGTTTGTCAATTTTGTTTATTTTTTCAAAAAACCAACTCTTGGTTTCGTTGATCTGCTCTACAGTTTTTTTAGATTCTATATTGTTTATTTCTGCTCTGATCTTTATTATTTCTCTTCTTCTGCTGGGTTTAGGCTGCCTTTGCTGTTCTGCTTCTATTTCCTTTAGGTGTGCTGTTAGATTTTGTATTTGGGATTTTTCTTGTTTCTTGAGATAGGCCTGGATTGCAATGTATTTTCCTCTCAGGACTGCCTTCGCTGCGTCCCAAAGCGTTTGGATTGTTGTATTTTCATTTTCGTTTGTTTCCATATATTTTTGATTTCTTCTCTAATTGCCTGGTTGACCCACTCATTCGTTAGTAGGGTGTTCTTTAACCCTCCATGCTTTTGGAGGTTTTCCAGACTTTTTCCTGTGGTTGATTTCAAGCTTCATAGCATTGTGGTCTGAAAGTATGCATGGTATAATTTCAATTCTTGTAAACTTATGAAGGGCTGTTTTGTGACCAGTATATGATCTATCTTGGAGAATGTTCCATGTGCACTCGAGAAGAAAGTATATTCTGTTGCTTTGGGATGCAGAGTTCTAAATAGATCTGTCAAGTCCATCTGATCCAATGTCTCATTCAGGGCCCTTGTTTCTTTATTGACTGTGTGTCTAGATGATCTATCCATTTCTGTAAGTGGGGTGTTAAAGTCCCCTGCAATTACCACATTCTTATCAATAAGGTTGCTTCTGTTTATGAGTAATTGTTTTATATACTTGGGGGCTCCGGTATTCGGCGCATAGACATTTATAATTGTTAGCTCTTCCTGATGGGTAGACCCTGTAACTATTATATAATGTCCTTCTTCATCTCTTGTTACAGCCTTTAATTTAAAGTCTAGTTTGTCTGATATAAGCATGGCTACTCCAGCTTTCTTTTGGCTTCCAGTAGCATGATAAATAGTTCTCCATCCCCTCACTCTGAATCTAAAGGTGTCCTCAGGTCTAAAATGAGTCTCTTGTAGACAGCAAATAGATGGGTCTTGTTTTTTTATCCATTCTGATACCCTATGTCTTTGGTTGGCGCATTTAATCCGTTTACATTCAGTGTTATTATAGAAAGATACGGGTTTAGAGTCATTGTGATGTCTGTATGTTTTATGCTTGTAGTGATGTCTCTGGTACTTTGTCTCACAGGGTCCCCCTTAGGATCTCTTGTAGGGCTGGTTTAGTGGTGACAAATTCCTTCAGTTTTTGTTTGTTTGGGAAGACCTTTATCTCTCCTTCTATTCTAAATGACAGACTTGCTGGATAAAGGATTCTCGGCTGCATATTTTTGCTGTCTAGCACCCTGAAAATCTCGTGCCAATTCTTTCTGGCCTGCCAAGTTTCAAAAGAGAGATCAGTCACGAGTCTTATAGGTCTCCCTTTATATGTGAGGGCACGTTTACCCCTTGCTGCTTTCAGAATTTTCTCTTTATCCTTGTATTTTGCCAGTTTCACTATGATATGTCGTGCAGAAGATCGATTCAAGTTACGTCTGAAGGGAGTTCTCTGTGCCTCTTGGATTTCAATGCCTTTTTCCTTCCCCAGTTCAGGGAAGTTCTCAGCTATTATTTCTTCAAGTACCCCTTCAGCACCTTTCCCTCTCTCTTCCTCCTCTGGGATACCAATTATGCGTATATTATTTCTTTTTAGTGTATCACTTAGTTCTCTAATTTTCCCCTCATACTCCTGGATTTTTTTATCTCTCTTTTTCTCAGCTTCCTCTTTTTCCATAACTTTATCTTCTAGTTCACCTATTCTCTCCTCTGCCTCTTCCATCCGAGCTGTGGTGGTTTGCATTTTGTTTTGCATTTCCTTTAAAGCGTTTTTTCAGCTCCTCGTGACTGTTCCTTAGTCCCTTGATCTCTGTAGCAAGAGATTCTCTGCTGTCCTGTATACTGTTTTCCAGCCCAGCGATTAATTTTATGACTATTATTCTAAATTCACTTTCTGTTATATTATTTAAATCCTTTTTGATCAGCTCATTAGCTGTTGTTATTTCCTGGAGATTCTTCTGAGGGGAATTCTTCCGCTTGGTCATTTTGGATAGTCCCTGGTGTGGTGAGGACCTGCAGGGCACTTCCCCTGTGCTGTGGTGTATAACTGGAGTTGGTGGGCGGGGCCGCAGTCAGTCCTGATGTCTGCCCCCAGCCCACCGCTGGGGCCACAGTCGGACTGGTGTGTGCCTTCTCTTCCCCTCTCCTAGGGGTGGGATTCACTGTGGGGTGGCGTGGCCCGTCTGGGCTACTTGCACACTGCCAGGCTTGTGATGCTGGGGATCTGGCGTATTAGCTGGGGTGGGAAGGCAAGGTGCACGGCGGGAGGGGGGGCAGGCTTAGCTTGCTTCTCCTTAGGTGATCCACTTCAGGAGGGGCCCTGTGGCAGCCGGAGGGATTCAGATCCGCTGCCGGAGGTTTGGCTCCGCAGAAGCACAGAGTTGGGTGTTTGCGCGGAGCGAGCAATTTCCCTGGCCGGAACCGGTTCCCTTTGGGATTTTGGCTGGGGGATGGGCGGGGGAGATGGCGCTGGCGAGCGCCTTTGTTCCCCGCCAAACTGAGCTCTGTCGTCCGGGGGCTCCGCAGCTCACCCTCCCTTTGTCCTCCAGCCTTCCAGCTTTCCGAGCAGAGCTGTTAACTTATGACCTCCCAGACGCTAAGTCGCGCTTGCTGTTGGAACACAGTCCGTCAGGCCCCTCCGCTTTGCAAGCCGGACTCGGGGGCTCTGCTTGGCTGGCGAGCCGCCCCTCCGCCCCGGCTCCCTCCCGCCAGTCCGTGGAGCGCGCACCGCCTCGCCGCCCTTCCTACCCTCTTCCGTGGGCCTCTCGTCTGCACTTGGGTCCGGTGACTCCGTTCTGCTAATCCTCTGGCGGTTTTCTGGGTTATTAGGCAGGTGTAGGTGGAATCTAAGTGATCAGCAGGACGCGCGGTGAGCCCAGCGTCCTCCTACGCCGCCATCTTCCTGCGCCTCCCCAGATCTTTCACTTCTTTGGTTAAATTTGTTCTTAAGTATTTTATTCTTTTTGACACTGTTGTAAATGGGATTATTTTCTTAATTTCATTTTATCATAGTTTGTTGTTAATGTATAAAAATTAACAACATTGTTAATGTGATTAACAATCAGTTAATTGTATTTCCAGGGGGGAAATACAGGGGCGCCTGTTGGCTCAGTCAGGGCCTGATTCCAGGGCGCCTGGGTGGCTCAGTCATTTAAGCCTCTGACTTCAGCTCAGGTCATGATCTCGCAGTTCATGGGTTTCAAGCCCCGTGTCGGGCTCTGTGCAGACAGCTTGGAGACTGGAGCCTGCTTCGGATTCTGTGTCTCCCTCTCTCTCTGACCCTCCCCTGCTCACACTCAGTGTCTCTCTCTCTTTCTGAAAAGTAAATAATCATAAAAAATTTTTAAAAAATAAAAAAAATGTAACTGATTTTCAAATATTGATTTGGAATCCTGCAACTTTACTTAATTTACTTATTGGTTCTAAGTGTTCTCTTTTTTTGGTGGAGACTTTAGGATTTTCTATATATAATATTATGTCACTGCAAATGGAGATGATTTTACTTCTTCCTTTCTGACTTGGATGGCTTTCATTTATTTTTCTTGTCTAATTGCTCTGGCTAGGACTCACAATACTAAGTTGAATAAAGTGGCAGGGAGAATGCGTCCTTTTCTTGGTCCTGAGCTTAGAAGAAAATATTTCAACTTTTCACTGTTGAATATAATGTTAGCTGCGAGCTTGTTATATTGTACTTCATTATGTTCAGTTATGTGAACCTTCTTATGAAGTGTTGAGAGTTTTATGATGCATTTTGTCAAATACTTCTGCATCTATTGAGATTATCGTTTAATTTTTATCCTTTATTTTGTTAATGCAGTGTATTACATTGATTTGCAGATTTAAAAAAATTGTTTTAATGTTTATTTATTTTTGAAGGAGAGACAGAGTGTGAGTGGGGGAGGAACAGAGAGAGAGGGAGACACAGAATCCGAAGTAGGCTCCAGGCTCCAAGCTGTCAGCACAGAGCCCAACTTGGGGCACGAACTCATGAACTAGGAGATCTGACCTGAGCCAAAGTCAGACACTCACACTGACTGAGCCACCCAGGCACCCTCAGTTTGCAGATTTTGAACGATCATTACATCTCTGGAATAAATTCCACTTGATCGTCACATATGATTCTTTTAAAAGTGTTGTTGAACTCAGTTTGCTAATATTCTATTGAGGATTTTTGTATCTGTATTCATCAGAAATACTGGCCTGTATTTTCTTTTCTTACAGAGTCCTTGTTTGGTTTTGGTATAGAATAATGCTGGCCTCATAAAATAAGTTTGGAAGTGTTCCTTCCTTATCTATTTTTGGAGGGATTTGAGAAGAATTTGTAGTAATTCTTCTTAAAGTGTTTAGTTGAATTCATCTCTGAAGCCATCTCATCCTGGGTTTTCTGTGTTATTTTTGTTTTTGATTAGTGATTCAATCTCTCTACTTGTTATTGCGTTAGAAGCAATCAACAAACAGACTCAAACACTAGAAATACCAAGACATTCCCTTACCAAAGTCACTCTTTTAAGCCAAATCCACTATATTCTAATAAGTCTCACCAAGCACAACTTTGGAAGGAAGAAATCAAATCTGAAATCTTTGATCAAGCCTGCTACTCTCTCTGTCCTCAAGGTTCTGCCAGTTTTTCTGGCATATGACTTCGGTTACCTTTTCAATATACACTTAAATGCCCACATCTTTATGATTTAGTAAGAAGCTTTTGAGTTTGTCCTCATGCAAATTTATATCCTTCACACCCTCATGTGGGCATATCCTAAATCTCTTTGAGTAAATGTTCCAAATCATCTCCTTTGGCCAGCTTCAACTTTAATACATTTATAAAGTGTGTTAAGTCTATAGACAAGATTTAGCTGATGATCATTGCTGACTTCAGTCTGCAGCATAGACTGCTTTGGTGCTTTTACCAAGAAAATTCCTGGAATATTTGGTATTGTATCACTCCTTTCTTTCAACCATCCCCAAGACATCATTTTACTACCTTATATACTGAACACAGCACTTATTAAATTTTAATATGCATCTAAATTATCTGAAAGATCATGTCAAAATATTGATTCTGATACATTAAATTTGAGGTGAGCCCTGAGATTCTGCACCTCCTAAAACCACGTATGCCATTGAAACGTTGCTAGTCAAGAACCACATCTATACCCCCATGCCACATACGGAGAAATTAGACTAATGATTCTGAACCAGGTTATATATTAGCATTGCCTGGGGATTTTTTGAAACTATCTATGTACAATCCTTATCACCAGACTAATTAAATTGGAATGGGTAGGCCAAAGTATTGATATTATTAAAAACTATATATGCTATTCCAATATGCATTTAAGAATGAGAACTTCTGGGTTAGCCTAACCCTGTCTAATGTTGCATCTGAATACATATTGCTAATATCTGTCCATACATAGCTGTTTGCCCAGAGCCAGCTAAAAATTTCTTGTTGCCAAGAGCAGAGGTATTATCTATCATCAGTTTAGCCCTGATATATAGCGCACTGTCTGTCACACTAGAATGCTCTCAAATCATATTTGTTGAAAGGTCAAGAAATTCTCTAGAACATGCCTGTGACTTGTATGAAACTAGATTTTTTTCCTTAATCAATTTGAACACGGGTTGGGGAGAGACACTATTTATAAAGCATCCTTTTAAAATTCACTCAGTGCCTATTCTCTATTAGGGATTTGGGGGATGCTGGGGGATGCAAGGAGACTGTTCTCCAGAAAGTTGCAGTCTATGAATTAAGCATGTATTTGTCTTATTGGCTCATATACAGTCTACGATTTTGAGTCATTCTTTCTGCGTCTTCAGCAAGCATAAGCATCATTTTAAAACAATTAAAATAGACAACTAGCAAAGATGAGATTCTTAAAGTAAAGGCTATCAAATGAGCCCAACTGTCAAATTATGTAAAGTTGAAAGTCTAACAACCTTGGTAAAGGTCCTTAATTGGATGACTCATGTAGAAAATAAATGAACTGTCATTTAAAGTCCCTTCCCATAGCCCAAATTTAAAGGAATAGAAATAGTACTTCAAAGGGTCAAGGTAGAGGAAAAAAATCAATAAGTTGCAGCTTATTTTTGCACCCTTAAAGTACATATATTTTAATATACCACACCTAAATATAGTCACTTTTGCTTAAAAGAAAATTTTATTTGATCCAGTACTAATAGCACTGGAAAATTGCTAATAATTTAAACAATATATTGTTTAAATTTATTTTAAAAATAATTAAAATAATGTGAAACAATAAATTAAAAATAATTGAAAAATAATTTAAAATAAAAATAATTGAAACAAGATATTGTTTAAAATAATTTAACAATATATTAACTCATGGAGATAGGTAAAACATTGTCACTGATCCTTAATGTTGAGTTTGTACATAATGCTGCTTTCTTTGTACCATTTTTTATGTTCTCCAACTTTCTAAGGTCATTTTTTATTTGTAATGGAGACATTGTTAAACTATATTATTTAATAGACTCTCACCTTTTATTATTAAATTATACAGAAGCAATACATAGGATTATTTTTCTTATTTTACCTTCCCTCTACCTGATGCTACTCTTCTGCCTACTGTTATGTGACCTACCTGTTTCATTGCCTTGGGTTTGGAAGTGTGTCATGTTTTGGCTTGAATGATGTGTTTTGGGCATTTAGGTAGAAATTTAATGTGATTGCATGGTTTAGCTAATGCTCTCTTGTTCCTGTTTCTGCATATAAAATAAAGGAATACTTAGAGAGATGCTTCTTTTTTTTCTGTCTGAGCCCTGGAATGAGAAGGAATGAGGAACAGAAGCCCAATCTACCTGAGCCCAGCCAACCTGAGCACAATAACCCCATGCCACCATTTAACATGACTAGAAGGTCAATCTTTTGTTTATGCCACTGAGATATTGCAGTTCTTTCTTTGTTCCCAAAGCAAAAACTAATGCGAAAGGAAAGTAGGAATTTGATATAAAGGAAAATCATATTAATAAAATAGATTATTCAACTTCTTTAATGATTCTGATGGTAGCTTTAGATCAGGGAATTGTTAGCAGAATTACAGAGAGGAATTAGAGATTAGAGAAGGAAAACAGAAGTGCTATCATTGGATAGCTTATTTAGGTGAAGCACCTTAAATCAGTAGTCTAATGACATAGTCCAAATACACAAGAGATGTAAATGTAAAAATAATTGAACCATAAAAGCAGTAGAAGAAAACATGGGTGTATTCCTTTTATAACTTTGATATGGGGAAAATTTTCCATGACTCAAAGTCAAGAAGCAAAAGAGAGAGATTGGACATAAAAAATGAACATAAAAGTGAAGAAAATTTGTGTGTCTAACAAAACCACATCATAAGCAAAGTACAAAGGCAAATAAACACATTAGAAGAAAATATCAGGGTATGATCAGAGTTAAAGGGACTATATCCCTAATATATAAAAAAGTCTAATACTTGGAATACAATGAAACACTTTTGAAAAATGGACAAAAGACATGAGCAGAGAGTTCACAGAAAATTATCACTGCTTTTCAAAGTGTGATAGTGTCAAATACCAGTACATTCATAACAAAGGGAATGATAATAAAAATCCTTTCTCACTTATGAAATTCAAAAAAAAAGTGAAAAGCTTGACATATTCTCTTTGGCAAAAGTTTATCCTACAGGTTTACTTCTGACAACGTAAACACAAACATCCAGATATTCATGGAGGCATCATTATACCAGTGAAATATTAGAAACACCCTTCATAACCGTACAGAGGAGATCAGTTGAATGAGATGTGCATTCTCACAGTAGAGAATGTGCAGCTATAGAAACAGGATGATGGAAGGGCTCTATGCATTGGACAAGGTGTAATTTCCTGGATATATTGTTAAGAGAAAACAATAGAATAATTATGTTACATTTTCTGAAAGGGAGAAGTGGGTTATTTTTTGGAAAAGGGATAAAAGCTGGAAGAATAAAATAAGAACTAATACAAACAGATAACTACAACGTGTGGAGCTTTTTCTGAGTATATCTTCTTTTATACAAATTTGACTTTTCAACTATATTACATTTTACATTTTAAAATTCTGAAATTGACAAGGATTGGGGAAAAGTCTTAAAATGAATAGAAACAGAAACTGATGAACCTAAAAGATTCTTCTCTGGTGCCAGTTTTCTTCTTAGTAGTGTCTTGGAGTTCTGTGTTAGGTCGGGGACTCCCCCAGCCTGGTGCCTGAGTAAACTTGATGACCAGAACCCTCCAGCACCTTACATTTGGCATGTAGAATGAATGAGAAATAAACTTGTACTTAGTGTAGCAACTTCCATGTTTTGTTTCCAGCATAAGCTAACCTATATTGATGAAGGAAACAAAATATTAAGAGGTTGGGATGTCATGTCATTTTAAAGATAAGTTATTAGCAACTTCTAATCTTTATATTCTCTTTTGGTAAGACGCAAAACAATAAACTTGAATGTGACTCTAAAGTTGTTATCATAAACTTATATGTGTTTATAGACATTACATTTGGGAGAGGTGGGTTCTTGATGAATAAAGACACAATAAGACACCAACCTGACTGAGAACTGTGACAATCCTGTCTCTGAGGTGATGTCAGTGACTCTGGTGATTGCAGCTATTCATTCAGAAAACAGGATAACTAAGGAATATTTTCCACTTGTTTACTGCCATGCATAATAGAAGTACATCCCCCTTTGAAACCAAGAGCTTGCTGTGGAAGATCTAGAGAATTAGAACAAAAGAGGTACACAGAATGGGCGAGGATGGCACAAATGAAAGGAATATTAAGAGATGACCTAAATGTGAAATAAAAAGGGAAAAGTAATATGAAAGCTAGAAGATAGACCTATGGGGATAAAAGTAACACGTTGCATACTTTTTTTCTAACAAGGTTTTTATTTTGTTTATTTTAAATTTTGTATGCATTGATAATAAACTGCATGCACTAAATCTAAGTTATGATATTCTATTTCAGAATTACGTCTCTGATATTAAGACCATTAAATACTTATGATCATTTTACCTACAAATAAATTATTAGGCACTAGGAATTCTTATTAAATTAGTCCAACTGGTCAGAAGCTAGTGAAAACACATTTAGTTGATGTTAAATATTGCACAGCACATTACAAATGTCTGATGCTCCATAACCGGTCCATTTATAGTTTATGGTGCAAATTTTAAAGTCAAGTAAATGGTGTTTTCAGCAGTAGTTCATGTGTTATGACTTGTCGGGGTTGTAAATAATTTGTAGGGCATTTATGTATTTCTAGATTCCATGTACCTCTTGCTTATAAATCTATTTATTAACCCTTATAAATAATTGATGGCCATATCTCAAAATGAATCATTCCTAAAATTGCTTAACTGTCTGAAATTTTTCTTCAGTAATCCCGTCCCTCATTTTCTTTTCATATCTCAATCAGGTATAAATAGAAGAACCTTGCATGCACCTTTTTCTTCCCATTCTCGAGTCTAAGTGTCTGTGCCATCATTCACCTTTATGGTGAGAAGCTATGAATTCATGTCATCAGTTCTTCTCCTGGCAACTTCAATGAGTAATTGGTTTCTTCCCAACCCTCCATCCATCCCAGCTTTACAGCAGGCTTCCGCTCTCTCTCTCTCCTTGACTGCCTTCCTTCCTTGCATTTACTTCCTTCCTTCCTTTCCTGATTCCTTCATTCCTCGTTTCTTCCCTCCCTCTATCCCTTCCTCTTTTCTTTCTTTCCCTTCCTTCCTTCACCACTTGCATAAGATACCAATTTGTTTCCATTCTTCTGTATCAGGAATCTGAATAACTAATTTTATTATATTATTATAATGTATTTTGTTTGTTTGTTTTAACCACAGTAGGAGTATTTTGTGCCAATTAACATGAAAGTGTTAGAATAAAAAGAGATCAAACATAGGAAAGAGGGCAAGAGTGGTAAAAGGAAAAAATAATGTAAAACGCATGGCAGGCCCTTGAAAAAAATGTGAAGGTGATGATTTATTTTAGGAATTTGCTACTGCCCTATTTGGTAACATTAAAAAAAAAAATTAGAACCCAAATCCTCTCACCTCTACCCCATCTGCCAGGAAATCCATTAGTGAACTAATATAGTGTATTTTCATTCATTATATTATTCATGCATTCATTCAGCACTATTTCTTAGTTCATTATTATTATTTATTCATTTATTCATATATTCCTTGTTTGTTTCAGAAGGAATAAAGGTTTAGAATAATATCTGAAATACAAATTTAAATAAAATAAAACAAATGAGTGAGACAGTCTGGACACAAGGAACTTTAGGGAGTAATAATAAAATGGAACTAAGTGAGCCATAGATCCTAACTTCTTTCATATAGTGCAAAATGTATATCCCAGAACAAGGCTCATCCTTGGGATCACAGAGATACCATCATTCTCATCTTCATTTGAGAAATCTTATATTGCTGACCTTTGTACCTAATATTAACACCATCCCTCTAACAATGTTCCCATGGAAATAATTTTTGCTGGACTCTTCTTTTGGATGCCATTATTATATCTATGTTTATTCCAATTGTACTAATACTCGGATTTAATGGCTCAATAGAGCAGAGAAGATTGTTTATAAATCAAGCTCGATTTCAAGGGAATTATCCACATAAACATCCCATGAATCAAATAGAAAAAAACACTTGCTGTCCACACTGAGGGTGGTCTTTACCTGCAGAACACAGATGAATGCTTCTTTGTAAAGGTGCACTGGGAGGATCTCCATAGAATCAAACACTTTTCCTGGGGTAGATCTGTTTGGGGGAGATGAAAAATGATTGTGGTAGTACAAAGTGTGCAAATTACATTTCGCATTATGCAGTATTTGAATTAAGCTGCTGTTTGGAGGTAAAAGTTTTCACTGTGTGAGAGGTCCGACACAGGTAAACATGTTTTTACTAAATCAGAAGGGAATCTCAAATGATATGCCTGAACAGTAAGAAAAGCAGTGCAAAGATTTATTGAGGAAAGGTTCTGTTGATAAACGATAACATTTATTTGTAATTTGAGGATCTGACCCAGATGACACTCATTAGCTCAGCTTGTATGAAACCAATTAGTTTCATAAATTTATTATTTGTTCTGATGTTATTTGTAAAAGGATTTTATTCTAGTACTGGAGAGGAGATATGTTTTTAAAACAAATGTGAAATATTTCCTTAATTATGCTATTTTGCTTTCTCTATAAAATTATGGATATCTCACTTTTGCATAGCAGGTGTATACATTGTAATCCTAGTAAACAGTTTTTGATATATAAGAACTCATCCTTTGTACTTGAGGTAATTTTTTGGAACCATAGGAGATACCAATTTACTCATTTTATTTTAAGCATGTATCTTATTTATCATACAATGCCTCTTGACCCTTGATGATCTTAATAATAAGAGACAAAACATTTATTGAGAATTTCCTGTGTTCCAGATAATGTGCCAGATACTTGCATGAATTCTCTTTTTAATTTTCATGACTCAATAAAGTATGTTCTACTACATTCACCGTTTGGAAATGAGGAAGCAGAACTTAACAATTAATACATGATGTATCTATCTATGGATAAACCCTACTAAAATGAGGAATAACTACATAAAGCTTGATTAGAGATTTTATTTATTCTTAACTACTATTTTTTTCTGCCTTTTGACTTTGGTGCCTTTTGAAATGTTATCATATTCTTTACTACTCACATCAAAGCTGTTATTGCTTTCTGTAGTAAGAAAGCATTAGAAAATAGATGGTCCCAGTTATCTCTCTTAAATTAAGTCAGAAAACATCTTAAACATATTTGAAGAAGTATCTCTATATTTAATAGATATCAAATATAAGTTGGTTTTCTACTTAAGGAGATTCATGTATATTTCCTCTTCTAAGCTGGTTTTTTCTCATTAGACTCAGTTGTTAGTCTCGCATCATTTTGATGCCACCATCTGATATTATGGAGACTATGGATAGAAGAGATTCAGTTTATCAAATGATTGGCTAAAAAAATTTAAAGAGTGGTTTTCATTGAAGAATGTCTAATATTGGCTTAGTAGACAACATCATAACATCCAAATGAAAAATTGCCAGCTACTCAGTTGTAACTCTTACAAAACAACATCTTTTATATTTGGAATCATTTAAAAAGTATTTGTTATGTTAGTTTTCAAACTATTTTCATAGTAACTCAAGCAAAATCCCCCAAAGTCGGGAGAGGCGTACTCTGGACAAGATGTGAGCTCTTCTACCTTACATTTAGAAGAAGAGCTCCACATTAATAAGTACTTAACAACCTCTTTCAAGATGTCATATGATGCTCTTCATTCACTTCAACATTAAAATAATATTTACCATTTTTTCATAGTTCATGGTACATGGGGTTCATGTCACATGATACATACGTTCTATACAATACCAATGTTACTTATACACTTTATTTCTAATCATCAGTCCACTTTAAGAATCAAAACAATACATGACTAAGTGAAAAATAAATTAAAACTTCTTAATACTTAAAACTACTGAGTGATTGATTAGCTGATTGAAGAACTACTGAGTGATTGATTAGCTGATTGAAGAATTAAATTATGAGCATGCTCAAATTATGAGTGTGCTCACATGCTTACTGGCAATGCTATGCATGCTCACTGAATAAGCACTCGAGTGTTCTGACTTATATTTAAAAGTGAAAACTTTGAAGTATTTATTTTTTTAATTCATAGGAAAATGGGATGGGATCTGACTTTATCATGACCCTCAGTGGTGGAATTCCCTGGAATAATTCTGAAGTCCACTCATGGGAAAATGATGATCCAGACAATGATGGTTTTCTTTACTATCCTTGTTGTTTATTTTTTTTCTAGCATTCAAGAGGTTACAAGATAATTTAATATTTATTTTCCCACTCAGTCCCTACAACAATGAGGAAACTGAGGCTCACCAAGTCTAAATACATTAAAAAAAAATAGCCCCTAAGTGGCTAAGCTATAGCCATTGCTAAGCAAAACCTACATTATTTAAAATAGTGAGCGTAGTATGTAGAAAACCACAAAATTAATTTGCCCATATTTGTCAAACATAGGGAAAAACAAGAAAATATTGACTAGAGACTTTTGTGAAATACTTGAGCTCATTAAAACTTACTCCTTCTAACGTGCGCCACCCCACACGCACACATTATTCTGTCATTTCTCCAAATAATGTGCATTACACTAAAGTATTTCTTCAAAATTACTACTTTCTTGAAACTTTCCTCAGTGTCCATATCAAAACTAACCTAGCATTTGGAATCTACACAAGAAATGCATGAACACCTCATATATTACTGTCATGAAGTATTTGTTTTTCACTTGCTAATGGGTACAACAGAATATGAATGTTAAATTTCTGATTGTTCTGGAAAAGAGGGAGGTTTGGGCTTCATATTATTCCCACATGTAGAATGTGTGTTTGTGAAACAGTGTGCCTATATTGGTGGGAAGAGTTAGGGAAAAAGTTATAGAGAGAATCTGGAGTTTAAGATACTAACCCTGGGTGCCTGGGTGGCTCAGTTGGTTAAGCATACAACTCTTGATTCCTGCTCAGGTGATGATCTCATGGTTCATGAGTTTGAGCCCTGTGTCAGGCTCTGTGCTGGTGGTGTAGAACCTGCTTGGGGTCTCTCTCTCTCTCTCTCTCTCTTTCTCTGTCTGTCTTTCTCTGACCCTCCTGTGCTCTCTTGCGCTGTCTCTCTCTCTCTCTCTCTCTCTCAAAATAAATAAATAAACTTAAAAAAGAAGTTAAAAATAAGATACTACCCCTGCTCTGCTCTGTGATGCCTGGTCTGTAGATTTGAAGCATATAGGCAAGCAGTCACTATCATGCTAAAGGAGAAGGTAAGGGACAAGGCATATGAATAGGAATGTCTGAATACTTATCCTTCTAAGAATTCTGAAGATAAGAATCTGTTCACAGAAAAGTATATATTAGTGTAAGGTGAAAGGGGTCAAAAGGCACAAACTTATTTTTTTTCTTTTCTTAGATGTTTATTTTGAGAGAGTGTGTGGTGCATGGGAGTGGGGTAGGGGCAGAGAGAGAGAGGGTGAGAAAGAATCACAAGGCAGGCTCAAAGTGGACTTGTCTCATGACATGAGCCAAAATCAAGTTGGATGCTTAGCCCACTGAGCCACCCAGTGTGCCCCAAAAGGTACAAACTTTCTGTTATAAAGTAAATAATCGTGGCAATATAATGTATAACATGATGACTATATTTAATAATACCGTAGTACATATTTCAAAGTTTCTAAGAGAGTAGATCTTAAAATTTCTCCTCACAAGAAAATAAAATTTGTAACTAGGTAAGGTGACAGGTGTTAACTAAATGTATTGTTATCATTTTGCCATGTATACACATATCAAAGTCATTAGTATACAAATATCAAATCATATAGTTGTATTCCTGAAGCTAATACAATTTTTATACATCAACTATACCTCAATAAAGAAAATAAAAATCAAACAAAGAAAGTAAAAATATAGTTTCATAAATAGAGGGCTTATAAAGTGTGCGTATTTGTTTTGGTCATTAACCCTAGAAAATGAGGATCAGGCATGGAAGCAGATATCAAATGAAGCAGGAAAAAACAAGCTATGCTCACCGCTTCTTTGCTGTCTTCCCCTGATAGAAGTTATTGTTAAACAGTGTAAAAATTGGAATAGTTATTGTTAAATATTTTTTAAAGAGTATTTCAGAGTTAGATTATCATTTGTTACTTATTTTACTTTAGTCATGAAATAACAATCAGGTAGAAATCTGGTTTTAATCACAGTGGTGTCCTTATTACTTCCCATAGTTCTTGGCACATAGAAGGTGTTTCATGAATGAATTACACTGGCCAATGAATTACATGCGCCCACTAAAATCCTCATAAATTTAAAGCTGTGATACAGGATATTTAGAACAGAACTATTCCTCCCTCATTTTGGAGTGCCAGTAAAATGGATATCAGATATCAAAGTTAGAGAAATTTTCATTACAGACTTTTCAAAAAAAAAAATTAGAACTGGGGGGGGGGAGGGGGTCCTATATCAAAAGCCTAATGATGGCCTCTTCCTCAGGAAGACTGAAAGAGGTTGAAAGGTGTTCTCTATTCCTGGGAGACCCAGAGGTCTGGGACCAGATTTATTCCAGAGAACGCTGAAGCAGGCAGTGTGTGTAGGATGCAGGGGCTATGCTAGCATAGTTCTCTTTTCTAAGACTTTGTCAGGGCAAGGGATCTGTGAGTATATTCCTCAGAACTGATGTGGGCCCTAGAAGGACAATATAACCCCAGAAGCAAGAAAATGGATAAAAGGACCAGTTTACTAAGAGCTGAAGAAGGGGTTACAAATCAGCACTAGGAATACAAATGCATCTTCTTTAGTCAAGAGTTCTTCTGTATGAGCAAAGTATCCAGTTGATGGATTCAAACCAAGAGCCCAGAAGAAGTACACCTCAAGGAAATGAGTCATCTGTAAATATCAGCCAGTGAAGAGAGAACAAAACCAATGGAAATAGTACCTGATTAATGAAGAGCTTATCTCTCTTCTCGTTTTAGCATGCTTCCTCTCCAAACTCTGACCTTGGAGGGGTCAGAGACAGCTAGCCACTGGGCAGATGGGAGAGGAGGAAAAAATAAAATGGAGACGAAAAAAAACCCCAAAAAGTCAGAAATAACCCTTTGCCACTTCAGATTTAGGCCAACGTAAGACCTCAACATGGGAAACAGATTTACTATTGAATTGATTTTGATTGATATATTAGACTAGATAAATAAGTTTTTGAAGTGCGACAGTGATTTGTGACTTAGCATGAGGACAATGATGTCTGACACCTAGAAGCTGGACATTTTAAGCAGGAACAGAGGATGATCAAACCCTCTTGAATCACAATCCTGGTGAATCGATTGGTACTAGAATATTGTCCCTGCTAAGTTACTTGTTTGACTTCTCTACCAGAGGTCACATTTACCAATAGCTCAGATAAGAAAAAAAAAATTATAGAAATGCATATATTAGTGTAAAATTGAGCAGCAATAAGAAAATGAGCTCTGAGAAGAAGAAACACTGTAACATGGAGACTTTCTCCTTAACACTAATCCCCACCAGCTGAGAGGTATCTCATGGATGGAGAGGGGGCCAAGAAAAAGCTGGTTTTCACCTAAGTTGTGTTGCTTTCTTTCTTCATTCTTGAGATAGTGAAAATCTAGATATCCTATGGGGATTTCCCTAAATGGGAAGGAAGAGTGACAGTTAAAGCATGTCTGGGTGCATTTGATAGTAAGCAAGTGGGGGAGCCAGTCTCTGAGACAAAAAATAGCCCACTACTTTTTGAAGTAGAGAGACAGGAACATCAGAGATGAAGGAAATCACAAGACCTAATGGTTGTGTTCAAAGATATTGGGCAGTGACATCATTGGTCCTGATTAATTTGGGGGGAAGCAAATGCTTAATGGCAAAGAACAGTCTGCTTAGTAACCAGAGAGATATACTTTCACTTTTATCTCTACCAAAACCAATCACTGGGGGTTTCTTTTAAGATCCAACAGAAATGCTTGATAAGGAAGGAGATTTTAGTATCTGGTTCCCTTTCAGGTAAGGTTGAATTCCTTGTCCTGATATAATACTCTTAGGAACACAATTCCATCTCAAATATTTCAGATTCAGGAAATAATTTTTAAGATGTCTTATTGGAGTATTTAACAATGCTTTTAACACAAGACATAATGAATGCCACTGGGTAAAGAGTAGCTCTTACTTGTTTTCTGACAAAGGGAAATGAAAGCTTTGGGGAGATTTTTATGCTTTATCTCTATACCTCAAACATGGGTTACATTTATAATTGTTTTTATGTGTTTGTGACTTACAAACACTTAGCACATATAGTCCATACTGCTGTATTCTTCTCACATTCAATGTTGCCAACTACGATTATGGCCCCAGGTTGTCTCCCTGATTATGTGATGATTCCTTCAAACTGGAAATTGATTTATCTGACTAAAAAGTGTTGTCCTCAGGAGAATTTTGTAGGATACGGTGAGCCAAATTGACCAGTGGGTAAAGTGCAGCTTTAGAAAGAACTCATCTAGTGGGTATCATCTTTTAGAGGCCCATAGGATTTAATAATCTCCCAATGGTCTTCCAAAGACACTCAGCCAGAGACTGATGTTCTGAACTTTTCCTGGCCAAGAAATGATTAATCTGAAGATGGACAGTTCTCCCATATTCAGGTGGCTTCAAAGTAGGAATGTGTAGTAAGTTCATCTCACAGTTGGAAAGTGTATGGTCCATTGTCCTGGATATGAGACGCCTAATCTCACAGTACTCCATGTGCTGCAATCTTGTCATCATTGAGGCTTTTTGGTTCTTTCCTTTGCTGCTGTTGTCTTTTTAATGTTTATTTGTTTATTTTTGAGAGAGAAAGTACGAGCAGGGGAACAGCAGAGAGAGGAGAGAGAGTTCCAAGCAGGCTCCATGCTCAGCATGGAGCCTTATGCGGGGCTTGATCCCACGAACCATGGGATCATGACCTGAACTGAAATCAAGAGTTGGATGCTCAACCCACTGCACCACCAGGTGCCCCAGGTTCTCTCCTTTGAAGGTAGCTCTTTGAATACAGAAACCTAAAAGAAAAGAAAAATGAAAATAATACACCTATGAATTCTTTTCCTTTCAAAAAGCCAGAACAAGGACAAACATATTCCATACAAGATGACTGTTCTAGCATCTTATAACTGCATTTTCCACTTGAAATTTAGGTTGTCAGTGAAACAATTATCATATGATTTAGGGACTAACTTTCAACTTTCCTCACCTTTGTTTTTCCTGTTTTTAATGACTTTGGAGTAGTAATATAAAGTGATATAAATTTGACATAAATATTCATACATCTTTTTTTTGTTCCTTTTAAAACTATATTTCAGTCTAAGACATTTTTATGGAAGCAAAATACTACAACAAAAGCATTACAGCTAGAAATGTGAAGATCCTGGATTGGTACTTTAACAAGGGCTAAATTTCAGGAAACAAACTGATAGAACCAAGGACAAAGAAGCCAAGAAAAGTAGTTAAGTGTGCCACCGTGCCATACTCCACACCTACAGCATTTATTGGAAACCAGAAGCCAACCTTTGAAATTTGTAGGCGTGCCAAAACAAACTTGTGGGCTGCTTGTCATTTGACCAGGGTACTTCCATCTCTTCCATCATCAGCTTTAGACTTGATAGCCTCAGAGTAACCTGCTCTATGTGATTCCTTCTGACAGAAGTTGCTTTATATCTCAGGTATATTCAGTTGAGAAAATGATATACAGCATGATATACTTCAGCAAAAGAACTTTCCGTAATTAAAAAATATTGATATTTTCCTTAGTAACCGTGAATTAATTAATTTTTATTTTTTTAGTATTTATTTTTATTTTGGGGAGAGTGCAAGCAGGGGAGAGAGGGGGACAGAGGATATGAAGTGGGCTCTGTGCTGACAGGCTGACAGCAGTCAGCCCGACGTGGGGCTCAAACTCAGGAACTGTGAGATGATGACCTGAGCTGAAGTCGGAAGCTCAACCGACTGAGAAACTCAGGTGCCCCCTTAGTAACTATTAATTTAAACATAAGTTTCCCGAGGGTTGAAATCAGTAGCCAAATGAAACCTCATATTTTTCCCCCAAATATCTCTCTATGTTTCCAAAAGCAAACATGGATTTGTATTCAAAATATAAAAAAAATGTTAAATTTATTGAGTGTGTGTTTGTTTTTTAAAAACTTTTTAAAGTTCAAATAACATGTTCCTTTCCAGTAAGGATAACTTTAGACATTGAATTCATTACTGATCCTCAAGAAAGGCATAATAAGCTTAATTCTCAGGACATGCACATTTTAGTCTTCAAAGATTTGCCTGAACAATCTCTGTTAATTCAGAAGAATTGAGGACCTGAACATAGCATTATATAGCTTTAGTCAGTATTTAATTTAAATAACAAGCATTAAGACATCTAATACTGCACCTGGAACCTAACAAGTACTCAACAAATGTTTGCTAAATGAGGAGGAATAAAACAGAATTAATGGCTTCAGATTCCTGGCCTTTTTCAATCCAGAGAAAAAATACAGAAACTGGATGGTTACCTAAATCAAAGAGACAATTTCAGTCTGAAAATGTTGTCTGGATTCTGAATTACTGGATTTTAGAAAGTACTTCTGTATGTATTTTCCTCATTTGACCCTACACTGGATTCATGATAAAACAATAAGACACAGTTTTAATGATTATATATAAATAAACATGGGTTAATTTGGCAGCGAGTCTTTTTTTAAAAAAATATATATTTTTAGAGCAGTTTTAGGTTTTACATTTATGGAAAATTCATGAAAATTCCCAAGATATCTTAACTCTAATATTGTATTTACTGGTTAATACAGTCATTTATTTCTTTAACAGTTATTTTATGCCTAGTGGATGCCAGACGAGGTCACTATTTTGCACAACTCCAGAGACAACAATTATGCTCCAGCAGGTCCTATTTACATAGAATGCGATGGGATGGAGTTGTGCCATGTGGCCCCCAGATGCCAAATACTATTCTAGGCTCTGGTAACAGAGCAGTGAGCAAAACAGACAAAACCCTCCTCTCTGGGTCGTATGTTCTTATAGGAGGCAGACAAGCATAAGCTAATAAAACACAAAGTATTTGAGTCACAAGTACTAAGGAGAAATCTAAAGCAGGAGGAGATCCTGAGAGTGCAGGAGCTAGTATAGAAATTTTGGATTGGTGCAAAAGAGCTCTGTGAGAAGATATTATTCAAGTAAAGTTTGAAAAAAAATGAGTATGTGTGTTTGTGTGTGTGTGTGTGTGTGTGTGTGTCTGTGTATAGTCGATAACATATATTGTTACACTGGGTCTAAGAAAGTCTTGGAAAGGAGAAACTGGTTATCATTGGTGGTTTTTCAAATACAACTGAGTTCTAAATGAAGCATGCTGTTCACTGCACATGCATCTCAAGAATATGAGATGAGAACAAGGCAGAACTAAAAGTCAATGTGGAATCTGCCATATCCATTGTGGCATAAATTAATGCAACTGTTCATTACATTTTATTAAAATAAAATATGTCAAACGTCAATGCAAAGTAGAAGGGATGCCAGGAAAACAGATATAAAGGGATATATCCAAGGCACACCTGAATGTTTGTAACTCTAATTACAGAGGACTGGTGAAATTTAACGAATTTGGGTTTTGTAAAAGAAATTAAATGCGGCAAGACAGAGCAACAAATATTCTACCAGTACAGTTAAGGCTGCTTAATGAGCAGATAGTTAAGTCAAAAATGGATACAATTGACTAATATGAAATATACATTTTTCTCTCAGGTTCTAAGGAATAGAAGGGAGCAGAAATTCTTCTTGGTAGAGATTATTCAAAAAAGGACAAAGCAGAAGTGGGAATAGCCCTTTACTTGACATTACTTTAAAGCCTAATATAACTGAGGGGTGCCTGGGTGGCGCAGTCAGTTAAGCATCCAACTCTTATCTTAGCTCAGGTGATGATCTTAAGGTTTGTGAGTTCAAGCCCCACATCGGGCTCTGAGCTGATGGTGTGGAGCCTGCTTGGGATTCTGTCTCTCCTTCTCTCAGCCCCTCCTCAGCTTGTGCCCTCTCTTTCACTCTCAAAATAAATAAATTAACTTAAAAAAAAAAAGCTACTAAAACTGAGAAAAATTAGGATTCTTAAAACATTAATTATGTAAACTTGAGTCTTCATGATTTTGTATTTGCTCTCAAAAATAAAAGAATAAGGAAGAAAAGAGATTATGTCAAAAAGAAGGAATAACATTTGATCATATGGTTCTATGTGATTTAACCATTAGCCAGATAGAAGAAAATGCTTGTTTGTTTGTTTGTTTGTTTTAGATATTAAGTGGAAAGTGCATGAAATTGCAAGTTAATAGTAATAATGATATAACAACTCAAACAGCTATCAGTTAATGTGCGCTTTACTCTGCCGGCTACTGTCCTAAGCACTTTACACACATTGTATTATTTAATCCTCATAGGAGTCAATGAGGCAGTATATAAAACTGAGAAACTTTAAAAGGATGACTGCTTTACTAAGGATATCAGTGAGAAGAAGCACAAGTCGTTCTAAAAATTAGAACATTAACTATCACCAAGAAATTAATTCAATAAGGCATTCTTAACCCTTTCTAGTAAATAGAAAGTGAATTATCAAAAATATTTCACGAGAGCCATACTTCTCAATGAATTCTAGAAACAACTAGACATTTTCTTACAGAGCTGTAAGGTTGAAAAATACAGTGCCAATGACAAATGAGAGCAATGGAATTGAGATAAAATTAATGAGGACAGGCTTGCTTCAGGCTCTTTTCTGTCCTGCATTTCCTTTCACCTGGTGTCATTATGACCTATCCCAAAGATAGCATAATCATATCAAAAAGTCGACTCATTTCCTATTTCCATGGATACACAGCAGACTTACCAGTGTCTTTTTTTAGTCGCTAGTCTGAAACTCTTACCAACACCTTTCATGAATGCTGATGTTGAAATTTTGAAAAGATAGGAGATTGACTTTAAGCTATTAAATAATTTGGTTTAGCTTCACTGAAGCAAAAATATAAGAGCTCTAAAGTTGCATGTGGGTTTGTTCACTTCTATCTTGACATTGGACAGAAATGTGATAGAAAACTCTGTTTAGAAGTTTTTGTGTCAAGGGAACATATTAGTTGACCTACAGAAGGTTCTTCCTTCACTGTGTGATGTTTGATAACGAGATTTGACAAGTGTGTGGCTGAATTTGTTAATAGACTCAGAAAATATTTATTAGCATCTATTTAGAGCAAGAATGTGCTGGTGCTGTGGGGCAAGCAAATGCAGTGTACATGGCAACTTCATTTTTCATGGTGCGCCCTTCTGGAAATCACGTAAGTGTAGGACATCATTGATCAGAGATGTTAAGAAAGTGTTCTTTTGGAATATTCATTCTGAAATGAATGAAATATAAGTATTAGTTGGGATAACTTTTCTCTGGATTAGTCAGTTTCCATGGGGCAAAAGTCTTCTGTCTCTTGCTGGGTCTGCTGGGGGTGGGGACTAGAATTTGCCTGGATAGCAGTCTTCATTGAAGGGACTGGGGGAGGTTGCTGAGGGTCCACAGTTCCACAGCATAGATTTAACTTCTTTAACTCTGTTATCTGTTACCAATTTTCTTTTTTGTAAAACTTGGCCAAAACATTGCATTCACTGTTGCTTCCCAACCCCCCATTCTCATCATAAATATCTTAACTTACTTTTCTTTCCTTTTGCTATTTATCATGTTTCAGAGAGGGAGAAAACATCAATACACCTCATTTAATTGATAGTCTCTATATAATGAGTATTCAACAATTTATATGAATAGTAGGTAACTGAAAATTTTGGCAAAATATAGTCTCTTTACCTTAGTCATAACTAGGAAATGGTTTTTCATCTCTCCCTCTCCCTTTCTTCCCTACAACACACTTGGTCTTTTTACTTTTTTTATTTGTATTCTCTATTTTGATCAACATTCTGTTCATGAAGAGAGTTAGCTTTAAATCCTTTTTGTGGAAAATAGAAATTTCTTGCTGAGGGCTGAAATGAATGTAGATTCTTCCCCACTAGCCAGAAATACAGCTGTCATGGTGCTTCCTGTGAGGCAATGTTGCAGGTAGGACCTATCCCCTCATCTCCACATCTGCACACACAGAGCTTGGAATATGACTTCTTAATTATTTATGCCAAGTATTCTGCTATGAATGTGTGTGGGAGCCCATGTGTCATGTGTGTCTGTATACAAATGGTCAGTAAGTCACATAGTACAAGTTGTAGGTTGTCCTTGCATGTCACAGATGGAGGTGGGAAAAATAGGAGGCTAGCAATTAATAGAAAAAAAATTGGGCTGTTTTTGCTTCTCCACTCTCACCAACAGGCATATATCAGACTAAAACGATTTATGTGGCTATCAAGGGTTCCAGTCCAGGGGGTACAAGTATATAAGGATTGTGGTTATAGCATTCAGAGGCAGCAGACACGCTCCATACCAGGGATGCTGAAATAAAAAATCGGGTAGGATTGTTCAGGACCTGGTCAGCATTAGGGGTGAAACAGGCATAGATCCCAGTCTCAGATCATATGTCCTTTTAAGAACTAACAAAGAGATTAGGGTAGACTCTGATCAGATATCTCATGTTAAATCTTGTTGGATAAGGTGTCTCAAATAATAAAAAGCTAAGACTATAAAACCATTCTTTAATAGTATAACGGAGGTAGGTGTCATCTAAGGAAGAAATCTCTAGAAAAGTGCAATTGTGTAGTGGTTAAGAGCATTTTCTACTTTCAAATCCCAAATGAAAAATACGGTGGGTGTGATGATACACAGTTCTTGATTTGTAGTTCAGGTTATAAGGTTATCCCCTTTTCCATGTACTAGCAGTCAGCCTCTACCTCCACAAAGGCCAGGGGCCAGGCCCCAAGATGCTCTCAAATGAAGAAGAATTGAGCAGAGAAAGAATTGAATTGGTTTCCTGACATATAAGGCTCAAGTTGCAGGGCTTCTTGTACCATAGCCTCTACTCATTAATGCATAACCTTTTGTTGATCTGGGCTCCAGTCAGAACTAGAGGTTTTAGGAGTTGCATACTTAAAAATAATTGCATCCTAAAACCAAAATTGTTCACTCCTTCCTAGTGGTGGGTTCTGCAAGGTGCTGCAACCAGTCTTACCTTCGAGAGGATATCCCAGCATACCTCAGAACAGTGGACTACTAGAAATTGCACTGATATGACAGGACCCTGAATTCTCACAAGATTTAACTCCTTTTGACACATAAGTCTCTTGGTATGGTATCAAGGATACTGGCTACTTAATGTCCCTCAGTCCGATCAATAGAATGTCATTTATTTATGGATAAACTTAACGTTTTATAGGATACAAAGGTATTAAGGTTCTTTTGGAAATTTGTATTACAGGGAACAGAAAAGCTGACATAGTACTTCAGATGTAGGTCATTGAATTGTTCTCTCCCATTTTTTTAAGGCAAACTGTTTCTGATAGTATTTACTAACTACGACCAAGAAACAACAACAAAAATCTTCTAGATTGATTGCTCGTGAGTGAATTGATCTGGTAAAGATAAAACATCTGGAGTGACAATTCCAACTGGACTTCCTATTTTGTTAAGTTGTCAGTAATACATGCTTTTTCTTAAAAATCCATGAAGGATCCTTGAATTTTTGCATGATTCAAGGAAAGATAAATTGAGGTGTGATAAAAATCAACACCCCTGAATCCTTCAAGGATTTGATGGTACATTAATTTCTGCAAATCCCCATGGCATGAAGTAGGCATTGCTTTTCTACTTTGGTGGTAAAAGGAAATAAAATGAAGCCGCAAGGGTTGATTCCAAGGGCTTTTATGGCTTTTCCCACCAAGATATCTCTTAGTAGTATGCGACTTGTTTGATAGTCAAGTATGTCTATCTCTAGTATACAATATGTTATCTGATCTATTTGCTATTTTGATTTTTCAGATATTCACTTTAATTCACAATAAATATCTAAAAAGGTCTGAGTTTTTACAGGTATTTATTTTTTCTCAGATTACAGTATCTCTGGTGAAAGGATACATAACCTTCTGGGGAAGATTTATGGCAGAAATCGTAACTGCATTCCTTAAGTTGACCTAGCCTCTCCCTCAATCAATAGATTTTAGTTCTAATAACTAGTTTAGATGTAATAGGCTTGTATTCTCACTGTGATAACTAGAGTCAAGTTTCTTCTTCCAGTCATAGAAACTCTTATTATATGTATCAAGCAACACCTTTGAAAGCTGCCCATCTATTTCATTTCACCTGGTTGACAGTATGTATCATAAAGACTAAGTAATGATACTGCGGTCCTGAATTTGAATTAAAAGTATCAATATGAACTCATGATATATTGTATATTTTAAATTCTACTGAACAGGCCTAGAAAATAAAATAGCAGTAAGTATCTTTAAACTCAAATTAATGTCTCCAAGTACCATTTCTAACTAAAAGGAAACAGCTCCTTCGAAATTCTTAATTTCATTACGAAGGCAGTAAATGCACACAATTAACCTTGTGTTGTTGTTGTTGTTGTTGTTGTTGTTATTCCTATGTAACTAACATCAATTCACTGCTGTCCTATTGCACCTGCCTACCATGATCTCTATACTGGATAAATTGCACTGTATACCTTCTTTGAAGATAAAACACCTTTCAATCATGTAGAATATCTTAATGACGTAAAAACAATGAACTCATTTGCTGTATTGCAAAATACACACACAGCTGATTGTGAATAACAAAAACAATATTATCAACACTACCAACAAGATGATTTAGGAAAATAGCTTAAAACTGGTTTTGGAGATTGTTTTTTGTTTTTAAATATCTATGTTACTATTTTCATTTATGACAGGCTTATTTATTTAACTTACTTTAATTTTTAGAAGTTGCATTTTAAAGTTTAATTTTGTTTTGCAGTCATGTGTATTTACATAGATTCAACATCACTCTGAAATAAAGATTAACAAGTTAAATTTCTTGAAAGAATCTGCAATCTTAGAGAAAAGGGTTTCTATCCCTGACCATGCCACCCCATGTTATCATTCTGTATGTGATATAATTATTTTTCATGCTTACTGGCTTATCCCCTTCTTTTTAAGTATTCTTATTAAGGTATAACATACATATAGTGAAATTCTCCTTTTTGGTATTATTTTTTTTTTTCAAATTTTGTCAAAGCATATAGTTGCCTAAGCACAACAGTCAAGATACGTAGCTCCACCTAAATCCCTCCACACTCCTTCAAAAAATTTTTTTTAATGTTATTTTCCTTTGAGAGACAGAGTGTGAGCAGGGCAGGGCGGAGAGAGAGGGAGACACAGAATCTGAAGCAGGCTCCAGGCTTGAGCTGTCAGCACAGAGCCGATGTGGGGCTTGAACATCATGAAACCGGTGGGGCTTGAACTCATGAACCATGAATCATGACCTGAGCTGAAGTCTGGAGCTTAACCGACTGAGACACCCAGGTGCCCCTCCCACACTCCTTATAGTCAAACCTACAACCTATAGCCTCTGGGAACCACTAATCTGTTTTATGTTTATAGCTTTATTTTTTGTCCAGAATGTCATAGAATGGAATATGGTAGTATGTGGACTATTGGATCGGAGTTCTTTCAGTTATCAGAAGACTTGTGATGTTGTGTCATGTATATATCAGTAGTACATTTCTTTTTTATTGGTTCTGTAACATTACCATTATAGAGATGTACTACCATTTATTTTCTTTAACCCACTCACCAGTTGAGGGACATTTGGATTATTTCCAGTTCTCCAACTCTTCATTGTAGAATTATTTTTTGTAGACTCTTTAAGATTTTCTGTTAAGATAATCATACTATCTCTTTATGAAGGAATTTTATCTGTAATTTTGTTTTTATAACACATATATAATATATATGCAAATTTACCCTCATGGAAATGGAAATATATATTCTTCCTTACACAAGTAATGACATATTATATTTTTAATCATGCTTTGTAAAAAAAATCAAACAAAACAGAACATACAGTATGTCCTGAATGTCACTCTTCATGAATGTCTATAGACATTTTTCTTTGTCCCTGTTACAGAACGTTGGTCCTCCAATGATTGAAACATTTGTTCATCTTCTTGGAGCACTGGATTTATAGAGATTGACCTATTATATTGCTGTCACTATCTTGCCATAATTATTTTTCTTAATTGGATTTTAAGCATATGTTTTCTAAAAGTATTATAAAGCAAATTTGTCTTTAAAATCTCCTCCTCCACAGTTTATTTATCTAGTAATTAAACTGTTAAATTTTTAATATGATGTCATTCATATTTGATACTTCATCATTGCCTATTTTTAATGAAGGAGTAGAAAATACTGTATCTATAACATGTATTTCTTTAAGAGAAATAAGTAGAAAGAACAAATCCTGAATAGAGCATCTAAAAATTGTTGGATAATTCATGACATCACCTTATTTTAATTGCACATTAGACATTATATGGCACTCATTTCAACCTAAATCATGATGAACATTTTCACACATGAAAAGGAGCTATAGTAGCAAAATCTCATTTTATACATCGGTAATTTGAGAAGTGTCATCTGATTAGACTTGCAGAGTGAACAACAATAAAGGCCAAAGTTTCCAGCTTCTGTATAACATCCATAATTCTCCTCATATTAACATTTTAAATTCATCAGAATCCCAGCATTCTTGTCACCTGTGTGTGACACTTTCCCTTAAAATTATAATAAATGTGTGGCACTTTCCTTTAACATTATAATAAAAAAACTGTTAGATGTGCAAGAGAGGGGGATAGATGCTATTCAGATCAACATGCAAATTCCCTGCCAAAGAAGATTAAGTCTTCACATTTGTGAATTCTTTTCATCTGGCTCTTACAGGACCTTCTCACACAGGTGTGTGACTGAAACTTCTTTGGGGCTGCTTGAGCACATGGAGATTCAGGATCATCCTCCAAGTGTATACTCAACAGTAGCATAAACTGAGAGGTCAAGAAAATAACTTTGGACTTCATCTTCAGTTGTTCATTCAACCATTCACCAAAACAAGCACACAAACAAACATTTGTTTAGGATTCACCATAGACCAAACTCAGTTCTGGGCATACAAAAACATTTCGAGAAACAGTGCTAGTAGGTTCTTTACTCCTGTGGAGTTGATAGTTCATTGTGACTTGATTTATCAAAGATCATGTCTTCCTACAGATAAAAGGTACATAAGGTACATAGGCAGATAGAGGACTACTCATCCTGCAAAGTTGTGTTAGGGAAGCAACACATAAGGGAAGTAATCTGAAGCAAATCCCAGTGCTGCTTTATGCAGTATGGTTACAATGGGCTTCATTCTTTTACACAAGAAATAAACAAGTTACTAGTGCTTGTTGAGATTGGTGTATTGGTCAGTCTTTTTTAATCTAGTGGTACGTTTTTTCCATATTAGATTACATCCCCCAGCCTGATTCCTCATAAAATAGGGTAATCTCTGTAGCCAAAGGCATAGTAATGACACTTTGTTTTTGCATTTATAAAACTTTTTTTCATGTAATTTATACTAAATTGGAAGTATAAGAAATTCCATTTTAAGAAGTAATAATATGTTGTATTTTACACGGTATCACAGTTTTGATGAAACTAAACAAACCACCAACAGCAAAACAACTGAGAACCACCTCTCCCTCTCCAACAAACCTAAGAAAGTAAAAAGAGTTTCACTAAAATCAATGTTAGATTAGGAATGTTTGGCCCAAAAACAAATCAACTTGTTTTTCAGTGAAGAGGTAACCAAGTTTGGGGAATGACGTTACTATTTCTTTCTCTCTCAAAAGTAAAATGGTTTCTTTCCTTATTTTCTTTTTTTTTTTTTTTTTTAATTTTTTTTCAACGTTTATTTATTTTTGGGACAGAGAGAGACAGAGCATGAACAGGGGAGGGAGCGCCAGAGAGAGGGGAGACACAGAATCGGAAACAGGCTCCAGGCTCTGAGCCATCAGCCCAGAGCCGACGCGGGGCTCGAACTCACGGACCGCGAGATCGGACCTGGCTGAAGTCGGACGCTTAACCGACTGCGCCACCCAGGCGCCCCGGTTTCTTTCCTTATACAATGTGTAACTGGTAAATGTGTGAGAAGTTTTCAGAAATGTATGGCTAATTTCTTTTTTTTCTTAAGTTTATTTATTATGAGAGAGAGAGAAAGAGAGGAGAGAGAGAGGAGGATGGGGGAGGGTCAGAGAGAGAGGGAGAGGGAGAATCCCAAGCAGGCTCCATGCTGTCAGCACAGAGCCTCATGTGGGGCTCAATCCCAGGAACCATAAGATCATGACCTGAGCCGAAATTAAGAGTTGGATGCTTAACCGACTAAGCCACCCAAGGCGCCCAGAAATGTATGGCTAATTTCTTAAGCACTTTTGAACCAAAATATTCAAATACTACAGAAGTTTTTGAAGAATAAGTAGAATATTGATTAAAGTATTAAGCGTATGCAACATATTTTTTAATTGAATCTATACTAATCTTTAGTGGTATTTTTCTCTTTTTCTTTATTTTCTCTGTTCTACTTCCTGTACTGATTGAATTTCTTCTCCCAATGCTCAGGAATAGCTTCTCTTAAAGCTCCAGTAAGTCAAGATGCCTTTATATTCCACACTGAATATGCTTTGACATCGGATGCTTGTTAATAAGTGGCAATGATAGTCACTTAGGCAGGCATCTGTTGAGTGCAGCCACCATGGGGCATTGCTAGGAAAACCATGAGAAAGGTGGCCTTCTTTCCAGTTCCTTATGGCCTGGCTCTCTTTAGTGTAAGCTATGAAGTATGAATTATGAATTAATTTAGAGAATATAGGGGGAGGACGGAAGACTCTAGGCAGACTGATTGACTGATAGAGGAAGAAATGTGGGCACCAGTTATGGAAGAAATTGAAGGAGTTGTCAACATCCAATAACATGGTCTGGTAATAGTCACAATAGGCCTAAAACCTTTTCTGTTCAAATGGAGGGAAGGGATTCAGTCATTCAAGGAGTGCCATCAATTTATTAATAACATCGTTGCCTCGATATACAGGCATTTTAAGTTTTTTTAAAAACAGACTAACAAATTTTGTCAGAAGTTTGACATTCCTAAGACTTTAATATATACTTCTGTTTTTAGCTACTCTTCTAGAACATTATTTTGTGATTTTTCTGCAATTTTTAATTTGAAATTAATTTAGAAACCTAATTGTTGACTTTTATCAGATTAAGCAGATTAACTATTTTGGTTTGGTGGGTTTTTTTTTGTTTTTGTTTTTGTTTTTTATTTATTCTCATTATTAGAGTGGGAACAACATTCTCTTGTGGTTTTCTGTGTCCTAAGGAGAAACAGAAGGCTTTCTGTGGTTGGCTGGGTGTACCTTGTACTTAGTGTGGTTCCTGGGAGGCGAGAGGACTTTCCTCATGGTCAATGCTCTACTGTTAGCTCTCAGAAGACCCTGCAGGCCTGTTCTTCAGGTGGGCTGCTTTGCACACACTTACCCCCATCTCCAGAAAGCAACCTACAGTTGCTGGTTCCAGTTGTTCGGCTTTGTGTGGGGTGGAGGGATTCTGATTCTCCTTGTTCAGCCTGATTTTAATACATTTATTTTAAGGTAATAGTACTTATATTTTATATATTTCTTTCTATTGGAAAAGAATCCCACGTGTCTATGAGAGAATACAATGAACAGAAAAGCTTTTAGAATTCAAACATGTATAAATTTAAAAAGAAAATGATAAGTAAAAATCTTTCCCAAAAGTTAACTAGCATGGAAAAGACACAAGAAGTCTTTCTTGTGTGTGTCTGACTTCAATGAGAAGTCAAAATATAATTGGCGATATACATAGAAAGCTTAAAAATCTATCTATGAAATAGAAAACTGTCAATTTTTAATATCATTTTTTATGAGTTTAATTTTAAGAACTTTTGAAATATATTTTCCATCAAAAACACATTTATACTCAATTCAGTTAGAAATAATTTGGGAATAAACCCATTTCAGCTAAAATTTCAACAAGAAGGGTTGATGATTAATCATTCATCCTTTAATGTGAGTGAGTTAACTATTTAATCAGATTAATTTATTCTGTTCTGGGTAGCTCCAATTCCATCATGAGAATGGGACCCTTGGTGGAGGTAGGGTAGAAATGAGGACAGAATAAGCAGGGCGATTCTGATGCATAGCAATCTATGGGCCAGAACATCATTTTGCCTAGAGGGGGCCTGTGGGCTTTCTGAGCCTCAAGAGCAGAATGTGGGCATTTGGGTTTGGGGGTGTAGGGCCGCAGGCAGCAGAGAAAGTACAAAATACGGGACATGAAAGATAACTAGGATATGATCCCTAATTGAATACTTACACTGAGGCTGACCATGCCATGACATATTTCTCCACACAATGGTTTACATATGTCTGTCTATAAAAGGAAAAAACATTTAAATTGTGGTCTCCTCAGGTTGAAAAATATATGAGATGGAGGGAAGTGACCTTAAAGAGAACTCAAAAATTTTTTGAAATACTGAAAACCAGAATTTGGGGTAAAAGTCAAATCAAATGAATTATTTAGCAAAGCAAAGTGCTCTTCATGGCTGCAAGTCTAGACAGTACAAAATATCTTAATAAAACTTGGTAAATCTGTCAACAAGTCAATATTTTTTCAGTTTTATGTGACTTAAAAAATCAAAATTACTCTTTTTTCCTTCTGAATGTAGCTTTGGATCCAAGTCCTCAGAAGGCAAGGCTCAGATTGTTTAAAATACCTTGGGATACATTGTTCATGATTCTTCATTTAGGTTAAGTCTTGAGACTAACTTTTCTTGCTGTTGTGATTATAATGCTTATATGGGTCTCAAAAAGACATGATTTCCAACTTCAAGAAATCTATTATTTTAAATGTTTGCCGTCATGACAGGAAGTTGCAGAAAAAAAGCCTGTCTGCCTTTGGACAAATGCTATTCTGTTGATTTGTTAGGATTTGGACAAATGCTTTCTACTGAGTTGTTAGAACAAAGCAAGTACCTGATACCTAGTTGTCTCTCAGTCATTTCTTTTTAAGCAAGAGAAATTCAGTTACCTGAATGCAAGGATAATGACGGGAACTTACTTGCTGTTTAGTAGTCGATAAAAATTCCCTTTCATACTTTTCTTTCCAGCTAAAAATGCATATAATGGAATATACCATTTCCCAAAACAAAATTAGACGCATATTTATTTTTAGATCTTTAAGAAACAACTCCATCTTTCTTCTCTGCAAGAGATCAAGTAAATCATAAAGCAAGCCTTAAAAACAGTTTTATCCAATGTGACATGCACAATCAATATTTTTAACGTTCACTTAACTTTTATGCAAAGCGCCAGAGCAAACATCTGGTTGCTTTGTAAGGGATCCACATGTTCCCTCCCCTTCATTCTTCCCCCTTCCTAACCCCAAACACACACAAAAAGTTTTCAGATTTCTTGAGGGCCACAGCTGGATATAAATATGCTGAATATAAACTGATAAACCACATCTTTCCTTTTCATGATGGGTGCTTATGCTGAGTGGTAAATATTTTGTCATGATTAAGTATGTCATAAATGGATCACTTTGCAATGTGTTGACCAGCTTAACTTTTTCACCCCAGCTAAATCATCGAAGTTTTGTTTTAATATCTGAATTTTCTTCATTGTCTTTTCTGATGTTAAAGCAGCAACATATGGTGCTTTGCAAGAAAAGATAATTAGAATTTTGCCTTGCCTGGCTTTAATGCTCTAGTTTGTAAAAAAAAATAAATAAGAAAAAAGTTAATGGAATTTACAAATAATAGGTGCAGTAAAAATAAGAAAAATTATTAAGTAGATCATCAATTTAACACCATCATTTGTACATTTCAAGTTAATGAGAATAAATATAAATGTTCTGAGTATTTTTTTAGCAAATTAAAAATAAATCCAGATCTTTTCCTCCTACATCCAAAAAAAAAATTACAAAAAAATCCTTTTCATATAGGGTGATTGGAAGCCACTTGATAATGTCAATGTATCTGTCTTTTGCAGAGACTTTAAGGAAATATGTTAATGAAATCAGGGCACTTAAAAAATCTTGCTAAGAGATCTAGAGTTTTATTAATAATGTCAGTACTTGGACATTTCTGGACCTCATATTTCTCGTTGTTGTTCTGAAAGGCCAAATATGACAACCCATGTGGCAAAATGATAGTTTCATCATGAAATGTAACCTCCAATGAAAGTTTAGTGCTTCGCAAATAATACAAAGTCCATAGTAACTGTTCAATGAATTAACAAATAAACTAGTTTTTTTTTTCATAAAGTTTCCTTTATTAATGTAACAAATAATTAGGCTTGAGAGGAGACTGGGTCTTAATTCTAGGAAAAAAAAAAACATGCTGTACCTCAGTCCTTCTTTCCCATCAGTCTTGATTTTTCTTGACTGCTTTCCCTCTTTCACTGTATTTCTAAATCTTCTGGTCATTCCTGACAAATTTTTACACAAAGTCTGTGTTTTGTATCTTTTCCTGTTTTTTCTGTTCTTTCTTTTTGCTATGGAAGTATCCGATCTTGTCCGTGACCTAGCATCTTGGCTTCTGCTTTAAGAAAGCATGATTCTGAAATTATGCCTCTGTTGTTCTAGATTTTCATTTGACAGTACTTGATTTCAAGTTTGCAGTTCCATTCTTATGGCACATCTACACTGCCATACCAACAAAATTAACCTCTACCAGTCAGATTTGAAATCTCCCTCATGGTGGAAGAGATAATTATAATCATCATATTAGTTTCACTTCATTTTTAATTTTCTACTTAATTTGAAAGTGGAGGAGAAAGCATTAGGCCCCACTTCCCTAACCCTGCTCCCCATTTTGTAATTTCCATACACAACATCATGAGCCGACGAGAACCACATAATTTTTATTTATCCATTCCTCATAAATACATGTTTCTATCAGGATTGGGAGGAGGTATTCTGGAAAGGATGTACCAAGAAGCTAATTAGGCCTGAAATTTGTGGCTCCTCACTTACATAGGTCTGGTATTGGCATAGAAGGAACCCTAGCAATCTTGATCTTGTGTTTTTGGCAAACCTCAATCAATTAAGTCCATGGCCTCTTGCTATTCAGTATCTCTGTAGTCACTTTTCTCTTTGTGTGCATTGATATTAGAATACTTGTGGACATTGTCAAGGATTAGCAATGGGGAAGCTAAAGAAAGATGAAAGTATTTGGGGGATATTAACATATATCATGTTTGGTAGTCACTTTTGTATTTATTTAAGGTTATTGTTATCATCCCCAGTATACAAACAACTTGGGAATATCCTTTCTGACAACTGTGTTGATTTACCTGAATTTGTGAAATGAAGGTTTAGATCAAGTGGTCTTCTACAAAATTAACTTGTCCAGTGTTATTTGCCAATGGAATTTTGTGGATAATGGAAGAGGTAAAACATTTAGAACATATAGAGGCAGAAACTAGTCTGTGGAAAATTCTTCCAATCATCATATATACATATATAGCAAATAGTAGGAAATATATACATATATATGTATATATTGATTATTTAATACATATAAATTTATTTGTATTTATATTTATAGTTATAAGAAGAGAAGAATTTGATTTTTATTTCTACCTGGTCAAAAGAGGTTTATCCATATCAGTTATATAATTGATAATGTGAAGTTATCATTCCATACATTTTCCACTTTTTTGATGAAAATCACACAAAACAATTTTTTCAAATTTTCTATGAACATAGCCCACAGCCTTGTAGTAGTAATAACAAAGACAAATTCTCTGGGTTAGGTTATGTCTTATAGATAGTCTAACATTCAATATAAAAATTAGTTAAGTGTGCTAGAAGAAAGAATAGATGATCTTTTTTTAAATGTTTATTTATTTTTGAAAGAGAGACAGACACAGAGCGTGAGTGGGGGAGGAGCAGAGAGAGGTGAGACACAGAATCTGAAGCAGGCTCCAGGTTCCGAGACATCAGCCCAGAGCTGGACTTGGGGCTCGAACTGATAAATCGTGAAATCATGACGTGAGCCGAAGTCGGGCGCTCAACCAACTGAGCTGCCCAGGCACCCAATAGATTATCTTTCTATTCTATGTATAGATAATAACAAAGTCATCATATGAAGAGACAATCAAAGAGTATGAGACAAAAAGTGTAGGAATGAAGTATTACAAAGTTATGCCTGCCTATCCATTTAAAATGTCATTTTTCCAAAATCTGTTTTTACTTGTGATAATTGTCATATTAAAAAAATTTGTTATGATTTATTTTACAACCTGTATGAACAAACATCCTTTTCATACTTAATTTCATGTTTATAACTTTTTATTCATTTTCTTAAAGAAGCCTCCCAAAGTGGCTGAATAAAATCTGGATATATATTAACTAGGGGTTATTTTCAATGTCTTCTTATTCCTCTAGTACTATCATTTTAAACAATCAAATTGGAAAAAATTTTCATAATTATAAATAATGATAACTAAGGGACAAATTAATAAATGCTATTTTTAAGTGGTACAATCAGTAAGTACATGTAGTTACAGAAGAGGGATTTACATTAACATACTAATGATCAAAAAAGAGGAAGCAATGTTCCACTGAAGGGAATCATTGGATATGTAGATAATTAATGGTAGATGTTAATAAAATTAGTAGTGTAGGTCAGTTTTCAAGTTTCTTCTCACTTGCATCCTCAGAATTGAAGCCTATATCCCCAGGTTCTAATCTACCACTATGTACATAATATTGAGGCTAGAGCATTAAAGATAAATTAACAAATTCTCTTATGAACATTTTGGGATTGTTTGCACATACTCCCTTCCCCCACTTCCATTGTCTTACACCCATACTCATAAGAGAGTGGCCAACTCACAAAACATAACCCCAGGGTCAGGCTACAGTTAACTGATTTAAGGGTGAGTGAGTGTATGACTCAACAATGACCAAGCTTAATGTCCCATCATTTGTAACTGCAACTGGAAAATTCCAGAATAATCTTGGCTAAACTAGGAATTTCAGAGGTATTGGTGAAATAAGTCGCAGAAAAACCTGAAGAGAGATAGAAAAAAGTAACAAAAGGAAAGATGCCAAGATGACAGAAGAAAGTCTTCCTAGGTTCTCTCAATCTTTTCTTGTATCTTGGTTCCAACCTTTGCTAGGGTAAAGTAATACTATCATAGATTCCATGAATACATCTGTATTAATTAGTATCCTTCCTGATAATCACCCTTTTATTATACATATCCATGGTCCTTACACCTGGTAGCACACTAGAATCACCTGGAGAATGTCTGGCCCTATCTGGGACAAATTAATTAAGGCTCTTAACTAATTTTCTCCTTACTATATAAAATCCCCAAGAATTACTTAAAAATAAAAGACAATATTTGAGCTTCCACTTCTGAAATATCCCTCAGTGATAAGGCAAATAGAAGTCAGAATAATTTATATCACTTGACTAAGATTAGCAAATGAATATGACCTATATTATAGATTACATTGTGTATGTGTGTGTATAAATAATATGTGTATGTGTGTGTGTGTATAATGGATGTTTAGAGATGTGATTATGGAGATTTATAGACATATAAATAGACATATATAGACATATATATGACCTATATTATAGATTACATTGTGTATGTGTGTGTATAAATAATATATGTGTGTGTGTGCGCGTGCGCGTGTGTGTGTGTATATATATGGATATTTAGAGATGTGATTATAGAGATTTGATTTTAAAACTAGTAAAACAGGGGCACCTGGGTGACTCAGTCAGTTGAGCATCCAACTTTGGTTCAGGTCATGATCTCATTGTTCTTGGGTTCAAGCCCCCTGCTGGCTCTGTGCTGACAGCTCAGAGCCTGGAGTCTGCTTCAGAATCTGTCTCCCTCCCTCTCTGCCCCTCTCCTGCTTGTGCTGTTTCTCAAAAACAAATAAACATTAAACAAATTTTAAAAAATAAAACTATTAAAACACATAATGACATCAGCAAATCACAATTTTAAATGGTGATTATTGAATTTTAACATATTTGTTAGGTTTTGAAATTTTAAGTGTGTGTTGCCAACAAGTATCACAAAATAGAGTAATACTGTGATGAGGTGGCTTGCAGTATAGTTTGAGGGACTTGACAAGCATGGAGAATTCATAGACAGCATGCTATTCTCAATGAGTTTAAATACATTTATGCCAAGATATTTTGGGGAAGCTTATTCACACAGAGGATACTTTCTGCTTCAGTAATATGTTCCCTAGTGCAAAAGCTCCCAATTCTGTTTGAATTCTCTGTGATATTCTGGCATGCACAGTAGTTTGGAGTGTGTGTGTGTGTGTGTGTGTGTGTGTGTGTGTGTGTGTGTGTGTTTTCTTTCATTCTTTCCCTTTTTGGACAAAAACCACATAAATGGCAGTGCACAAATCCCAATTACCTTGAACTTGCTAAAAACTGTCCATGGTGTTAAGAAAACAAAACAAAACAAAACAGAAACCTCCCTATTCCCTAATCATCCAAATGAAGAGATTTGAATATCTCTTGTGTATTGCTGAGCCTTCCCATTCTTCAAGTTTTAACTGACTTTATTGTGTTTCTAGGAGGCAGAAATAAAAGGAAAGAAAGGGGAAAAGGGAAAAGTAAGTACTAAAATATGTGAGAATCCATGCTCAATTTTTTCTTTTTTTACTATATTTTTGTAAAGGCATGAAAATGAGCTCAGTTTGATTTTCAGTCCGTTGAAGCAAATTATTTTTCAAGGTGTTTGTTTGTTTGTTTGTTTGTTTGTTTGTTTCGGTTTCCACAAATTATGTGCACATCTTTTTGGTCACAAAAGGGCATTAGGCAAAAACTCGATATATGATCGTGGACTAGACTCTGCTAGCATATGGGATTGTTGCTTGTTACCAGTGTGCAGGACTTGATACGTTAACTAGATGTAATGCACCTGAGGACAGCACTCAGTTTACTGCAAGTCACTTAGCAGAATTGTGATCATCTAACAAATGATTAATAACATGTGCTTGGTTAGTCTTATTGAAAGAGTGTGATTTTGGAAAGTTGTTTGGTAAGTACCAGCTCCTTCATCTGTAAATGGAATAAAAATAATACCCAAAGCAAAGGACAGTTGTGATTATTTAATGAAGGTTTACCTGGAAAATCAGTGAACCCAGTGCCTGATACTATATACACACTAATCTCCCCCTTTCTTTATCTCTCTCACAAATATAGATACCACATATAAACATGTGGTATAATTTATAAATTCTAAAACACATTTCTTTGTATTTTTTTAAATCTCTGAAATATCAGTGTGTCTTGTAGAGTGCATCTTAGCATTGTGGCATGGCTATATTGGTATTATCCCTTTTTTCACTGTTATTATGTAAAATACTGGTGTATCTTACCAGAAATAGTGCCTTGCATTCAATTAAATGAATAAATTTTTTGATCTTGTAGATGAAGTCTCCAATGTGTTATAACTGTATATCTTTTTATACCCTATATATAGAAATAGTATTTATCTTATTTGTATAGCTATCAACAGAACTTTTTGCCTTTAGCTATTTTGTTTTTTGCCTTTTCAATGTATTATATTGTAGAAGATGAATCCAACCCAGGAATTTCAACTGCTATGTTCCAAATGAACTGTGGCATGGATGAATAATATTTGCTAAATGAATCAGCAGAGTCAATAGAAATATAGAGTTATTTGCATTTTAATATATATTTTATTGCATTTGTTATGTATAAAACACCAACATACCTATTAAGAAACATGTGCTGAAGTAAAAAGAGCATGTGCTGGAAGATAGAAAGTCATGTTCTTAGCTCTGCTTGGAACTAAGGTTACTTGCATAAATCATTAACCTCTCTGAACAGTCATTTCCTCCATTTGTTAAATTAGAGTCTTAGACTGGTAATTGCTGATATTTATATGAGTCTATGTTGTCCAAAATGGTGGATTGTCTCCCATGGACATCCTAGGTCAGACTATTCTCGTGGAGAAAATAGTTCAATGTCTTCATTGATGTGAAGATCTTGTTAAAAAAAAAAAATCAGATAATAGACAGTTGTTTGGATGCTACCAAAATATTTAGAATTCTTTTAAAAAGTTGTACTCAGAGAAGTCAGTAGTCATAATATTATGTACTAGGATTATTCAAAGACTTAGTAGAGCTTCCATAACTTCTCACATCGTGGAAATACAAGTTGCCCTCTGGAATTAGAAATAGGGCAAGGCAATTTGTATTCATTTCTGTTCAATCAAGAAGGGTTCAGTAGTGGAGGCTCTATTTCACAAACCTTGTTATGAAAGAAGAAAGAATGTTAGTTTAATGCTCACTCCCATTAAGTGTTCAGTAAACCATACTGTCTAGTTCACAGATAAGTGAAGCTATTTTTGCTCTAGTGACAGCAAGAGCAATGATATAGTATTAAGAGAGGTGACATTAAATAAGTCTGCCACTAACTTACTGTGTGACATTGGGCAAGTCAGGTCTCCTCTGGAGATAATGGTGATCTGCATTCCTTTTTAATTTATCTTCTGGCTCCCAAGGAACATATTGTAGATACATATTGGACAATTTGATAATTGAGATTTACTTTACACATGGTCCAGTGAGAGTGAAAAATGATTACTAAAACTAATAGGATAGAGAAATGAGAAGACCCAGGTCAACTGTGGTCATAACTTATCAAAAAAGGCCTTTGAAAATAGATAATATTTGAAGTGATGAAACCAAATTGGTGATACAAACTCTTCTCTGTAAACATTTGTAGACAATGTCAAAATGATCAGATATATGGTGAATATTCCTAGTATTTTGGCAAAGAGCAATTTTTTCACTTTTTTCACATAGAATTGTCCGTGAGAAATAATGAACATTGCCTCAATTTAATTTCTTGATTTAGCCGAAGCACCAAACTTAACTTAGTTGATGTATCAATTTCCAATCTCTTCCCTTCATTCTTCTTCTCACCTACCATTTATTATCTCTAAAAGTTGGCAATATTAAAGAGAACATGTTTGTAAGAAGATTAAATTGACAGAAACTGATCATATAGAAAGGAAGCAGCTGCAAAACCAATAAATATTAGAGTAGGAATTAATAATGTTTGTTAATGCACTCTTTACTATCTTACTTCTAACAGGAATCTATGCTACAAGTTATTTGTAACATTTAAATAGAAATTCAGGTTAATAGAACTAAAAACTTGGAGAGTATATAGTGTTAGCACAGTTTAGATTTCTACTGTATTATTTATTGGTTCTGTGATTCTGGGACATTATTACCTGGTTCAAATATCTGAAATAATGATAATAATACCTTTTTCATAGAGTTGTAAAAACTGATGTTGTGAATAAGCCCTATGAAGTACCACGTAAACAGTGTGTGCTAATAAACAGTCGCTAAGAATTCAAACTTTGAGATAATTACAACTCATAAGCTGTGAATCTGAAGAAATTAAAAATAATCAAACCTTGCCTCCATGAAATGGCTATATGCATTTCTTAAGACTTTTAAACAGTTGAGCATATGGAACACAAACTCCCTAAAGCTCCCATAGGTTCCTTATCCAAAGGGAGTGATGCGTGCTATTGCAGACCGTGAACGGACATGTGCAAGGGTACAGTACCTCACTGACCATGCTGAGGGCACTGTGGCAGAACAGCAGCAGACAGCTGTTGTTTATTGCATTGAGCGACAGTGGGGTTTGAAGGGCATACCCACGAATCTGTTCCACTTGGACAATCCTTTAAGGAATACAAATGAAGCTACTTAAGCAGAGACAAGTAGTGGACTCTCCCTGTGGCTGACTCTTCTGGCCTCTCCACAGCATGAGGGACTGATATTTTAGGTAGCACTCCTATCATCTCTTGATGGCATAACAGTGCATCACACCTCATCAATTAGGAGTTCCTGGAAAATATACTATATATAAAAGTATCTTTTACAGGGCCTAGCAGGTCTACTGTTTTTGAGTATTAATATTACATTAGTAGAACCACATACATATGAGTCTTTGAAAAGTTGTAGATATGAACTTAGTCACTTGCTTAGAGAATAGCTATAACCTTCATCCTCTTGAGCAGTCATTTCCTAACATGTTACAGCTGTCAGCACTCAAGAAATGTTTATGTAGTCTCCAACATTCATATTCGGGGCTTTTAAGGTACATCATGAAATTATGCACAAATGCTTTAAAGAATAAATAACTCATGTTTCTATAATTAAAAAGTTGTTGCCAGTATCAATTGCCTTTTAATTATAGTCTACTTTTTTATATAATTGTGTAAATCAAAAGGGCTTCCATACATGTTAGTGAAAATTTAAAATTAAGAAGACAAGTTAATTCATCAACAAGAAGACAATAATGAAGATTAAGGAGTGACAGTTGAGAGGGTACAAAATGACATGATTCCTTCTAATGGTATTTTTCTAGTTAGAAAAAAGACATAGATTGCTAAAGGGATGTTTTAAAGTACTTATAGAAAATTGATACATATATGCTCGTCTAGACTTTACTCTTCATATAAAAATAGGGAATTTAAGACATTTTTTTATTTTGTGTTAGTAAGGCCCGTATTTCCATGGCTAACTATATTATTTTAAATCGTTAAAGATATAAAATTAGAAAAATAAATTCTTCCAATACTACTTTTAACATTACATTTAACATTACATGTAAATACTTTTACACATTAGTCTATATTTACACAGAAAACTGGCCAATGTTGGCCAATTTTTCTCTAGATTTTCTTTGTATAAATAGCATTCTACCATGTTGATTCTACCTTTTGTTGAAGAGACAACAATCTGAGCCTACTCAGTCACAGTAGTAACCAATCCTAGGCCTTGACAATGAATCCTTAAAGTCTGTCTATCCTGTAAGAAGAACAAGCATATGTTTATTTCAAGCTTATTATATGCCCAACATTTTGTTAGGTGCCTTGGAGAATACAAATTTTTGGATTCTGTATATTTTCAAGTAGTTTAAAGCTTAATTGAAGATGTAAGTGATGTAGGTAAATCACATATGAAATATACATGAATATGCTTGATTGCATATAATTTAAAAAAATCATTTATAAAAGTTAGAGAGGGATGAGATAACTGGAGAAGATTGATTTTTATATAGTCAGTGACTAAAACAACCAGAAAAAATTCAAAGGTAATTTTTATTTTAAGAAATTATTATTTTTTTTCAATATATGAAATTTATTGTCAAATTGGTTTCCATACAACACCCAGTGCTCATCCCAAAAGGTGCCCTCCTCAATACCCATCACCCACCCTCCCCTCCCTTCCACCCCCATCAACCCTCAGTTTGTTCTCAGTTTTTAAGAGTCTCTTATGCTTTGGCTCTCTCCCACTCTAACCTCTTTTTTTTTTTTTCCTTCCCCTCCCCCATGGGTTTCTGTTAAGTTTCTCAGGATCCACATAAGAGTGAAAACATATGGTATCTGTCTTTCTCTGTATGGCTTATTTCACTTAGCATCACACTCTCCAGTTCCATCCACGTTGCTACAAAGGGCCATATTTCGTTCTTTCTCATTGCCATGTAGTACTCCATTGTGTATATAAACCACAATTGCTTTATCCATTCATCAGTTGATGGATACAGGAGTACTGATGCATAGGGGCACTTGTACCCCAATGTTTATAGCAGCACTCTCAACAATAGCCAAATTATGGAAAGAAATTATTTTTAAGTTTATATTACATAAAATTTTGTTAAAAACTGATACATTTAAAAACCAACTATATGGTGCAATCTTTTTAAAAGGTAAACTTGGCTTTATTCTGCTATTGAAAATGTTTAGACACCAGGGGCACCTGGGTGACTCAGTCGGTTAAGCATCTGACTTAGGCTCAGGTCATGATCTCACGGTTTGTGAGTTCAAGCCCCATGTAGGGTTCTGTGCTGTCAGTTCAGAGCCTGGAGCCTGCTTAGGATTCTGTGTCTCCCTCTCTCTCTGTCATTCCCCCATTCACACTCTGTCTCTCTCTGTCTCTCAAAAAATGAATAAATGTTTTAAAAAAATAAAATAAAATGTTAAGAAACCAATAATGGTTTGATATATTAAAATAACATTGTGAATTAATTTTGGAGGGAAATTCATTTCAATGACCATCTCATTCATTCTTCCTGACATAGCCAGGATCTAAAAATCTCATGGAATCTGTTTTTTCATTCGTTTTTAAATCTCAGTCGTTTGGTTTTGTTTTTTTGATGTGTACTTTGCTCCAAGTCCCTTGCTTTTCGATTTGTTCTTTGACAGTTGTAATTTAAAGGTAAGACTATAGGAAGAAATTTAAAGCAAATAAAAAGTGGAAAAATAAATCTCTTATTTTTAAAAATAAAAAAATGAAGAAACCACATATCAGCATAAGAGCCACTGATAGTGTTTGAGATCTCGCTAATAAATATTTAAAATTATTTTGCTAAATACATTCAGCTCAACACAGCATATTACATGCTACTGAATCTTTCTAATCTTTCTAGAGTCATACTTGTCTTGATTTCCTTAACTGTTATAAAAGATATTTTCTTAATGCTTTTGTATATATATATATATATATATATATATATATATGTATGTATTTTTTCTGACTTCTGTCATGAGCTGGTCAGGAAGGGGGTCTCTGCTTCATACAACAATCTAGGGACCTGGACTCCTTCTAGCCTGTAGCTTTGTCTTTTATATCCTTAAAGTTCTCTCTCCTCAGCTGATATATAGGAAAAGAGAGAGTGAGCATGGAGAAAGGCCACCTGCTCTTACCCACCTCAGCCAGGAAATGCATGTGTCACTTCCACCCACATTCTACTGGGGAGAAGTGGTGTTATGACACAACTTAGATACACAGGGCAACAAGTGTAGTCCAGCTGCCAATCATATACATGAAAAATACACATTGGATGCCAGCAGTCTTTCTGCAGATCTAATCAAGATTCACTTGTTCAAATCCAGGAAACACTTTAGGTACTTAAAATAATGTCAGTAAATTGAAAAGAAAACCTACTCCTCCAGGCAGGCAATGCATAGCTACAGAGAGTTCGGTGGGAGAATCAGAAGAAATCATGCAGCAAAAAGGCTATCATTGACCCTAAATCAAAAGATTTGTTTTCTGGTACATAATCTAACATGGTAAAAGAGGAAATAGAAACATTAAAACAAATAAATTAGAGAGAAACCAATTTCCTTTATAGAAGAAAATTCTATATTTAACTCATAAAATAATCTTTCTTTCAATGTCTGTGATCAAAAATGGGGAGGGGAGGTATAATCACATAACATCTGGGTACTACTCGGCAGCTTTCCTCAATCTTTGAAATTTTTACTCTCATTTATGAAAGAAAAATGATTCAAAAATTTATGAAAGAAAAATGATTCAAAAATAAATATAAAGCAAACATCCTTAATTATATTCTAAAAATTCTTAATTAGCTTCTTCAAACTTCCTTCATCAACTATAATTCTTAGAAGGATCATTTAAAGCAAACTTAGTTGAATTACAAGAGGGAAAACGAGGGAAAGGGGGATCAACTCTAAGTGACTGAAAGATTGAGCCTAAGTTCCCCTTTGCGTTAAGTATCAGTTTAAATAGTTCACGAGGGAAGAAAGAGCCATTGCTGCCGCCTGCCTAATGTTTCCACATCCATGTAAATGCAGGGAGTGTTTGTATGTGAGCGCATGTGTACCTCTTCTAGGAGAACAGGGGAAATATAAGGAAGAGAAGAACTAGGGAAAGAATATCGAAAGTGGCAACTTACCTTTAACTGAATTTAATATGTCATCCTCTGTAGGTTTAAGCATTTCCACCTAAAAATTGATGCTTTAAAACTAATATATTTAAGAAATGAATAAAAATATTTTTTCTAAACAACTATAATACTATTAAAAAGCGTGATATAACACTATTACTTTTAAATACGCATAGTAATTTGAGTAACATTTCATATTATTATCCAAGCCCGTGTGAGTGGAATAATAATCTCATTTGTAATTAGTAGCATTCAGTTAATTTTCTAAAAAGTCACTTAGAAAAATCGTATAATTATGGTTAAACCTTTTCCTTACAATATTTTTTAAACTAATGATTTGACTTACACTTACTTTCTTTGTAAATTATGTAAAGCTAAAATATAACCTATCCAGGATGATGTACCACAAACAAAGTTGCAGGTGCTTCGATACCCTGTATCTCCTCACTTCTGTACACTGTTTTCACCACCCCCTCCACATGGAAAGGCTGTGTCCGCTAAGGTCCAGTTAGTTGTGTTCCATGGCCTAAACCCAACAAGAAGAGCTTGGGTAAAAGGAATCTGGTGCACCAGCTTCTCCTTAGTGAAATCCTCACTGTTGACTTCCAGTTTCTGTTTGATGTAATTCAGTCTCAGAATAGCAATCGCATCATGTCCATTGTAAAAACACATCCAAACCCTAATACATGTATTTGAATAGCTGCTCTTTTGTATTATCTACTGTTGTGAATTAATTATGCTATCCCTTTCTCTTTGTGATGATAGTTGAAAGAAGATATTAGTGTTATATTTAGTTGAATTTGTAATTGCATTACACTGAAGAAAGCATTACAATAAATTACTCTGTTTACTCTTTGTCTGATAGTTTTAATAGAACACTCAATTGCAGGGGAAAAACTTCATTTAAATTATCTGTACTGTTTAAATTCACTTGTTTCTGCTTTAAATCCATGAAATATCTTTAGTATAATGCTACTTAAATTATTTAAATAGTTTCCGTGCTTTAGTTCTGGATTTGTTTAAATCCGTAACTCAATATATTCAAAACAAAACACATCATCTTTTATCCCAAGTATCTTTCCCCATACTTCTCTATTTCTGTTTGTTAGGTAGCATGGTGCCCCATGTCAACTCTGACCAAAAATTCAAAGTTATGTTTAACTCTTTATCTTGACTTATTCTTTCAATCAATTGGCAAAACCTCTTGTTTTTTTCTGCTACAATGCCTTCCACCCTTATTTCTTTTTTCTTCCCTAGTTCATTTCCTCAATACCTCTCAGTTACAATAGTGTCCTAGCCTTTTGCATTCTCTCTCATCTCTTCCTTCTTCTCATAAGATAATGTTCTCAGATTGGCCCTATAGGTATGTGATGTGGATCATGACACTTCAAAACTAGAAAAATATAGACTCTTCAGCAAATTTAAAGCCTGTGCGTTAACCTCACTGAATGCCTACATTGTCTTATATCATCTAACAAAATTGAGCAACATATCTTTAACTGATCTATTTCTAAATATTATTTTGTACCAGTATGACATTTATGAACTTTTTCCTATAAAATAACCCTTAACAACAAGCCTGACAATAGCATTAGGGAATTGTTCTAATAATGAAGACATTGACATACCTACATTAAGTTATGGAGAGGACATGCTAGCACAAACCTTTGTGATAAACTATTCCATTGCTTTTTATCTGACACAAAAATGTTGCTTTATTATATCATTATATGTCATGTAATATGAGATTCGTAACTACTCATGTTTTTAAAAAAGCATCATTATCATCATCCTCATTTTTTTAATACTTGAGATGACTTTAATTTACATTGATTCTATGCAGACCAGTAATGACCAACATAACCTTCTTTCATGCTACCATAGCTCTAAGCTTTCCTCAATGTTGCACGTTGTCTTATCCCAGAAGCAATCTCTGAGACAGTTTAACACTGGAGAAGTTTATTAGGGGGTTTGACTGAGATCCATACCTGTGGAGGAGAGAGGATGAAACCATGATTGAAAAGAGGGAGAAGTAAGTAGAGTTGTGATTTAGCCTGCAGAAAAACCTGCATTGATCTCCTGAGGAGTGTGGGAGCTGGATTGGCATTTCAAAGTTGGCCTGAGTTGAGCGAGGGGCCGAGCCTTTATTCCCCATGTTGATCAAGCATAAGATGTCACATGCCCCCTTAAGGACTTTCTACCTTGGGAGCAGTAGCTAGATGGTCATTGGGGAGGGCTTAGGGCAGTCTTCCTCCAGCTCTCCAGCAGTCGAGAACATAAATGCTTCATTTCCGGTAGGATATGTCGATGGCACACCACAGCATCCACCTCATGATAAACAGTAATGATTCTACATGTTAGGAGGCTTCTGCCATACCTAAGTTATAGTGCCCTATAAACACCATCTGGACTTGAGGGAGCCCTCTTCTGATGCCAACCATGAGACCATCCACCTGTGAAAATCACTGTCTTCAGGATCATTAATGTATGGGATGATGACATCATGATCATTTAAATAAGAACTGCAAATAATCAGACTTTTGGAAGTCACATCCTTAGCTTATTTTACCAAGATGCATGTATGGATTTATTAGATTAACTTATTGACATATTGAAAAGGCTGAGAGTTTGCTTTTAAAGGAAGAGAAAAAAATATAAATGTCAGTGGATGGTAGGTTATCATCAGCATCATATTATGAAAGCAGCACGTTTGAACTAGAAAAGCAATGTGTTCTAAGCCAGCCCCATCATTTAAGGAAAAGTAAGCACCAGAATTCCACTGTCTGCCTGTGATAGTCAAGATAATAGCTCTCTAAAGATGTACAAGTCTTAACCCTCAGAATCTGTGACTATGTTACCATATGTAGCAAAAGGACTTTGCAGATAGGGTTAAGGTTACAGACCTTAGCTAGAGCATTCTAAATTATTTGGGTGAGCCCAATTTAATCATATAAACCCTTACACACAAAAAACAACCCCAGTTAGTCAGAGAGCTGTGAGCAAAGAAGAGGAAAGAGAGATTTAAAATGTCAGAGGGACTCTATCCTTTGTTGTTGATTTTGGAGATGAAGGAAGGGGGTGACAAGCCAAAGACTGCAGGTGCCTCTTGGAGCTGGGGCCAGCTGTGAGCTGATAGACAGCAAGGAAGTGAGGACCTTAACTCTACAACTTCAAGGAATGGAATTCTGTCAACTATTCAAACGAGCAAGGAAATAGACAATAGACTCTTACCTGGAGTCTCCAGAAAGGACATGGCCCTGCTGGTGCCTTAGTTTTAGCCCAGTGAGACCCATATTAGACTTATGACCCACTTTCTTACAACTGTAAAAAGGTAAGTTTGTTTCCTTTAGGCTGCTAAGTTTGCTGTAACTTGTTATGGCAGCAATAGAAGACTAATACAGATCCCCTGTGTTTCTTTAAAACTGGATCAGACAGCCCAGTGGGATGTGATAAATTAAAGGCAAGGGTGGAGAGGTGTGTTAAGTGGATAAAAGCAAAGGAAGTAAACACATAGAGGGAATGTTAAAATGAGAAGGTAGTATTTAAATGTGTTGAATGGAGTTACTAACAACAAATTGTGTATTCACTATTATTTTGCTTAGATATGTTTTTGTCTAGAAGCAATGATGCTAGTTACAGTTCCACTGTTTTACTTCTGGGGTGTTTTTGAGCAGGTGTTTTAGATGAGTATTGCTTTTGAAACTGTAGAAAACCTGTAAATTTGTGAATAATATTAATAGTAACAGAACCAAAGAACTTCTGGAAGGCAGCTTATTGCTATGCTTAAAAGCCGTGTTGCCATTTCATTGTCTTCATACAACAAGCAGGTATATAGGAAGGGAGGAAGCAATAATTTTCACATCATAGTTTTATCAGCATAACTAATCTGGGGTCTAAAGACATGCTAGAGTTTTTCTTTAAATAATATTAGAAACCTCAGGAAGCTAGAATTGTTACACTGACCTACCATGCAACTTACCAGTAACTGTCTAGTGACTCATTTATGGATTTGCCAAAGGATATAGTATATTCAGCTGAATAAATACAAAATGTACAGTTTTTGCTTTCTGTAACTCATCTAAACTTTCCTCATCTGTCCCCACATCATATGGGAATTGGAAAACACTTATTTTATTCCAATTTGGTAAATTCAGTACTGTGCAGTTAAAAATAAACAGAAGCTCAAGTTCTTTCTCTCTGCCTAAAAATGCTCCCTTACTGTTAGTTCTCTGCTGTGGCTGTTCCAACTCAGCATGTGACAGTGTGGCTGAGGTATCTGACGTGTGTCTCCTGCTAGAATCCCCTTTGGAAAAGGAGCACTGAATTTGGCTTCTTCTTCTGCCTCTCTAATAGAGTTCTCTATTCTAAGACATAATCCCACAGAAGAGAGGCAGAACATAGGAGTGTCACCACTTTTCTGCCTGCCTTCTCTATTCTTGCAAATCTTCCAGGATATATATATTTTTAATGCTTATTTATTTTTTTGGAAGGGTGTGGGGGCAGAGACAGAGGGAGAGAGAGAATCCCAAGCAGGCTCTGCACAGTCAGTGCAGAGCCCAATGTGGGACTCGATCTCACAAACCTTGAGATCGTGACCTGAGCCAAAATCAAGAAAGAGTCTGAGGCATAACCAGCTGAGCCAAGCAGGTGCCCCAAATCTTACATATTAGAGGCAAGTCATCCACTTTTTCTGTTTCTGTGTGGCTCAGATATCACAGGTCATATTGTCCTTTCCCAAGGATGTTTCACTCATCTCCTTTACTTCGTGACTGTAATTTCAGGAGAACAAACTGAGAACTGGATTTCTTAGGGACGACAGGAAAAACATACCAAGATGATATTTTCTTTTTTTTTTTTTTTTTTCCAACGTTTATTTATTTTTGGGACAGAGAGAGACAGAGCATGAACGGGGGAGGGGCAGAGAGAGAGGGAGACACAGAATCGGAAACAGGCTCCAGGCTCTGAGCCATCAGCCCAGAGCCTGACGCGGGGCTCGAACTCACGGACCGCGAGATCGTGACCTGGCTGAAGTCGGACGCCCAACCGACTGCGCCACCCAGGCGCCCCCAAGATGATATTTTCAAAATACTTTGACAATTACTCTTCCTCTGTAAGAAAACATTGTGTCCCAGCAAAGGGTGTTTATACTAGTTTGAGCTTCATCCACCTTTCTAAGATGACTGGATCCATCCTTCTAGCAGAATCTTTTTTTTTTTTTTTTTTTCCCCCAATCAACTTGTCCTGCGGTATACATGGGCAAATACGGCTCCTGGGTAAAGTTTTGTCTTCTTATCACTGAGATGACTCTTTATGTTCCCAGGAAACTTACCTTCCTCCCAGTTCTGGTCTCTACCGCACCCATATTTACTCCTTTAAAAGAAACAAAGTCAGGTGGATCTTGCACAAAAGTGGATAAGAAATTGCTCCTGTTTAAAGTTATTTGATGGGGCTGCTGCTCCCCACCTCTGATTTCCAAGCATCTTCTCTCCTCCCAGCTTGTTGCAACTGTCATTGACTATCTGGTTCAAGAGGGAAATGGGCCATAAACTTGTCCTGCTGTTCCCTTCTTCCCTTCTCTCACCAAACTGTATTTACCTTTCTCTCACAAGGTTGTAGCCCTGACCTTTCTTACTTAAACTGACAGTTGAGGGAAGAGTTAAAGTTACCGTTTCCTGGATTTCTCACTGACTTAGTTTGGCGTGGTGTTATTTTGCTTTGGGCATGCGGTGTGGAAGGAACTGCATGCTGTGCAAGGTCTTTTCTATAACTTAAGGGAGAGCAACTTTAACAGCATTTATACACAATAGATTGAAGTAACCTGCTAACCCTCATAGAAACTGAGGCAGGGAATGGTAGAATTAGTCAAAATAGTAGAAATGACATCAATTTGTTTAATTCAGCGATTTAACTGATTTATTTAGTCTTCTGGAAAGTGGGAACCAGGATTCTAAAATTAAAGTCCTTAGCTATAAATTCTTGTTTGCCTCTTACTGATTTATGAACACGGACAGGATAGTTTCCTTCTATGTAAAACACCCTCTAAGAATATCCATGTGAAAGAGCTGTTGTGAAGGCTAAGGGAAGCATTACATGCAGAACGGTTGGCACTTGGCACATAATAGGTGATCATAATGTCAGCGTGTTGTTGCCTGTTGCATTGTTATTGAACCTTCCTGAGACTTTCTTCAACGATGTGGGTGGAGCACATTATTTCCAAAAGCAGCCTCATTTAATTTGAAGCCCTCCATTTTCTATAATGTTCTCATAACTATGTCATGTCCGCTTATCTGTAGTTTATAGGCGTGCCCTTGGGAAGACCACAGACGAAACTGTCTCCTTTCCATGTACCTACTTTTCATATTGTTGAAGAGAACTGGGTAACTCCAGTAAGTGCCCTTTCCTCCAAGGGAAACATGTTCAGGTCTGTCAGTCCACACATGCTCGGTCTCTATGTGTGAGCTCTGTTTCTTTTGGTTTCTGTTATCCTTATGGTTATTCTTTTTTTTTTTTTTTTTTTAATTTTTTTTTCAACGTTTATTTATTTTTGGGACAGAGAGAGACAGAGCATGAACGGGGGAGGGGCAGAGAGAGAGGGAGACACAGAATTTGAAACAGGCTCCAGGCTCTGAGCCATCAGCCCAGAGCCCGACGCGGGGCTCGAGCTCACGGACCGCGAGATCGTGACCTGGCTGAAGTCGGACGCTTAACCGACTGCGCCACCCAGGCTCCCCTCCTTATGGTTATTCTTTATTGTAGTTGTTTGCTTTTGTGTTTATTTTTTTTTTAACTGTTCCTCAAAATCTCTGGCTTACAGAATAGAATTCATATTTCAGACATTCCCTAAGAAGCACGGATGAGACTCTTGGGAGATGCCATTGCTCGTCTGGTTCTATTTGTGCTGGTGAACCGCTGTTATTGCTTTTCTGTTATTATTGCTGTTGAACCACATTTCTGACTTGTAGTGAATTGGCAGTCCTTTAAGATTATATATATTTTGTGCACATGTGATGCTTTTGATTAGCATCTCCCCATTCTCTATCTCCATTTTAATTTAGTCGATCCAAAAAGCACTATCTACAGATATAATGAATGTAGTACATTCCATATAAGAGTCTATGGCTTCACACTTGAAGAAAAATAAACGGCAGATGAGGGAAAAGAAGAATCATCCATTTGCATGTTGTTTTGTGGTTACTACTGTGCAGTTGGGTTCATTTTACTGGATGGCCTCCCTTTCTGAGTGTCCTGGCTCCTTTCATTTCATAGCCAGTCAACATTGTGAGCATCTGCCTGTCTATTGACCTGAGGACAATCCATCCCATGTTTAATCCAATACTGTTGATAATAAAAAGCAAACTTATTAGCTATCATGTGGTGCCATTCATTGTTTCACTCAAATGCATTCTTGAAATTTGATTTCCTTACATTTCTCAGAAGAGAGGCTCAGAAGTTGGCTAGTGTGACATTGGAGGGAGTGGAAATTTGGTTGGAACTAAATGCTTAGACCACGCTTGGTTTGATGTGGTATCCAGAAAAAGATTATAATTAAAGGGATCACTTATAAAGTGCACTGCAGAGAAATGTGGTAGAAAGTAGAGAAATGTGCTTAAAATTGCACTGACTTATAATTATTTCATTATAAGATCTTCTTGTCTTTTTCTGCTTAGAATTTATTAGAATACTATCCTCTGTGGTATCATTTAAATATTTGTTTGTATGGTTCAGATTTTTCTAATAGTGCCAGAGGAAATTCAGATGAAAAATTAATTCACTGTCCTTGGGAGACATTTAATCTGGTAATCTGCTTTTAGTACCTTTGCAAAGTTTAATAATCCCTGCTGTTGGAATTATAAGACTCTTACTCCGAGTACTTTAGGAAATCTTTAAAAATTTGCTTACTCAAAACTCAAGTGTTCAACTTTAGAATTGCATTCTCCATTGCTATAATTTCAGATATTATTCCTTGAATATGTTTTGTTCACAAATTGTGATATGATATGTTATGTCAATACCATAACTTTTATTCTTTCTTTGTAATTAAAAATTCTAGTAGGGTTGTGTTGATAGATTTTGGGCTAAACTGTATATATCCTTCAACTTTCTTGCACATATATGCATGGTCCAATCCTATGCCACTTTGTGGTTATTATTAAGCTTTTTTCCCCCGGAATTATATTGAGGTGTATCATAGAATTTATTGTTCAAAGATGCTTTTCCAAGTAGACTGGGTCACTGTAAGTAATGATTCTGGGATAACCTGGAGCTCTTCTGGGGAATGTTGAATGTAAGATTGCCCTATTTATAACACATGTTCATTTCAGGAAAAAAAAGAAAAGAAAATACAGAGAAATGTTTTAAAAATCAGTCACAGTCCCTTAACTTCTTTTTCCTTCTTTCTCTCTTCTGATAAGTATTCACATATATTGCTATGCATATATACGTATACATGCAGACATACATACTCATATACATATTTATACATACATATGCACATATTGTATGATTGGAATCATACCATTACAAGTTCAAAAACCATTTCAATGGCTCCATATTACTCTTGTTGTATGAATGTTTTCAAATCCTATTTAATTCCTCCATGTGGAATAGTTAGGTTGTTTTCAGCTTTTTATTATTCATACCACTGTGATGATACCCTTGCACACAGCTATTTGTTTCTGGCATTTATTTTTTTATAACGGGGTACTAGAAGTAGAATCATTTAACCAAAGAGTGTTAATATTATAATGTTTTTAAACACGCCTTTTTACGTTGATTTTATGAAATATGTATGAACTGGCACTATTGTCAGTCTATGAGAGCTATTTCACCACACTTTTACCATTACTAGGTCGTATCATCATTTTTATCTTATCATTAGTGAAATTGTAATTACTTCTTGGAAAAGTGGCAAAAAAGTTTTAAATTCAGTTAAAACGTCAAACTGCACTTTTAAGGTTCTAATTTCCATGAAATTTGTTCCAGATGGCTCATAAGTTAGCTAGCGAAATGAAAAACAGACGATTTTAACCAACTTTAATCCACTCTTATGGTCCAATTGAATTCAATAGTTTACAACCAAGAACTTACAAACTGGAAAGAGAATCTGTTTTTCAGATATGACCTTTAAAGGAGCACAGTATCCCCATGTTTCTAAGGCAGACTACTCCCCCATTTCTGGTGTTTTCCTCCAAGATATGACAGATCAGAGATATATTGTTAATATTCCTTCTTGGAACATATTTTGATTGCCAGTTGCCACTATATCGGGTTTTGTTTGTTTGTTTGTTGAAGGCATTTCAGTTAAGAGACACTTATCATCTCAAAGAATCAAGTGAAAATGAAAGATATACATTGGAGCTTGTGTCTGTTCCCAAAGTCCCTTCACCATCTTACAAGGAAGCAGTGCTTTGAAACGTGTGTTCTAGAGTTAAACTGCACATTTTTAAAAAAGCCCTTGCATTACTCCTAATTAACTGAGAGAATTTAGGCATCTTTTTAAAAAGTTTTTATTTAAATTCCAGTCAGTTAACATACAGTGTAATACTGCTTTTAGGAATACAATATAGTGATTCAACACTTCCACAGCTCCTCCGTGCTCATCGCAAGTGCACTCCTTAATCTCCACCACCTATTTCACCCATCCTCCTACCCACCTCTCTTGTGGTAGTCATCAGTTTGTTCTCTATAGTTAAGAGTCTGTTAGAATCCTCTCTCTCTCTCTCTCTCTCTCCCCCCTTTAGCACCCCCCCTCAACCACCCATCCCTCCCCCAACCCAGCTCCTCCACCCCGGCTCTGCTTGTTTGTTTTGTTTCTTAAATTCCACACATGAGTGAAATCTTTCTTACTTCTCTAAGCTTATGTTTTTCTGTAAGGAAAAGAAAGCAAAGAATAATATAACAACCTCCTTTTATAAGGATGATATGCAATGATTTCTCTTCCTGTTCCTGTTTCTTAGAAGTAACAAATCCTAATAATCTATAACAGAAGTATGTGTGGGGAGAAAGGAGAGGTAACATTTTTGGCTTGTAATTAAGTATGGACTTTATTATTCGTGGACCTGATGTACTATGTTACTTTTGAAAAGAAGGTCCAAGAGCACTATAAATGAAACCAACATGCGGTTAGATTATGATATTTAAAAAATACTGTCTAAGCATTGTACGTTCTTATCCAAAGAATAATCAACAGCAAAAATTAATCATATTAATTTAGTTTTTATGTTAAATTGTCATGAAAAGTAGTCTTTAGGAAATTTCCCCTACACACTAATACTGTTCTTTACTTATCTTTGTAAGTGTATTAATAACAAAAGAACTTTAAAAAATATATCTTATTTAAGAAGAGCATTGTTCGTTTGTCAGACATGGTTTCCCTAGGCGGTCTCTTTGTTAGTGATCATATCTGGAAAACATTATAGCAAAAGTAGATCCTGTCATAAAAGTATAGACTTGGGAAAATCTGGCTTTTTGTAGAAAAGAATTGTGATGTCAGGTCAAGTTGCTAAAGGAATATATAGAATCAGTTTATAAAATGATTCAATGTATTTTTTGAACGCAGATAATTCACTCATTGATAATTTTGTTTTTTGCAATTTTCTGGGAAAATTAGACTTTTTGGAAAACTACTTGCATGTATGAGTGGGTTAGGCCTAGAAGCATAAAACCTGTGAGACTCAGTTTCAGCCTGTGGAGAGAATAGAGAAAGAAAGGGAGCATAATGTAACATTTTGAGTTTAGAGAAATGGGAATAATTTAAAAAGGTGAGCCAACTTCAGTAACTTTAGAAACCCTGATCCTGAGAAGAAACAAAAATATTAAAAGCCTGTGGAATTCAGCAATCATAGCAAACACAGTGGGATTAGAGAAACTGCTAGGTCGGAGTCTAGTCTATACAGAAAATGAATATAGACCTGAAAAAGCCTGTTAAAACATTTTTTAAAAGATGGTAGAGAAATTAAAAATTATTTTATATTTTGAATTTATTGGTGGTTTGCATTTGACATTAAACCTGTACTTGATGAATATTAACTGTTGAAGAGTTTAGTTATAGAAATATCAAAAATTGACTGTTCAGTGGAAAAGAGCCTGGATGTTAAAACTTCCAGTAAATAAAACACAGACACAGAAGATTGTTTCTTCAGTGTTTTCTCTTATGACTGTTTTTGTTTTCCTCCAGCTTCATTGAGATGTAATTGACGTATAACATTATATAAGGTTAAGGTATACAACGGGTGGAATTGATACACTCAATGTATTGTTGAAATGATTACCACCATAGCCTTAGGTAATATTTCCATCACATCACATGATTACTACTTCCTTTTTGTGATAAGAACATTTAAGATCTACTCTCTCAGATCTACAATTATTGTTAACTGTAATCACCATGCTGACATTAGATTTCCAGAACCTACTCATCTTATAACTGGAAGTTTATATCTTTGACCAGTCAATATCTACCCATTTCCCCCACCCCCTAGACCCCTGGTAACCACCATTCTATTCTCTGCTTCTATGAATTCAGCTGTTTTAGATTCCACCTATATGTAATATCAGAGGGTATTTGTCTTTCTCTGTCTCACTTACTTCACTTAGCATAATGCCCACAGGATCCAGGCATCTTGTCACAGTGGGCAGGATTTCCTTCCTTGTTTTGGCTGAATGATGTTCCAATGTATATGCATATCACATCTTTATCCATTTATCTCTTGAAGGACACATATATTGCTTCCATATCTTGGCTATTATGATCAATGCTACAATAAACATAGGAGTTTTTCATACCTTCTTGTATGGTATTTACCCTAGAAAAACAAGTGTTTGCATTTAGTCCTTCCTTGGCAGCATACCTCTCCTTAGATTTCAAGGTAGGTGGTTACTCTTGGACTCTGTTATCAGGCCTTTAACTGTTCTCAAGGTACTGTGATTTTGTAGATTACAACTTTTTGTTGTTGCTGATGTTGTAGTTGTTATAAGGGTACATGGGAGTGGTATTCTTTCTAGTTTTATCCATCCTAAGTAGATGCTAACAACTTATAGAAGTTTGGGGGTTGGATTCTTACAATTTATTAATTTTTAAGTGTCTTTAATGTCCTTTTGGGTTTTGCTTTCTTTTTGAACAATTTCCTGGTTGGAGTTATAATTTGTCCCTTAAAGACTTTTTATCCTGAGGCAGTAGATTTCAATCCAAATGAGGAAATTAACTCCTCTTGGTTAACTTAAGGAGATTTGTAACTAACTTTAAACAGAAATCCCATATGAAACATGTTCAAATGTGGTAAGGGATTAACTTAGTTTGAATTTGTTTATTTGCTTTGGTATTTGCTGGATAACTGGGAGTTTATTTATTTTAAACTATTTCAAAGGGTTTTAATACTTTTATTTTTGTTGATGCTGTTTCCTGTTTCATGGGGGAAATGATGGAATTATGTTCCTGAAGAAAACATTTTGTATTAGCAGAGATAAGACCTACTTACAGGACTGAGGAATAAAAATGATCTTATAAACTGCATTTTATTTATTTCACTGAATTTTATTTTCAAGTAAATACAATAATAATGTTTGCTTCTTGTACTTACTCTCAAGGATAAGGCAGGAAAACCCCAAAGAGTCTTTGAAGAACCACAGAGTGAATTTATGAATTCATTCCTTCAACTAAGTTTGTGTTGAGTATATGCTCTGTACCTAGGACTTTAACACACACTTAGATACAATGGTGAGCAAAAGGAAGGTAGTGTCTTTGACCCTGTTTAAGCTCAGATTACTTCTAATTAACCCTGAAGCTCAATTAAATATTGATTTTTTGCAGGAGAGCACTTCTTTAATCATATAATCACACAAAATATATCTCATTACAAATTGTGAGCATCCCTATGAACAAAAATTGTAGGTTTCCTTGAAATAGTATAAAAGAACACTGGACTGGGGCACCTGGGTGGCTCAGTTGGTTAAGCATCCAACTTCGGCTCAGGTCATGATCTTACAGTTCGTGGGTCCGAGCCTCGTGTTGGGCTCTGTGTTGACAGCTTAAAGCCTGGAGCCTACTTCGGATTCTGTGTCTCCCTATATCTCTGCCCCTCTGCTATTCATGCTCTGTCTCTCTCTGTCTCTCAAAAATAATAAATAAAAGTTTAAAAAAAAAAAAAGGGAACACTGGACTCAGATTTCCGGGGGTGGAGGGGATTGTTAAAAAACACAGCACTGAGAAAATTACATTTAAAGTGAGATACAGGGCAAGGTACCATATAGGCGGAAACTATCTAGAGAAAGTGCTCTAAAATATGTATAGAAGTGCCCTTGAGTCTTTGAAAACTAAACTGTGCGTGCAAAGGATAAGACTCAGCAAGGACAGGGAAACAAGCCATAAGGTAAACATTCCCCAAATCAAACACAAGGCCAAAGGACATTTAAGTTTTAAACAATAAGAATGAGAAAACCTTGTTGGATATCTGAGGCATTCAGCACATCCCTAATTTAATCATCAGATGGAACTAACCCCCCAAAAAGGTGACTCCAGACATGCCCTAATAAAACCTGGAAACATACTTTGGAAAGAAAGCCTGGAAAAGCTCAAGCTAATGTATAGTAACCTACTTGTCTAGTTAAACATCATTATTTACGGGATGATACCAAAAAAGAGACACCCAATATAGAATATTCACAATATCCTAAAACTGAATAAAATAAAAATATGAAACAACAACTCATAACACATTAAACATTAGGCAATGAATGGTGATACCTGAGATATGAGAACCAACTAGGTAGGCCCTTTATTTCACCAGCTCACCACCTAGAGAAGTTTTCCAGGTCACAGTGCAGGTAGAATGCTCTGGCAGAGCCTCCTTGAATTGAGGAAATAGAGTTGGCAGTCCAGGGAAGATAGGGCAGCTAGAATTGCATGGCAGAGTAGCAAAGCAGAGAGACACAAGGACAAAGAATTCTGGGGGTATGCAGAAAGTGTTCAGTTGATTACCTATTAGTACATGTATTTAAAGAAACCACCTGTCAGGCGCCTGGGTGGCTCAGTCAGTTAAGCATCTGACTTCGGCTTAGGTCATGATCTCACAGTTTGTGAGTTCAAGCCTCGCATCAGGCTCAGCATTGACAGTGCGAAGCCTGCTTTGGATCCTCTGTCTCCCTCTCTCTCTGCCCCTCTCCAGCTCGCACTCTCTGTCTCTCTCAAAAATAACTAAACATTAAATTAAAAAATAAAATAAAGAAATAAACCACCTGAGGCCAAGGAAAGACAGTCTGAAAGAAGTGAGGAAACTGTATGCAGTATTCAAAGGGTCCCAAGAATGGTAACAGTTTCCAGCAGCCAGAATGGAAAGCTTCCTGTTTCACCTAGAATTATTACAGAATTAGCATTGTTCTTGCCTTAGTAGTAGAAAAAAAAGTTATACCTAAAATAAATGCTTCTCTAACCCCACCTAGCAAAGCTAAAAAAGCAAGACCTGAAAGGGCCATAATATTCAATGTAGTACTATTGACATCTTAATAAACTACTAGATAAATTTTATTTTATTTTTGTTATTGCTTGGGGTCTGTCCTGAGTAATGTACAATGGTTAGCAGCATCTCTGTCCTCTACCATTAAAAGTCACTTGATCTACTCTCAATGTGACAATCAAAAATTTATCCAGCCTTTACCAAAGTCCCCTGATGGGATAAAATACCCCTGATTTAGAACCATTGGCCTAGAGAAAATATTGAGTGGTTAAGTAGAAACAAGTAAGATATTTAAGATACTCAAGTCAAACTTTTACAGTTGAAAAATATACTACCTAAGATGAAAAATACACTAGATGAGATTAGTGGCAAGTTAGATACTACATGAGAAAAGATTAGTGGATTGAAGATAGACCAATATAAATTATCCAAGATCAGAGCCTTGGGGAAATAATAAAGCGTAGGTGAACTATGAGAAAATTTCAAGTGACCATACATGCAATTCTTTAACCCAGAACCCTTTACCTAGTGATATCTTTCAAAAAGCAACATGAAATAAAAACAGAAATTCAGGAACATAATAGTTGAAAAAATTTATCCCAGCAGACTTCCACTATAAAAATGTTAATGCAAGTTCATCAAATGGCAGTAAAATGCTCCACATGAAAATCTGGCCTCCGCAAGGGAATCAAGAGCACAGGATATGCTAACTGCATGAGGAAAAGGCTTTCTTTTCATTACATAAATTTCTTTAAAAGATAATTAATTGTGTTTGGAGAAAATAACAACATAATTGTGGGGTTTATAACATTACAAAGAAGTAAAAGGCTGACTATAATAGCACAAAGCCTGAGAAAGGAAAAATATAAAGTATATTGTTTTAAGGGTCTTATTTTATTCATGAAGTAATGTAATATAACTTGAAGGTATACTGTGACAAGTTAGACATGTATACTTTTTATAGCATAAACTATAGTTTATAGTATATGTATACATATATATGTATATATACTATATAGTATAGTTTATAGTATTATATAGTATTATATATAGTGTAGTAGGGTTTAAATAGTAGTATAAACCCTAAAATAACACAATAAAGTGTTACTGCTAATAAGCTTACAAGGAGATAAAAAGGGATCATTAAAAAAAAAAATACAGTCCAAGAGAAAGCAGAAATAGAGGAGAAAAGGAATAAAGAACATATGGGATAGACAGAAATTCAATAGAGAGATGGTAAATTTAAACCCAACCATATCATTAATGACATCAAATATAAATGGTTTAAACACTCCAGTTAAAAGTCAGAGATTTTCATTTTAGATATAAAGCAAGATACAATCCTCTGCTGCTTGAAAGAAACCATTTGACATAGAAGGAACATAGATCACAAGTGAAAAGATAGAAAAAGACATGATGCTAACATTAGTAAAAATAAAGGAAGTTGAACAGGTTATATAAATATCAGATAAATAGATTCCAGAACAAAAATAAAGATACTTTCCTGTAAATAAAAAGGGGGAAGGCTCCTTATAACATGTCTATACTACAAGAGATGTACAAGAAAGTCTTGGTTTGAAAACGATACCAGCTAGAAACTTGAATGTACACAATGGATTAAATTATGCTAGAATGGTATAATATGTAGGTGAATAAAAAAAAATTAGGGCCACCTGGGTGGCTCAGTCAGTTAAGTGTCTGATTCTTGATTTCCTAGTTCATGGGATTGAGCCCCACCTCATGCTCTGTGCTGACAGCGGTGAGCCTGCTTGGGATTCTCTCTCTCCCTCTCTCTCTCTGCCCCTCTCCGCTCATACCCTTGCTCTCAAAAATACATAAACTTAAAAGAAATAAAATATAATAAATTTTCCCTTAATAATCTTCTAAAAAGAAAATTTTCCCTTAATAATCTTTTAAAAAGAATTATTTAAAGGGAAAACAAAGACAATGTGTTACAAGATTTATAAAATATAAAGAAATAAAATGTGTTATAGAGATGTCGTAAATGATGATATGTAAAGTGGATAAATGCTCTTTGAAGCTGGATTTTTTTAAAAAAAAATTTATCCTTATTTTTGAGAGGAGACAGAATGTGAGCAGGGGAGGAGCAGAGAGAGAGGGGGACACAGAATCTGAAGCAGGCTCCAGGCCCTGAGCTGTCAGCACAGAGCCCGACGCGGGGCTAGGACTCACGAACCTTGATATCATGACCTGAGCCGAAGTCAGACACTCAACCGACTGAGTCACCCAGGTGCCCCGAAGCTAGACTTCTAAGTTAAAGATGCATATTGCAAGCTGCAGGGTAACGGCTAGTTAGTAAGAACTATAGTTAACGCAACAACAGAGTGGACAAAGTGAAATAATAAAAAAATAAGTAATCGTAAAGAAAACAGACACTGAGAAAAAAATGGGATGTAAAGGAAGATCATAGACTTAACTAAACAACATATACAATCATTTTTAACCTAAGAAGAATGAACACTTCACTTAAAAGAGTTTGTCAGCTTGTATAAAAATGCAAGAGTCAACTATATGCTACTTACCAGACACTCACTCTAATACAAGTTAAAGGAAAAGGATGGAAAAAGTTAAACAACAAGTTTTAATGATAGGATGAAGAGTATGTATTAGTAATAGACAAAGTAGTTTGGAGGACAAGGAATGTCTCCAGAAATAAAGTAAGATGTTTTGTAATAATAAAAGCTACAATTCATCAAGAAAGCGTAACAATCCTAAATGTGTAATGTACCCCATAAAAGAGCTTCAAGCTACAGGAAGCAAAAATTGATGGAACTGAAATTAGAACTGACACAATTCACAATTGTACATGGAGATTTGAACACGTCTCTCCCAGTAAGTGATAGGACAAGTAGACAGAAAATCAGTAGGCATATAGAAAACTTGAACAACACTGTAACGCAACCTGACCATTTACAGAACACTCTACCCAACAATGGTAGAATGCACATTCTCTCCAATTTCACATGAAACATTCAGTAAGGCAGACCATATGCTGGGCTATGCAAGTCTCAAATATTCACTTAACTTTCTTATGAAATGCATTTCGTGTTCATGTTTATTTCATAGATGAAGAAACTGAAAGAAAATTTAAATAAATCACTTCATTGTTAGGAGGCTGAGATGGTATTTGAATATGGTGCTATTTCAGAGCTCATGAGCATCACTTTAAGTTATTTAAAATATTGCCCCAGACCACCATCTTCACGTCCTGTGATATTGATGAAGTAGACATATTCACAGAGAATAACTACCGACTCTGATAAGGTGGGCTGGCTTATAAAACTCTAGGTAGGTTTGCCTAATATATTCTTGGGTTATGCCTCTTGTTCTACCCTAAGTATACTGGTTTGGAATGAAAGCACCGTGGTCTCAAATCCAATAGGCTTCTTCCCTTACTAAATTAAAGACAGACTTTTAGAAATTACTGTATTCTGGCTAGTCACATGAACAAAAAGTAATGAAGAATACTGAGCAAAGCCTGATCTGATGAGACTGACCCTGAGAAATTGTCATCCCACCTATGTGAGAGAAGGAGGAAGATGTTTGGCCTCCTTTCTTGATGAAAGGAATTCTGGACAGTTCTTTGAACTATTCTGAGAAAGAAAGAGAAAGCCAGAGAGGGGAGGTGGTGTTGGTGATGGAAATTAATTGATTAATTGAGAGAGAACATAGTTCTGTTCATTTGGATGAGTTTTTAAAGAGATCCAACCATTACCATTAACTCCGACCCTTTTCTAATGTAGCCCTTACTCTCTAGACAATAGAGATTAGAGTAGAAACATCCCCTAATCTAGCTCTACATCCTGCTTCCATAGCACAGCTACCATCATCGACCTTTAGTTTTTTCCTTCTTTTATTTGTGAGTAGCTATCAATTACAGTAAGATACACATTGCAGTATAAGGCAGCAGCCTCCAGAGTAAACACAACATGACAAGATGGTTGAACACCAGCAAAATGATCAGATTTGAATTTAACTTTTGGAAGATTAATGCTCTGGAAATTAAATTGCCTACTCTTAGAAGGGCATAAAAAAGTAAAAATTCCAAAGGTGCATTGGAACGAGAAAATGAAAACATTTAATATAAATAGTGAAACATTAAAACTCCCCCAAATCTTTCCGGAGTACTAAATTGGTGCTGCCATGGAATACAGTCGTGTTGCTCTTAACACTTAAAGAGATAGTTTCACTTGAAGAAAACAGTCTTTAAGTTGAGTTAAGTCATATGCCTTGACATTGCCCTGTATAACAAAGCTTTTTTACGTGATATTATTTTAAGTTCTTTAAAAGAAAAAAAAATGTTGCATAAATAAATCTGTTATTTTGCCATCTAATAATATTTAAATTTTGTAAAGATGACTATTTAAATATTTTTTACACACAGCATCAAACCCTAACAAACTTTTTAATTCAAAATATTTTTTTGGAGAATTAAAATATTTTAAAGACATTTCAATGAAGTTAAATTTTTCTACTGAAAGAACTTATATATAATTAGAAAAGTGATTATCGGGTGCCTGGGTGACTTGGTGGACTGAGCATCTGACTTGATTTTGGCTCATGTCATGATCCCAGCTTCCTGAGATGGAGAACCATGTTGGGCTCCACACTGAGAGTGGAGCCTGCATAAGATTCTCTCTTCATCTGCCCCTCTCCCCTGCTCATTCTCTCTCTAAAAATCAAAAATAAAAAAAGAAATATGATTATCACAGCAAGACTTTTGTTGACAGCAGGAAACAGCTCTACATTTGAAGCACACAGAATTTTCTGATTGTTAAGCCTTATGGAAGTATTTTTGTTAACTTCCTATAGCTCTCTGATGATTAATTTGCAAATATTTCCAATATATATGAGACGAATGATAGAAAACATACAGAATTATTAAATGCATTAAATTTCTCTTTATTCTCCTTCCAGTTAAGAGGAAAGGATTTGTCCTCACCACACTTATTTCTTCTTGGTCTTCCATAATTTCTCAGTTGTTGTCAAGAAGTTTTTTTAACGTTAAGAACGTGCTCTTGATGAGAAAGACTTCTTTCAAAATTCAAATTAATTTTTTTTATTTTTGTCTGTTGCATTAAGTTTCTCGAATCAGCTCTGTGGGAGCCTGGAATAGGTTCTGGGATGACTTTATACAGGTTACACATAAATAATCCCATTTACAACAGACTTAAAAAAAATTTTGTACTATTATAACTGCCAACCATACAAACACTTAGAGATATACCATCATTCCTTTCTATAGGAAGTTTCATCCCGTGTTCAAGTTTAGAAGATCAAATTAGAATTCGGTATCTATAGGCTGGGGGGCATCTCACAGATAAATTCCAGCTGCAAGCCATGATAGTGAGCCTAGATTTAATGTTTGTCTTTCTGGTTGACAGAGTGAGTAATCTAAGCCTGAGTTGACAGTAGTGACCCTCCACTAGAACAAATTGATATATTAGCAAATTCTTCTTGGAGTTAGTGTGGACTTCTCAGTACTTCTCAGGCAAGGAAAATAATCTACTTTTGAGGAGTATTAAATAAAAACCATCAGAATAAAACCTCTTCACGAATATTTATTTTTGTGTAAGGCTTCCTTGACCCTTCAATAATAGAAATGACAGGCCTGAAATATAGTACAATCCATCCTGTTATTAAAATCATAAATGGGTGGTAGATTGAGAGAAAGGTGGTAAGAGGCAGAATTTAAGTAATTAATAGATCGTTGTAAATTCATTGTCATGAATCCTTGCTGGTTTGAGAACAAACATGTAATAATATGTTAGGTATGGTGATAATCACAAAAATAAAAATTGACAGATTGGGGTTCCATGCTAATTCTTAGAATAATATCCATATCTGTAGTTCCTGGCATGGATGTCAAAGGTTTTGTTTTTCTAATTTCCAGAGTAACAAACTCCATCTGGGATACAAACTCAAGCTGTGTTTCTTTGACCTCTTACTTTGATAATAGTCTTTATAATCCTTCTCTCAGAATTTGGCTTAGGATTTTTGCAAATTTTTAAAAAGTTTACTTATTTATTTTAAGAGAGAGAGAGTGAGCAGGGGAGGGGCAGCGGGAGAGAGGGAGAGAGAGAATCCCAAGCAGGCTTCACACTGTCAGTACACAGCCCAATGCAGGGCTCGAACCCATGAACTGTGAGATCATGACCTGAGTCAAAATCAAGAGTTGAACACTCAACCCACTGAGCCACCCAGGTGTCCTGCATTTACACCATTTGAGTGAAGTCTTAAGTGTAAAATAGGAACGTATAAATATAAACATATATATTTTATTTGAAAGCTCAAATCTAAGGACAATGTGCCTTTCACAAGTAGGAATCGTATCTTTGTATGTTCACATTAAAAAATGAAAGTTCACTCATATGCTCTTTATTTGTCATGATATATGTCTTCCATTTTAATACTCTTTCATATGTTTGTAACATAAAAACCAAGGAATACATTGGTTAACTAAAAAATTATTATGAATTATAATATGGAAATGGAGAGGGTTTTTTTTCCCCAAAAAATCTTTCACAAAAACAAACGAATATTAATAATGTGATTTTTAAACAATTAGTATGGAAAATAATACACATTTTATTGTTATATGTATAAACAGATACTTATAAATACAGTGTTGGTTTATTGTTATATCATTATTATTATTATTTACTACAAGTTGACTGAGAAATTTAAGAAAGTAATCTAAGTCCACTGTTTTATTCTAAAAAACTTTCCAGTGGATGCTTTAGGATGAGTGCCTATACATCCTTTCTTTCCCTTTTTATATCTAAACTACTATATAGGGGCGCCTGGGTGGCTCAGTTGCTTAAGCCTCTGACTTCAGCTCAGGTCATGATCTCACAGTTCACGAGTTAGAGCCCTGAGCCCCTCACTGGGCTCTGTGCTGTCAGCACAGAGCCTGGAGCTTGCTTCAGATTCTGTGTCTCCCTCTCTCTCTGCCCCTCCCCAGCTCACAGTCTCTCTCTCTCTATCAAAAATTAACATTAAAAAAAATTAAACTACTACATAGTGACAATCTATTTTCAATACAGTGGCTGAATAATTGCATGAAAGCCATCAAAAGAAGACAGCTAAGTTTACTCTGCTGTATTCATAAAGGCAGAAAAGCGAACCGATACATTGTAAAAGATTTTCAAGAAGAGGGGTTTGAACTGAAAGGACTTTCTGCTTTTATTTTCATACTGCTAGATTGGTATCTTTTCTAAGAACCCACACAAAACAACAAAGGATGCAACTCACATTAAAAAAAAAAAAAGTGAACTTTTTTTTTTTTTTTTTTTTTTTATGTTTCATGATTGTGGGATTCTTTACTTTTATAGTAACACCATTGTTCAACAAATAGCACTCTGGTACATGACCTTTCCATTGACTGGTTAGGTTTAATTTCCATGAGGTTTCTCTGTAACGGATTTCTGCAATATTTTAAAACTGGGTCATAAGCCTTATTAAATTAGATGTTCTAAAATACTTATTAGTTACTTATTGCCACATAACAAAATTGCCCACAAACTTAGTGGTTTCCAACATCACATTTATTATTTTATACTTTGTGTGGATCAAAAATCTAAGTATGGCTTAACTGAGTCCTCAGTTTAAGGGTCTCCCAAAAAGCTGCTCAGTAAGGTGTTACCTAGGGCCATATTCTCAGAAAAAAAAGCTTGAGTAGGGAAAAATCTGCTTCCAAACTCACTTGAAGTAGTTAGTAGGATTCCGTTCCTTCAAGGCATTTGGCCTGAGAATTTCTTTTCCTGCTGCTGGTTGCCCAGAGGCCACCCTCAATTCCTTGTCATATGTACCTCTTCAACTTGATTCATCAGAGCAAGCACACGGGAAGAGCAAGAGAGAGAGTGCCATTAAAATAGAAGCTACAGTCTTTTATAACCTAATCTAAGGAGTTACGTTTTTGCAGTATTCTAATCATTAGAAGCAATCACTAGGTCCTGCTCATGCAATGGTGGGGATACATAGATACCAAAAGGCAGGGATATTTGGGAGACATTTTGGAAGGATACCTGTTACCCTGTAAAACCATTTTGTATATTACTGTAAATTATACTACTGTGCCATGCTTAAATTAAGTTTTTCAGAATAAAAACTACTTTTGCTTATTTAAAACAATGATAGGGGCACCTGGGTGGTTCAGTCAGTTAAGGGTCTGACTCGTGATGTTGGCTCAGGTTTGTGAGATCGAGCTCTGTGCTGATGGTACAGAGCCTGCTGGAGATTCTCTCTCTCCCTTTCTCTATGCCCCTCCCCTGCTCAAATACACACTCTCTCTCTCTCACAATGAATAAGTAAACTTAAAAAAAAAATTAAATAATATAAATGTGAATAGGTTTAACAAAACAATTAATTGGATGGTTGCTAGTACAGTGTTTTTCTTGTAAGAAATAAATATGGACATATTCTAATAATATGGGAGGTAGGTGATTATGCATGTTTTTCTCCTGAATGATGTATGTGTTATCTACCATACAAGTGGAAAATTGCTGATATCACCACCATTTGCTCAGTAATCATTTGCTCAGAATGACAACGTAATTTTTCAAGATTTCAGAGTTTCTAAGAGCTTTCCAATTTTGTTATATTCTAGAATTTCATTCTTGCATTTTAGAACATTAAAGCGCGCCTGGGTGGCTTAGTCAGTTAAGCGTCCAACTTCAGCTCAGGTCATGATCTCACGGTTCATGGATTTGAGCCCAACATCGGGCTCTGTGCTGACAACTCAGAGCCTGTTTCAGATTCTGTCTCCTTCTCTCTCTCTGCCCCTCCCCCGCTCTCACTGTGTCTCTCTCAAAAATAAATAAAACATTAAAAAAGAGAGAGAGAGAATTTTAGGACATTGAACTGCTTTTTTAAACTAAAAATAATAATATTTATCCTTATTTCCAACATTTTAATTTATTTTCCCAACATCCATTCATTGACGTGAATGAACCGCCCCCACCCCCACCACTTTGCCACTTACATACTCTGGACTGAACGTGCCATGTGTTAAGAAATTTTTTTCAGACTATTTTATTATATGTAACTATCTAATTAAAGCACATCCCAAATTATTACTTATGGCTGTAATTGGCTTTGATTCCTCTTCAGGGCTTGCCCAAGGCAGCCAGCTAAGCAGAGGAATATAAACTTTTAGATTTGCATCTTATTTCTTGCTTCATTAATTTCATTAACTTCCAAACTGATGAATTCTTAGAATTAAAATGTCATTTACATTTAATATCCAAAATCACTTTCTTTGCATTTAAACCTTTTAATTGTATTTTTGGGTTCTAGTTCTAAATTGTGTTTGTCAAAGTCTTAATTAGATTTATGTCATAGGATACAGAAGTTAACTGAACAGTAACAAGCTCGAATGAGAAGGTTTTCTTTAGAAGGACTTGGGAAGTGGCTTAAAATATTTGTTATGCAACATAGATTTTCTATACTCTGTAACTAAAGTTGTGTGTCTAAGACGGGTGAATGGTGTACATGGGTAACTATTGATTTATATGGAAAGATCAAATCTGGACACCTGAAGAAGAGACCTTTCTTTTTTCCAACAAGTACAGACTGTGTGGGATTTGTATGGAGTCTCATTTAGTAAGAGAAGATTTCATTTCGCTGTTTACTTACAACAGTGACAAATGTTGGCCAGAAGGAAAAGCAAAGTATGTAATCAATCTTAACACCTTTGTTGTTTTCTTGAGAGAAAAATAACCAAAAAAAAAATTTAAAAAGCCAATTAAAGAAAAAAATCTGTTTATGTTATTGATGACGATGGTGATGGTGATAATGACATCAGTGATAATAAAAACAATGAAAGCTATCATTGCTACTCTTTAAAAGGACACTAAAAATTAGGTAGTAGCATCACAGTCTCATAGATGAGGATATGTGAGGTTTACAGAGGACAAAGATTTTGCCTAAATTGACACTTCTAAAAAATGGCAGAATAATATTCAAATCCATTTCAGTTTCTTTAAAGTCTGGGAACTTCTCAGACTTTATGCTCCTCATCCTGAAGACACTCAATGCCGGTGGTAGTCACATGGAGTTCAATTGTTTATTCTCTGTACCTGCAATTATATAGAAAGTCCAGTTCCTAAAATCCTCTCTGAAAAGTGCTTGGAACTTATATCCTCACTCTTTTAAAAGAAAGAATTTGATGTTTTAAAGCACAAATATAACTCTCCTAGCAGATACTAGAAGTCTACATAGTGTGGACATGTTTAAAAAAAGGATAAACATACTGTGAACATTCAAAGAGTAGCAATTTTTTTCTTATTAAAAAAAAGATAAACTATGTAGTGAATCATAGACTGCAGCTCCTGTCACCTGACTTAAATTCCAAGTCTCAACAAAATTCATCAAAGTATGAGTACACGCATTCAGACCACACATCCCTGGATGGACACTTACTGGCATTATTAGGATTTTAACATGTGCTGATTTGGTTCTTGCCAAGAGAAGACATTAAGAGCATGAGATTCGGAATCACACAAACATGGGACAAATCCCAGCTTTGCCAATGGCCATGTGACTTTATATTTAACTTGTTAATATTCCTTTTTTTTTTTTTTTTTTTTTTTTTTTTACATAGAGGGGTTAACTAGAATGGACCTCATTGTGTTATTGTGCACAGTAAATGAATAATGTCTGTATAAATGGGCATTATCTTACTATTATCTTCCTTGATATTGATGTCAGAAGACTACCAACTTTGATTTAGAATATGACCAGATGAGATTACTTTTTGGTGGCTCTCATTTATTTACTGAACTTTATTTATTTGAGATCAGTCCTTTGCCTTGTTCTTTGCTAGGCACTAATATGGAAGGGGAATAAAATACCCACTCTCTCCCTCCAGCCACATTCCTTTGTCATCCTTACTCCCAAAGGCCTACTGGCTTGACATTTGAGTGGGGCTTAACAAGAAGCCAGAATATCAAAAGACTGTTGGAGATTAAGACTGTTTCTTTTTTCTTCTCCTTCTTACAATCCAAAAACTTTGAAATGGGGATGGACGTGATCCTCTTTAGAAATCATTCTGGCTACTGTAAATGAGATGTGGGGCAGAGTGCCCATGGACACATACATCAGTAAAGACTCTAAGGCAGGAGTCCAAGGAAGAGATTACAGTAGGCTTGGCAATGTCAGTGACAGTGGAGATGGAGAGAAGGTGATAAACTTGACATAGAGAAGCAAGGCAAATTGGCAGATCTTCTAATAGATTAGATATGTGAGCACAAGTAGAGGGAAGAAAATAAGGATGAATTAATGCTGATTTGGGGAAGAGGGACTAAGGTTAAATTAGCTTTGCATGGGAAAACCAAGAGATCAGCTTAGGACATGCTGAATTTGAGATGTTTATAGTATATATCCAAGCACAGATGTCAGTGAGGTGTTGGCTAGAAGAAAATGGAATTCCTAAGAGGAGTTTGCGCTGACATATAAATTTTGGAATTTTTATTAGGGTGATTAGTTAAAAGTCTGTGGAAACAATAAAGAGGCATTGTACCAAGCCTTCAGAAAATTCAGCATTTTCAAGGTCAGATAAAGAAGAGGGCAACGTTTGAGAGGTATCTAGCAGAGTGTCTAGTACATATTTAAATGTAAATAAAAGGTCTTCAATAGTAATAATTTAGAATTATATTTGTGCTCACCTCAGATATCCATACAAGATGAATACTATGCTAAAAAGTAAAGCAGATAAATGTATCTCAAATATTTTAACCATTTGTAGTTACCCCCACTGAGTTATAGTTGTGTTTGTAGATTACATTAATGATTCCATTGATCTGCTAATTGAGTTTTGACTTATGTTAATTTTCCCATCTTTTATTTCCTAGAAATTGGTTACTTGTACTTTGTGCTACTTTTAGTACCTACACCACAGTAGAGTTTTCTGAGCCAAATACCTCTTTTTGTGATTTAGCTGGGCAAGAAAGAGAACATTACAGTGATGATAAGAAATATATGGGGTGACCTTCTCTTTCTTCCCCCTGCCTTCTGATTTCCAGCTCTCTGAATGCTTTCATTTGGAATGCAAATCTGCTTTTCAACAAAGGCATCTTTGATTAAGTTCTGTAAGTTCTTGGGTGAAATTTCAACCAACTCTCAAGGTCTTTGGTAAATTTTTACATTATTTAGTTTTTCAGCTGTCTTCAACCTTACTAAAGGCGAAATCCTTATGAATCCTACATTTTTCTGTTTGGGATACTCTGTCACTTGCTCTTCATTTTAGTACCTATATTTTAAGTCTAGGTGCTTCCCCCTACCCTCTATTTTTTTTTTTTTTAAGATCTAGAATATTTTGAAGAAGAGTATTTATTTTGGTAAGTCTATGAATGAAGAAACGTAATTAGTGTTCAGAATTGTATTCTTGTCCATAATTTCTAGATCTATTCATTAATGTCCTATTTGAAGATATTTCTGTCATATTTTAAACTGCATGACTGACAGAGAAACTTGGATATAACAGAGTTTTCCGACGCTGAATATAGATGACATGGAGCATTTGCTCAGAGGTCTTAGAACACAGATGTCTCAGCTGTCATCTTGGGCCAGATCCTCACTTGTTTTGCCAAATGCACATATCAATTAAATGGAGTCAGAACTTTCTGCAATATTACATTCACATTCTGGCTTACTGAATACATCGACATTAACATTTTTGGGTTGGTTTGTGTTTTTCCCTTTGAATTATCTAGGCATCCTGTCAGTCATTGTTTTTTGTTTGTTTGTTTTGATTGACTTTATCCATCTTTTAAAACTAACACAACTTTTTCATACATCCCAGAGTTTATTTTAGTCCACCATTAAGTTATACTGATACAAGATTAGTTTTAGAGAAAATAAGGAATGCTAGAAAGAATATCATTATCCAAGCCACACTGAACTGGTTTTGTGCCTTTTCTTTGCATCATCAGGTTGGTGAACTTGGGCAAGTTTTTAAAAAATTATTTTTATTATTTTGTTTTAGTTACTAGTCTAGTCTATCTGTAATAAAAAGAAAATATTAAACTCTATAGAAAAATTAGTTGGAAATATTAAAATAAATGAAAAGATACAAACTTGCCTTGCCTGACACGAGTAGATGCTTAATAAATGATAGTTTTTATTGTTATGGAATTTTGGACATTTTGGAGACTGGGGCAGATTTTTTAGGTTGATTGACCAAATTTTCATTCCAGCCTCTTTCTCTAATGGACTATGGTTCCTAGACTCCCTTGTAGCTAGGATTCTTAGAATGAATATGTTCTACTGGGCAGACGTATACACGTGAGACATAGGAAGTGAACAGCATGAGTCTGGGGAGACCAAAGCTTCTGGAAAACATGTCACCAAACAGGCTTGGTTATTCTAAATCTAGAAGTGATGATATTAGTTTCTTGATGTAGCAGCTTTCTAATCACAGTAAGATGGTGTGGTCTAAAGCATGGGTTAGTAGCATATCTCTTAGCAGATATATTAATAATATGTATTATATATATGTATATGTGTGTATATATACATATATACACACATATACATATATATAATATTCCTTAATGAATGCTTTCTAACTCTGTCGCCAGAATAGATTCTTTTTCCATAACAACTAACCATACCGTAATAACTTATATATGATGAAAAAATAAAATCCCTGATTTATTTAAGCCACTGTTTTTTTGTTTGTTGTGAGGGTGGGTTCTGTTACTTCAGTTAAACTTTATAATTAGATAAAAGTCATGCTCAAGGGATAGAACTTGCCACATGGAATTGATTCAAGGAGCACATGGTGAAGAGGATATTAAGAGCCAGACATTGCAGAATAGAAAGCTAGTACACTTGTTACAGGGTTGGTAAAATATCTGGTACCCTGTCACCTACTATACCTTTGAAAACAAACTACATTACCAAGGGGGACTAAAAAAAAAAAAAAAAAAAGAAAAGAAAGAATCAAAATGTTGAGTTAACTGGCTTCTGTCTGTCAATATCTTCAGTACTATAGACCCCATCATACTTTCAAATTCTTATTTTCTCTTTCAATACAAATATTCAGTTGACCCAGCATCATTTATTAAGTGTCACCATTTCCCCTATCACACTGCAGTGTCACCTTGTGTTACCTCAAGGGACAGACTATGTGTGGGTTTGCTAGGTATTTCCTTTGTGTTCCATTGTTTTATAAGTACATTTTATTGCTAACACTACAGTCTTAATTTTGGTGCTTTGTAAGTCTTTTTATGTAGTAGTGTTTACTCTCCTTTAAGATTGGTATATTATATTGAGCCTATTCATTTCATATAAACATTAGATTTAGATTCTTAATTTCCAGAATTAATTAATTAATTAATTTTTGAGGGAAAAATGTTGTCTGAGATTGCCATGAATCTATAGTTAAGTTTGAACCATAAGAACTGACGTTTTTAAAATACTGATTGTTCTAAACTGAGCAATAGAATTCCCATTTACTGAAATAAAATATATATCACAACAATGTTTTGTAGCTTTTTCTATATACGTCTTACCCATCTTTTATTATATTCATTCCTAGGTATTTGATGATTTCCTTGATGGAAATCATGTCATTTCTCAGATTTCATATTCTAATTGTTTCTAGCACATAGAAATACAATTCACTTTTATATATTGATCTTGTATCTAATGGCTGTTAATTTTCTAATTCTAATAGTTTTTCCTAAGATGCTTTTGCATTTTCTAAGCTTACAGTCATATCTCCTGTATCAAATATTCATATCAAATTAACAGCTATATTTCTTTGTTTTTATACCTAATAATTTATATATCTTTTTGTTACTTTATTGCTGTCAAGTGGTAAAATGTTGAAAAGTGCATCGATAGTGAATATTTTTGGTCATTTCTTATCTTGAGGGGAAATCATTTACTATTTCAATTAATTCTGAATTTTATAGAAGGCTTTTTTCTAGACACTTTAACAGAATAAGGACTTGTTCTTCCATTTCTACTTTTTAAGATTTTAAAAAATCATACATACATAGGTCTACAATTTTTATTACAATTCTTCAGTAAGATGATCATACATTTTTTCTTCTTTATTCCATTAACATAATGCAGTAGGCAGAACGGTGGTGCCCCCAGAAAGTACAAATATGTTGTTACATGGCTGAAGAGACATTGCAGATATAATTAAGGTTATATACCTTAAAATAGAGAGATTATCCAAATGATCTCTATCTGACACATGGACACTTAAATGCAGAGAACATTCCCTGGCTGGGGAAGTAAGAACGACTCAGCCTGTCATTTTCTGATGGTGGCCACATAGAAAGCATGATGAGGCACACCAGCAGCCTCTAGAACTAGGCCCTGGTTGACAGCAAGGAAACAGGAGCTTAAGTTCCACAACTGCAAAGAACTAAATGTAACCAAGAGCTTGAATGAATTTGAAAGTGGATTTATCTCCAGACCGTCTGGAAAAGAACAATGCCCAACATTGTGATTTTAGCTCATGCCAAGCAGAGGACCCAGATGGACTGTACTGTGCCTGCTCCTCTGACATATAGAACTATGAATGATAAATCAGTATTGTTTTCTGCCACTGATTTTGTCATAATTATTATGAAAACAAACAATATTATGAAAGCTTTCACACGTAGTAAAATAAATGGACTGTTTTTTAAATTTTAAACCAATGTGCATTTCTGAAATAAGTCCAAATTATTTGTGATGTATTATCCTTTGTATGTATTGCTGGATTTAATTTGCTGTTACTTTGTGATTTTGGTGTCTATAGTCATGCTATAGATAATGGCTCGATCTCCATAATTTTCCTTTTTTGGTTAACATTTTTATCAAATTTTGATATCAAGGTTATTCTGCTCCCATAAAATGAGCTGAGGAGTTTGAAAATGTTCCTACCTTTTTTTATTCTCTACAGGTTTGTATCATATTGGTATTTTTTTCTTTCTTATTTGTTTAGAGGAATTCATAAATGAAGCCATTGTGCTGTGGAGAGTTTCTTTGTAGAAAGAGTTTTAATAACAAATTCAATTTCTTTAATTGATATAGAATATCCAATTGTTTTATTTCTTTTGTGTCTATTTCAGTTAAGGTTTATTTTTATTATTATTTTTTAGAGAGAGAGAGAGTACACACAAGTGGGAAGAGGGACAGAGGGAGGGAGGGAAGGAGTGAGGGAGAGAGAGAGAGAGAGAGAGAGAGAGAGAATTAGAGAGAGAATTAGAGAGAATCCAAAGCAGGCTCCACGCTCAGCACAGAACTTGATGTGGGGCTTGATTCCATGGCTCTGGGACCAACACCTGAGCTGAAATCAACAGTCAGATGCTAAACCAACTGAACTACCCGGGTGCCCAAGGTTTTTGTTTGTGTTTTTGTTTTTAATTGTCAATTTCATCTAAATTGTAAAGTAGAATTACATTAAGTTGAATATTTAAATTTTAAATTTTGGGAGGATCTCCCATTTCCCATTCCTGAAATGGACTAATTTTTGTTTGTCTCTTTTCTCTTTTATTTGTTTTCCTAAGGACTGATCCATCTTATTACTAATTTTGAAGAACAAACTTTCACCCTTGTTAATTTTTTCCTATTGTGTGTTCTATTTAATTTCCTCTTTTATCTGCATCATTTCTTTCTACTTCCTCTTGCTTTAAGTTGATGTTCTTTTCTAATTTGAGATAGAAACTTAAGTCATTATTACCCTTTTTTATGTCTAACATTAATTTAAAGCTAAAAGTTGACTTTAAATATGGCTTTCCTTTTTGCATCTCACACATTTTAATTTGTATGTTATATAGGAAGGGACATTCCTGGATTCCCTGCAGTAAATAGTGGTGACTTTATGCAGGACTGTGTCACTCCCCTGGAACAAAAATGTAGTGGCCTGAGTGCCCAGGTACTAGACTCATAGCCATATGTCAACAATTCAAAAAGATAGACTGTGATTGCATGTTCCCATTAGAGTAAATACTACAATGTGCTGGCGGCCAGAGAGACTAGAAAAGGGACTTGCAAACATCTGTTCAATGGAACTGAGATGCAGAAAGGGAACTTAGAAAGCCATAAGGCAGATTCCTGACAGATGTGGTCCTTGTAGGTCATCATGTTTACCAATCCTGGCCTTGGGAAATCCAAGCAAGGCTGTGGTCCAGGGTAGAGACTGGACATAATTTGCACCCAGTGCCTTATGTGACAAAATTGCAGCCATCTCCCAGTTCATGTCTGCATGTCTCATAGTTTGAGTGTTATACACCCAGAAAGATGCTTTGGTACTTGGTTTGTTTGTGACAAATAAGTATCCATTGGCTGCTTTTCTTCACAATCTCTTTTTTCTCCCTGTATGTTTGCATGTTGAGATAGGGGATGAATTGGTTTTTGGACAGGAAAGGAATTCAATGCTAGGGCTAATGTACAGACATGAATTTATCATGAAGTTACTAAAAACTTAACGGATTTCAGTTAAGGGAGAGTTCAGGCAATATATTCACATGGCCAGTTTTTTTGAAATTATAAAAAAGAAGATATTTTAACCGTAATCAGTTTTAGAAACTTATAAATATCACTATTCTAAGAGATAATATTTATTAACTTCCTAACTTACCCGTAATTTTTTTAATCCTTTGACTTCATACTCTAGATTTATCCCTGCTAACATGTTTGATTGTCTAGAAGCTATGATTTCTCCATCTAAAAAAGTTTTGTGCTAAGATCCAAGCAAAATTTCAAACACTTCATTAAGAGAGGATAATGCAGTTTTAGTTAAATTACGAGTAATAGCTTTGAATATACAGTGTCGTTAGACAGGACCCTGCCAAGATTAGCAAGAGGTGACACAGATTGACATTTATTAACATGTTTACATTCCTTGCTATTTTCTTTCCCCACCCCCACCCTCAATAAAGGAGTTTTGCCTACACAACAGCTACCCCATCCCCCCAAAAAACTCTGAAAATAATCCCTAAATTGAGTAAATTAAGGGATTTCAGGATTGTCCCCTTGATGTTGTCTCTATTGCTGTTCTTTTTATAGTTCTCCACTGACACTTGTTCATACAGTAAACCAGGATGACTTTCGCCTGGGGAAATCACATGACACTTTATTGAATTTCAGAACTAACACAATGGGAGATTCACAAAGTCTGAACCTCTCACTTTTGTCCTCAAGTGTGAGGGGGTGGCTAAATATTTATTACAGGCTTGTGTTCTATGTGACTTTGTCTTTATATGTGGTCATATACAGAGCACTCCCTTCTTTTATCTTTCCAAGTCACAGCCAGATAATGGATAATATGTCAGATACCTGGTTACCATATACCTTTCCCAAGTCCATTCTCTTCCTATACCTTCTCAATGGAAGAATGGTATGATTGTAGGAAAAAAACACACAGGAGATTTCAGATTTTGTGAAGGTAAACAAGTACATATTAACACATATAGTCTTTGATAAGTATGCAAGTTAAATGTGTGCTGTTACATGTAATCTTAATATCTATGGAAAATCATCCAGATCTGATTTGCCAGTCCTAGCAAAAGATATTTAGTCTATTTCCAAAAACAAAAACAAAAAAACAAAAAAACAAAAAAAAAAAAGAAAAAAGGAAAAGAAAAAAAAGGCAGGAGAGAAGAAATATGTGAATATAAGACATGCAAGCTGGGAGTTGTGGATAGAGATTTTTACAGAGAAGCTTTTGAAGTGAGAAATGAGAGAGGTATTGGGGTATGGGAGGTCTGTCAAAAGTAGAGGAAAATGAAAAGAAATTTAAAAACCATCGCTCTGGGCTATTTGTCACCTTCGTGATGTTTTAAGAAGTACAAGTCATATAAAGGGCTTGAATTATTATGAATTTGTTCTGTTTTCATGGGCTGTGTCATTTTAACTGCAACACTGCCCTGGGTTTGAACTGTGTGGGTCAGGGCTACAGAAGTATTTGTATGCATTAAATTTATAACTTCCCTATGTATCAGGGAAATTTTGCCCTGTGATGTACTATTAGGTTTTCACAGGGTACTCCTCTTAGCCACTTTTCTTAGCAGTGTACTTATTAACTTCTACACATGTTTCCAATTTTCCCATGAGCCCTCCTATGCACACATTTAATAAAATTAGCCCTTACATACTCAGGTTTTATCTCTAGAATTTTTTGCAAGAATACACAGTAGGCAGGTTATTATTGTTCTGGAACTTACATTCTAATGTTATTTATAACGTTTCTAAAGTGGAGATTTTAATTAATTGGCTACTCCAGCAACTGAGGAAGTCAGGCTTCTCTCATAGCTACTGGTTACTGAGAGAGTCTAATTCATTTTTACCACTATCCAATGGGATCATGCAAATTTATTTCTAAAAAACATAATAAAGTGGAAAAAAAATCCCATCTTCATTATTTCATGAGAAAGTGTTGGAGGAACAGAAAAGATCCCATAAGCAAAGGGATAATATATAGCCTAAGCTGTCTTTCCAAATAATTGATCCTCAGCCAACAGCCTAATATGAAAGTCACTGCTGGACCAGTACTGCCCAGCACCTCTCTTATCTCAAAGAGAAATCAACAGAGATCAAATTGTTTTAGTTTGGTTCCTCCAAAAAGCAGGCCTGGAATCAAGGATATGGATACATGTATTTCATTTGGATGTGATTCAAAGAAGACATGGAGTGGTGGAATAAAGATGAGCTCAAACTCTCTGGACACTTTTCTCTTTCACTAGCTTTATGATTGTTTAATGTGGGCTGGGGAATGACTGCTTTGACCAAAGAGTAGAGCAGGAATGTATGATAGAAGTGATGCCACATAATTACTCAGACTAAATACAAGGATCTTTGCTGCTTTTGTCCCAGTATTTTGGAACAGTACCTCTGGGGACCCCAGGTCAGCAAATAAGAAGTCAAAAGTACACAGGGACTGCTATGGTGGAGAGGCCCCATGTTAATTCTGTAGCACGTCTTTCCTGCTGTATGTTCATGACCCTATATATAGCCAGAGAATGCTCTTAGGCAAGTTGGGGAAGCCAATAGGATGAAGGGGGAACTATTCGTAGGTGACCTTTATAGTAAGATTAGAGAATACAACAAATCATGTGGATTTTAGTTCCCAAATGTTTTGCTGAAAGATCTCTTTGAGTGACTTTCCTTACATAGTTTCTGACTCTGTGTATAGGGTTTTAAAGCTTATTATTATCCTGAACTTCATGCTGGGTCAGAACCAGAAGATAAACTATTATTGGCTACATATGAATTTGAGCTTCATCACAAATCAACAAAAGAAAAATAAAAGCCATGGAAGTCATATGTAAAATACAAATATGACCTGTTGTTGCATCTTGGACAGACAAGATATAGGGATATACCAAAATAGTAAGATTACAGAGACTTCTTTCAGGTAAGTAGGAAAAAGGAGCTAGGGTCAATCTGTCTCAGATCCTTGACTTTCTTGTGTCTGTCAAACTTTATGCTTAAAGCTGATCTTTTTTCCCCGTCAATAAGGACCAAGTTCTTTCTGTAAGAGAGGGTAATATATGCTGGGGGAGGGTACAGGAGATTTCTAAGGACATTGCTGATGGATGGAACTATCCCAGAATTATCACAGGGGTTTATGAAGGATTGCCAAAAAGGTTACAAACCTCCTGCTGGTCTTATGTTCTTTTTCTTTTAATTTTTAAGTGCACTAGTATAACCTAATGAAAACAATACAAATCACTGTATTGCTGTCTCCCATGATCAGAAAAATGAGACACCATGTCCCCAGCCAGTCCTCTGGCAGTTCCCTGCGGTCTCTAAGGTCTAGAGGTAGTCATTACACACTAATTTTTAAGAGAATATCTTCAACAGCTTATGGGTCCCAGAAAGACTGGGTAATTCTTCTGAATGTGGAGGTAGAGGCAGCATTTCCATTGCAGGGGCTCAGTGAGCACAACAGTGATGATATGCTCAAGAGTACCCTCATTGTGCCAAGATCCTACTAAGATCAAAATCCAGTAATTTTCCTTTGGTACAGTTGAATGGAGCTAAAGTTATGATTCATTGACTCTACTTATACTCAGATGTTTGATTTTACACTTTATTCCAGCAAGTAAAACTACTAATTCAACATTGAAACCAACACTTACATCATATTAGAAAATGGTTAACCTTCTAAGAATGCACTTGACTGGCTGGTGACTATCTGTGGGGTTTCTCACAATATGACACATGAAAAAAACTAAGAAAATGATGTCAAGAAAGATTTTCCTGGGAATTCTTCTAACTTAAGTATAATATTTTACAAACCTAATGGTAATACTGTCTTTTAATGTAGATACCTGAAATGTTACAGTGCCCTGTACACACTAAAACAGTTAAGAAATACAGCAATGGCTTCTTTGTGACTATTTCTAGTCACCAGGTATTTCTTACCTTGGTATTACCTCTTTTCTAGTTTGTGCTTCAAAGAATTCAGCTCACCTTGCCATTTAACAACTTTTCTATTGCATAGTATAGATACAATGTAGGTGTCTTAAAATAAATTATTGGTTGATCTTACCTTTTTAAGTTAACTTTAGTCGATGATGTTGAATCATGTACTTGTTACTGCTTTTGTTGTCTTGATAAATCCTGATGATTAACTTGTTTCTTTCATTTTCTTCTCAATAGACCATTTGCTTCTTTCTGTTATCCCTTTGTTTTGTCTGATTTAATGACTATTTTGTTGATCACTTGTCTGCAGTTTCTATTGCTCCCACTGTTCTTTTCACTTAATTATTTGAATGATTACACCATTTTCTCTTAAAATAGAGATTCATTTATAAAGTCCTGTCAATTACTGTCTCACACCTTTAAGGATGTTTGTTATAACAAGTAGCAAGATTTATTTCAGATTTCAGTCTCTCTCTCTCTCTCTCTCTCTCTCTCTCTCTCTCTCTCTCTCTCATTCTCTCTCTCTCTCCTGATAAAAGTCTATGCGAATGAGTACTGAAACAATAGTGGATTGAAAAATATCATTTTGAAAAATTGTGGCCCTATTTTTGTTGCTAATAACTGTAAAAACTCAACTAAGAATTAATCACAAAATCCAGGACTTAGTTAATATGCAAAGATATGGATGATGAAATGAGGCAAAAATACAGAATATAGAGGCTAAATTGAAATATTCTAAACCCAAATTTTTAAAATACACACAAAAATATGTGATTGCAGCATTCCTAATTTATTTGAAATATGTATCTAATAAAACTCAGACTTGTAAATTTCTCAGATAAGTATGTAGTACTGAGATTCTTTATATAGGCATAAATACATGAAGAGCTTTATGAGTAAAAAGTTCTTTGATTTGAAAAGCTTCCATGCCATTTCTAATCACTGAAAAGCAAGAAGTTATGGGTAGTGTATTAGGGAGATTCAGCCTCTGTCTAGTTCATAAATATTATATGTCTACAACTTTGGGGTTGGTAGAAACATAGAAATATCATGTCTCACAGTTGAAATTCCTGGTGGAGTATATCTATTGCAAGCCACCAATCTACTCTACATATTGCTTCTATATGGTAGAGGCAACTCTATCATTGCTTGAAGCAGGTGCTGGAAAAAAGCTATTCAGCCAAGCAAATGTTTTTTCGGGCCTCTTGTATCCAAGCTGAGACATGATTAACTCTGTCTTATAAAATGTGAGCAAAAATAATGAGTATCACTTCTTCAATAGGAGAGTTATGTTCTATGTGTCTTTCTCATGCTTTTCCCTCACATCATGGTAAACTTTTTGGCCCCATGTGGAAGAGCTCAGCATTATAAAATGCAAGGGGTCAGAATGGCTAACATTAACAACTCAGGAAACAACAGATGTTGGAAAGGAGGTAGAGAAAGGGGAACCATCTTGCACAGCTGCTGGGAATGCAAACTGTTGCAGCCACTCTGGAAAAAACTAAAAGTAGAACTACCCTATGACTCAGCAATTGCACTACTAGAAATTTAGCCAAAGGATACAAAAATGCTGATTTGAAGGGGCACATGGACCCCAATGTTTATAGCAGCACTGTCAACAATAGCCAAATTATGGAAAGAGCCCAAATGTCCCATCAACTGATGAATGGATAAAGAAGTTGCGGTGCGTACATATATATAATGGTATATGTATGGTGTGTGTGTGTGTGTGTGTGTGTGTGTGTGTGTGTGTGTGTGCATGTAGTGGAATACTAATTGGAAATGAAAAAAGAATGAAATCTTGCCATTTGCAACAATGTGAGTGGAACTGGGAGGTATCATGCCAAGCAAAATAAGTCAGTCAGAGAAAGACAGATATCATGATTTCAGTCACATGTGGAATTTGAGAAACTTAACAGATGAACGTAAGGGAAGGGAAGGAAAAATAAGTTACAAACAGAGAGAGAGGCAAACCATAAGAGACTCTTAAATACAGGGAACAAAATGAGGGTTGATGGAGGATGTGGGGCTGTCAGTTAAATGGGCGATGGACATTAAGGAGGGCACTTTTGGGGATGAGCACTGGGTGTCATGTGTAAGAGAAGAATCAGTGGGTTCTGTTCCTGAAGCCATATATGTATGTATGTATACTGTATGTTAATTAACTCGAGAATAAAAAAAAAAAATGCAAGGGTTCTGAATTGTTGAGTCTGGTTGGAGGAAAGCTAATAAGGTACATCAATTCAGGTTGGTACAGTTTTTCTGTAAAAGGCCCATTTTGTAAATATTTTAGGGTTTGTGGACAACACATCTGTCACTCCTCTTTCTTTCTCTCCTCCTCTTCCTTCTTCCTTTTCTTGTTCTCCTTCTGAGACCTTTACAGATGTAAAAATCAGTCTTAACTTGTGAGTCATTTACAGTCTGTGGGACAGATAAGCCCATGGTTCTAATTTGCTAATCCCTATATTAAACCACTGAAATTCAGAGGTTTTGTAATAGCTATGAGCATATTCAGATCAGTGCACTCTATAAGAGGGGTTGGCAAACTTCATCCCCAGGCTAACTGTGGCCTGTGGCCTGTTTGAATGCATGACATTTTATTTTGACAAGCTAGAACTGTTCACTTCCATAATCTCTACAGCTGCTTTTGTGCTACAAAGGCAGAGGAGTAGTTGCAACAGAGGCCACGGTGCCCACAAAGACTATAATGTTTGCTCTCTGTACCTTCATGGACAAAGCTTGCTGACCCCTTTGCTAGTAACTTTGATAATAGTTTCCTCCTATCTAAAAGTATGTCTTCATTAATATGGCAGTTACAACTCTCAGGGCAGTTTGTTTTTCAACTTAATAGAAATTTCTCTCTCACGTTAAGACAAAATCTCTTTTCCTTTAATATCTACCATTGTAACCTCACAGCATAAGATGTTCCTCTTCTACAGAGAAGCCTCTCAAACATCGGGGTACTTCTGAGAAGAGGAAAATGAAGTACAGTAAAATGAAGTATCATTTGTTTACCACAGAGAGGTGTAGTTTACTGTCTTTTCCTTATAATTCCCCAAAATATTTGTTAGAATCTGAAAACGAAACAACCAGTTCAGACTTTCCTTAATTTGAGTGAGTTCTTCATGTATAAATCTCAAATTTTGAAAAAAAAAAAGGAAATATTTTCAGTTTTATGTTTCTACTCTGAGAGATGTTGCATATATTCCTTGTTGCAGACATTTAGGATGAGATTGTGTCATGATTAGCATTCAGTAGTGAGCCTGTGGGGTCAGACTGACCTTAAGTCTAAATATGACTTCATCGCTGATAAACAGTGTGACTAAGTTTCTTAAGTCGCTTATGGTTCACTTCCCTTATCTGTCAAATGGAAGAATTATTACTTAGAAACACTATCATAGAAATAGGTGTGTTTTGAAGATTAAAAGACAAAATGTGTGTGTAATGTTCTGCATCATTCCTCACACGTCACAAATATTAAGAAAATTGTATTTATTATGGTGCTAATGTATACTTTCATTTCTTTTGAAGATAGGCATTAGAAATAGTCTTGTATTGCCATATTGTCTGCACATACTATCACTAAGGAGCACAGTGTACGGCTTGCAAAATTTGTATTGAATTCAGTTAAAAACTAAGCTAACTGTCTTGCACAATTCTTTAGTTTTTTATTTATAAGTTCTACAATACGATTGTACATTTGTTTGTACATATGCATTCTTAAACATATTTAGTGTGGCTATTGTAAAGTTTTAAGCTGTGTTGAGAGCACATACAGTTCTGCAGACCATCCCATTTGTTGCCTTCATTATTCGTCAGACTAAAAGGAGAGCCATAGATTCTTAGAGTGAATGAGAACTTAATCTAATGATACTCCATCTAAGGCATAATAGCTTTAACAACATTTATTGTATTCAACAAATATTCACTGAGTGTCTGCTCTATACCTCAAAACAGTTCTCAAATGCATTCTCTTGGAACATTCACTCTAATAGGAGAAATACAATCAACAAGTTAACAATAAATAAACAAGGGCAACATGGTAATGAGATCAGGGTTACTTTTCTGAGAAAAAAGAAGCCTCTTACCACTATGGCTCAGCTCAAACACTACCTCCTCAGAAAGAAGATAAATGCAAGAGCACTCCAAGCTAAGAGAACTGAAACTAAAAACTCCTTCTTGAGTCAAAAATGATGCATAGGGGAAAATAGCATCAAGTGCTAAGACATCATCTTGGCATGGCTTAAAATTACTTGTTTCGGCCTGATCAATAGAAAATCCTTTCTGTCAGAAAATATGTCTTCCTTTACCACCTTCCAGTTGTTTCTAGTTTAGTGTTTTAGAATTGTGCAATAATATAAGTCTAACCCTTCTAATATTTGTCTTCTTATTTTTTTTAATTTTTTTAAATTTTAAGTTTATTTTTGAAAGCAAGAGAGAGCAAGCATGGGAGGGGCAGAGAGAGGGGGGGGAGAGAGAATCACAAGCAGGCTCTGCACTGTCAGCACAGAGCCCGATGGGGGTCTGGAGCCCACAACCTGTGAGATCATGACCTGAGCCTGAAGTCGGAGTCAGATGCTTAACCAACCTAGCCACCCAGGTGCCCCAATGTTTGTCTTTTTAATACCAAACTTCCTCATTTGTTTTCAATATTGCAAGGTAGTATAATAGGAAGTGTTCTGGCTTGCTTTATTGTTAGATAAACACCACCTCTGATGTATATTAGTTTGGTACTCTTAAGAGAATTACACACTCTTTCTTAGCTACAATTTTCTCTTTGGTAAAATAAGGAAAATCGTCCCCAGCTTCCAGGAATATTGTGAGGATTAAATGAAAGTACAAAGATAGCACCAGAAACACAACATGTGTTAAATGAAAGATGGTTATAATGATAACAGTCATTACATTCTTTTACCCTTATTTTATGGCAGCTCTCCTGTTTGCCAAGGTTCCTTTGAAAGCACAGGTCCCAGAATTTAATATAGAACTCCAGGTAGGGTTTGTTGAGGTCATCAATTAAAACTATTGCATTCTTTGTCCTTTATACTTCACTTTTATTTTTTTTAATTTTTTTTAATGTTTATTTTTATTTTTGAGACAGAGAGAGACAGAGCATGAACGGGGGAGGGTCAGAGAGAGAGGGAGACACAGAATCTGAAGCAGGCTCCAGGCTCTGAGCTGTCGGCACATAGCCCAACATGGGGCTCGAACCCACAGACCATGAGATCATGACCTGAGCTGAAGTTGGAGGCTCAACTGACTGAGCCACCCAGGCGCCCCTATACTTCACTTTTATAATTGAAGTCTACAGTGCTTTAAATGTTTTTGGCAAGTACAGTAAAACCTTGGTTTGAGAGCATAATTTACTCTGGAAACATGTTTGTAATCCAAAGCGCTTGTATATCAAAGCGAATTACCAGAACATTGGCTCAGTTGTGATCATGTGACATTTGGTATCACATACTGCTCGTGTTGCAAGACATCACTCATTTATCAAGTTAAAATTTATTAGACATGTTTGCTCATCTTGTGGAATATTCACAGAACAAGTTACTTGTAATCCAAGGTTTTACTATATAGGATACTTATATTGCCCTCACTCTAAACAAATATTTTGATCTTGTTTGTATATGTTTGCCTTTTTTCTCCTTTTATGAACTGGAAGTTAGATTTCTTTTCTTTTATTATTATTATTATTATTATTATTATTATTATTATTTGAGAGAGAGAGCACGCATGAGTGGGGAGGAAGAGCAGAGAGAAAGAGAAAAAATGTTAAGAAGCCTCCGTACTCAGCGTGGAGCCTGACACAGGGCTCAATCCCATGACCCTGGGATCATGACCTGAGATGAAATCAAGAGTTGGATGCTCAACTGACTGAGCCACCCAAGCACCCCTAGAGAGTTAGATTTCTTAAACTTAGATGGGAGCAACATAAGACAGAGGATAAAATACTAGCCTTGTGGCTACATCTGGCTTCCAATGCTGGCTTTGTACCTGTCCGAACTAGAGCAAGTTGCTAAAGAATTCTGAGCATTTTCCTCATTTGTTGAACATTGATAGTAATAATTACTCTGCAGGATTTTGGAAAGATTAAACAGGATAATATATTTAAAATGTTAACATAAAGTGTAGGATATAATAATAGATCGATAAATGGTAGCTATCATTAACATTCTATTAAACTGTAATTTGTTAGTTTAATTGCTACTCTAAATAAGTATCTCTCTTTTTTTTAGATCCTTATTCTATAATCTCTGTATATGTTTTCTACCATTTTTGAGTCAGGCATATCTACCATTTTGCTACGTTTATGAGTACATGATTAATATGACTTTGAAGAGATTAAGGCTAAGTGTAATGCCCCGGGATAATCCACAAAATTTTTCTCTATATGTGAACTAATCCACAAGTGAGTATGGACAGTCAGCCATTGCCAAAGATACCTTTATTCTTTCAGGATGCATAAAGTGTTGATTTGTATATAGTCCAGCTTTCCTTGAATTGATATGTGATTTTACAACAGATGGGTTGAGTAGATATTATTATATAAATTAACTTTATTATCCTTAATTGGTGAAAAATGTTAACAAATTGCTATTTTTAATGACTGCTTTTTATTATTATTATTTATTTGCACAAATCACACTCTCATTTATTTGAAGTAAATAGCAATACATATGAATGGTCATTTTCTTGAAATCCCTATGGCCTTGCCATTTGCAAAAGTTTCTGTTTAGTCTTGACTATGGTCAAAGCCGTTCTTTATTACAACAAATTGTAGTAAAAGGACATATTCAATAAAACCTTTCTCATTCTGCTATGTAAAATTGCATGGGCATATTTTTATACATTTTCATTTGCAAAATCCCCTATCAGAAGGTGTCAAGCCATACTATTAGATTTTGATGTAATTTATGTCAGTACTTACAATTTCAATAATGACTCTATTGACAAGTAGTACACTCTGGCACTTTGGGATTTGGTAAATGAGATGGGAGACCCATTCCAATTGTACCATAAAAGATAATCATAACTTTTACAAATGTATAAAAGAATAAATTGAAGTGAAGTTAAAGGAGTCTAATTTAAATTCTGTAAATGTTATTAAGCAATAATAATTCCAGATTTACCCCATCCTACTACCTTATCAAGATGACAGCATGCAAAATTCTGTTCTAAGGGGAAAAAAATCAGAAAAATAAAAATTTTGAGAGGGAATATAGTATATTCTTGGTTTCAAAATAAAAAAGATGATCACATTGATTCTTTTGTTCATAATTTTTCTTCCTTGTAGAGACTCTTAGGAGACAGTAAAAGTAAATTTATGTTGAAATTAATTTTGCAGACATTTTTCAGTAATAATATATATTTTTATTTCAATTTTAAATGCAATTCATTTTTTCAATTTTGAAATACAGGATGTCATAAGTATTGGTAATTAGGTCTTAAAGGGGAAAATTGCTTTGAAGATGTTAATTTTAAAATCTACATGGTTTGCTTTTTGATCTTGTTTTTATCTTGTCATTTGCAATCATTTCATCAAATCCTTATTTTCTACTTTAAAATAAAATGTTACAAAAATGAACAGTACTGAAGATTTAAATTTGAGACCTGATGGGTTTTTATATATTAACTTACTAATCATCTTTTTCCTTTTAAATTAAAATTAGTTTGAAAGTGATTTAATAGTTTATAATTATGTCTTAAGATATTCATAGCATTGCTGGGCAAGCAAATCCATTGTTAAGGCTTATTGGTATTGATATTGGTATTCTGATTTAATGAGACAATGTATGGTATGTATGGTTTAGGGAGAGATGAATCTTCTTTTTCTTTAAGAAGAAGCTACAGTTTTCTATCAAGGCTAATTTTGGTTTAGATATATCTCAACTGAATGGTTTTTAACAAAATGTGCTAGAGAACATGAAATCACACGCTGTATTTAAAAGGAAGCCAAAAAGAATTAATATAAGCTTTATTGATTTGAAATTCTATTAGCTTCATTTTTTTAAATCATTTACTTATTTGAATTAAATAGATTTCAGTTTTGACTTTCGTTCATTGAGCACCTTAAAATTTATTAAAAAGAACTGTTGGAAGGCTGCAGCTTATAGGTAAAATATGGGATATAATAATATTGGATAGTTACAGTAAATGGGCTCCCTTGAATTTGTAAGGTGAAGAAGTGAGTCACGTTCACTGTTGTAAACCTGTTCACCCAAAGAACTGGGCATATCTAGGTTTACCACAATGATTTTCTGAACATATCAATGAATGAATGAATAAATGCTAACAAATACATTCGGCAAAATATTTCCAGTACAGGTAGCCTTAAATTTTGTGTGTGTGTGTGTGTGTGTGTGTGTGTGTATACATGTACACATTTTTAGAAGTAGAAGATGAAGAATCACTTTCATGATTTTCCAAGATGGTGATGTAAGATGTAAGATGCTCCTGGACTCACTTTTCTCTAATGGACACAACAAATCTATACAGCTACATGCAGAGCAATTCCTCTGAAAGAAATCTAGAAATGAGGTGAACAACACCTACACATAGGTGATTGAGAAGATACCCACATAAGTGGGTAGGAAAAGCTGAGACACACTCCCAGCATACACCCGACCCCTGGCACAGTGACATACTACTGGGTAAAAAACTCACAACTCTCAGCTTCTCCCTGAGGCATGAAGGGTTTGAACCCAACATCTAGCACCCCGACTTTTATGACTTTTACATGATTGTTGAGACCCTGAAACACCTAGCTTTGAAAGTCGACAAGGCTCACACACAGGAGACCCACAAGACTGTAGTAAAGAAGGAAAGAATACTTATCAGGCTTCTGAGGACTTGCTGTGGTTCTCCCCACAGGGCTCAGCCTAGAGGGAGCATATAGAAATGCCCTTCTTGTAGTCTTTCCTTGAAAGAGCCCTATTTGCATACTTTAAAAGCTGCTACCGGAGGGTTGGGCTTCTAACTTAGCACACATTTAGGAATCTGGCTGCAGTTCTCCCTAGAAATCAAGGAGGAGGATGTGTGCTATCTCCACATTTTCCTTTTACCTCACTGGTGTCTCCTGGGAAGGAGCTTATGCACATGTCTGATGCCCTCACTTTTGAAGCTGCTGCCCTGTGGATGCACTCCTTGATTGCCTGGCTTTGGCCCAGTGGGGCTTGTGTTTGAAGGTCCCACAGCTGCTCTATAGCAGCAACAAAAAATAGTTCTTAAGCAGTTACCCTCCCAAGGCACACTACAGAGGGAACAGATAGAAAGGTCCATTGCCCAGTATTTTCTTGAAAAGATTAATTGAATACTTTAAAAGCTACTGCCTGAAGGTCCAGCTTCCAAACAGCCTGCATCTATGTGCTGACTAAGACCTTCCCCTTTGGGAAGACTCTTGGCACACTCTCAACTACTGAAAATTATTAAAAATAAAATAGGCTGCTTGGACAACCACAAAGGTGTGAGAGACAACTAAGAGCTAGGGAAAGGTTGAATGATAAGGTTCATCTCTTACACAAGACCACTCCATCAAGACTTGGCAATGTGGCTGTTTTATCTAATATGCAGACACCAATACAGAGAGCCAAGGAAATTGAAGAAACAGAATATATTCAAAACAAAAAACCAGATGATTCTGATAAAGAGTTCAAAATAATGGTCGTAAAGATGCTCACTGAGGTCGGGAGAACAATGCATAAACAAAATGAGAATTTCCACAAAGACAGAAAAAAATACGAAAGTACCAAACAGAAATCACAGACTAAAGAATATAAGAATTGCACTAAAAAATTCAATAGGAGGGGTCCAACAGCATACTAAAAGAAGTATAAGGAACAGCAAACTCAGTAGAATTCATCCAATCAGAGGAGCAAAAAGAATGAAGAATTTAAAAAGTGCAAAAATATCTTAAGGGATTTATGGGTCACCATCTATAGGAACAAAATTTACGTTATAGGGGTCTCAGAGGAGAAAAGAGAGAAAAGGGAGCAGAAATTTTATTCAAACAAATAAATTGCATCAATAATAAATACCTATGAGTACATTTCACCAGCGAGGTGAAATATCTGTACACTGAGAACTATAAGACATTGATGAAAGAAATTGAAGACAAAAAATAGAAAGGTCTTCCATGTTCATGGATTGGAAGAATTAATATTGTTAAGAAGTCCATACTGCCTGAAGCAATCTACAAATTCAATGCAATTCCTATCAAAATTCCAATGACATTTTTCACAAAAATAGAAAAAAAAATCCTAAAATTTGCACAGAACCAAAAACAACCTTGAGTAGCTAAAGCAATCTTGGGAAAGAAGAACAAAACCAGAGACATCACACTTACTGTTTTCAAACTATATTACAAGGCTCTAGTAATCAAAGCGATGTGGTTTTGGCATAAAAACACACACATAGATCAATGGAACAGAATAGAGAGCCCAGAGATAAACTCAAGCATATTTGGTCAATTAATTTATGACAAAGAAACTAAGAAAGTACAATGGGGAAAGGATAGTTTCTTCAATAAATAGTGTTGAGAAATTGGACAGCCACATGCAAAGGAATGAAGCTGGACCACTTACTTACACCATTGAGAAAAAAATCTACTCAAATGGGTCAAAGACTTGAACACAGACCTAACATCATAAAATTCCTAAAAGAAAACATAGGTGTAAACTCCCTGACATCAGTCTTGTCAATGACTTTTTTGTATCTGACATCAAAATCAAAAGGAACAAAAGCAAAAATAAACAAGTGGGACCACTCCAAACTAAAAGAGTCTGGGCAGCGAAGGAAATTATCAACAAAATGAAAAGGCAACCTATTGAATGGAGGAAAATACTTGCATATCGTATATCTGTTAAGTAGTAAATACCCAAAATACATAAAGAACTCCTACAACTCAATAGCAAAAAAACACAAAAATAACTCAATTAAAAAATGGCAGAGAAACTGAATAGACATTTTTTCCCTCTCAGAATAAATACAAATGGTCAACAGGGATACAACATTATGCATCATCAGGGAAATGAAAATCAAAATCAAAATATTGCCTCATACCAATCAGAATGTCTATCTTCAAAAAGACAAGGGGTAACAAAGTGCTTGCAAATGTGGAGGAAAGGCAACACTTATGCACTGTTAATGGGAATATACACAAGTACAGCCACAATGGAAAACAGTATGGAGGTTTCTCAAAAAATTAAAAATAGAAATACAGTATGATCCATCCATTTCCATTCTGGGTATTTATCAGAAATGAACAAAATCACTATCTCAAAGTGGTCTGCACACCCATGTTCATTGCAGCATTATTTCAATAGCTAAGGCATGGAAACAACCTAAGTATCCATTGAAAGATGAATAGATAAATAAAATGATATTGTGTATATAATATTTATATTTTATAATAATATATATGCATATATATATATATATATATATAATTCAGCCATACAAAAGAATCAAATCATGCCATCTGTGACAACATGGATGGACACTGAGGGCATTATGCCAAGTGAAATAATTCTGACAAAGAAGGACAAATACTGTATGATCTCTCTTACATGTGGAATTTTATAAAATTGAGCTCATAGAAACAGAGAACAGATTCATGGTTGCCAAAGTTGGGAGTTGGGGGTTGAGGGGAATGGATGGAAGTGATCAAAAGGTACAAACTTCCAGTTATAAGATAAATAAGTTCTTGTGACATTAAGTATAGCATAATGACTATAGTTAACAGTACTGTCTTGTATATTTGAAAGTTTCTATGAGAGTAAATCTTAAAAGTTCTTATCGCCGGAAAAAAAATTATAACTGTTTGAGGTGATGGATATTTACTAAACTTATTGTGGTAATCATTTCACAATATATCCATATATCAAAACATTGTATTGTACACTTTAATACAATGCTATTGTGAATTATATGTCAATAAAAATGATATCAATAAAAATGGGAAAAAATCAGTTTTGTTTCTGATTTTTATTGACACGAAATCTCAAAAAAGTTAAATGATTGAGGATGAAGGGAAGAGATGGGTGAGAATATAACAAATTCAGACTTAATATTAACTCACAAGCATTTACACCATGACATACTGTACGCATGTCCATTTCTCTAAGCTTCTTTATAGCCAGTGCAATGAGTGAAACTGTTAACCTGATTCTCAGTCTGTAGAGAAAACTGTCCCTTCAGGGGAAGCTGAAGTTTTCCTGAAACTTAGACCCAAGCGGAATTTCTCCCATGGGTCATTAAATAGAATTCTCTGACCTGAAACATGCTCTATTCCGATAGAATAAGATGTTTTGTGGTGTTGTTTCTCATGGTAAACATAAAATAGGCAACACAACAAACGTAATTTACTTGAAATTTGGTCTAGACGCACTATGAATTATATTTTTATTTTTGATTAATTAAATGTCCGGAGCAGAGGTTTTCCCATATGTTCTGCAGATTCCAAGAGATCCGCGTAATTGTTTTAGAAGCTTCCTTCAGAGCGATGAGGCATGGAGCCAATAGAAGTGGAAGCAATACAGGCAAGAAACACTTGGGTTCTGTGTAAAATTTAAGAAGTGCTTCTACTTTCATTAAAAAAAAATGGAAAATCACTGAAATATAGAAACGTTAGACTTTTGGAGAATCATTCTGAAATTTTTGCAAAACTCAATTCCATTTTTTTTAAATATAAAACGAAGAGTTGAACGTTTAAAGCTTTGTCTACATGATCAGACAGGTTGCAGTGCTAATTAAAACAGAGCTTTGTGTTTGTCAGTTTGATTGTAGACAAAGTGATTATCCTCTTAGAAAATGAATGCCCCTAACTGAAATACATTCCAGATTGGTAGGGTGACATTTTTTATAACTCATCTGCTGAGACCAAAAAAAGCATTCATAAAAAGAACCTATAAATTTTAAAAAAGGGAAACCAGTGACCAATTATTTATTAATATTTGATAAGCAAAAGCCACTTTGTAGACTGAGAAATTGAGAGAACAATGGTATACTTTTGAAGCATTTGTTAATGCAGTGTTCTTTTGAGCTGAAATTGCACATAAAAATGTCTGTGTGAAAGTCAAAAGAATATATAGGTAATGGGAGTGCCTGGCTGGCTCAGCCCATACAGCATATGACTCTTGAGCTTGGGTTATGAGTCCAAGCCCCACGTTGGGTGTAGATTTTAATTTTAAAAAAGTAATCAATATACCAAAGTGGCGTATTTAAAAATAAAATAATATATAGGAAACAACAGAGGAGTTTGATGCTTAAATAGTAAAGGTTTATAAAATATAAACGTGTTTGTATACATGTAAACATGCATGCATGTGCATAGCCACATACATAAAATGTATTTTATATGTAGTATATATTCATTCCCAAATTTTGAAAAGATAAAGAAGGTAATAAAAATAATCCACAGGTAACCACCAATGAGAAGTATTATCTCTTACATGCACTGTTACAATCCTGATTTTCTATGTATATATCTATTTTATAGAGTTGAGATTTTCTTTCTAACACTATTTTTAAAACATAAAGATTTTCTTTCATATTAAACATGTATGAACATAACTTTAATGGCTATGTGGCATACTATTCCATGGTTATAATTTACTGAATAATTCCCTTGTTTTGTGGCATTGAGCTTTTACAATTTTTAAATGTTTATAAAAACGCCATTTAAGGATTTTTTTTAGTATTTGTAGGCATTTTTGTGTTCCTGTTGTTTTCATGCAGTGCTTTCTGAAAGCAAAAATACTGGAATATAAATCAAAAGTATTTATTAGTCATTCATAGATACCATTCAGTTAATTTCTGGGAAACTGTAATCCTTTATAACACACCTGCTATGCATCAGGATACCCATTTCACTGCATGCTCATCAGCATTGGATGTTGCCCATGTTAGTTTGCACATTAAAAAAGGGGGTGAGTAATTTGTCTTTATACTTACAAGTAAGGTAAAATATACTTTCAAATTATATCATTCAGTTCTAGCTTTTCTGAACTGCATGCTAAATTACCCATTTATGTATTTGAGTCTTAATGATTATCTGCTCATGAGTTTCTAGTTGTTTTAAATAGTAATTTTGAAATTAATGGAAACTATATTTTTAAAAGAATTGGGAAATATTTTAAAGATGCCACTTTGAGTTAGGTTTAAAAGAAATATAATAATAAAGTTTCGATTGCATCAAGATAGTGTAACTTTTACAACTTCTACATTTTTATGATCTAACATGTGGATAAATGAATGTCTTGAGCTGTTCCTCTGTCATCTTCCAATTTCAATAGCAAAATTCTAAAAGATAAAGAGTAATAAATACTTTTAACATGGTCACAATTTTTGTAGAATGTACTAAACTGCATAATATTTGCATTCAAAGTTTTCAAAATCTGTTAGTGCTGACTTTCTGTACTTGTCTCTTCTCACTTCAAGAAATACTCTTGAAATAAAATGCATCACGAATTATGGCTTTCCCTAGATGAGGTCCAATTTATTCATTTATAGTAATTGGCTCAATAGAATAAAACAGAAGCATAATTAAGGCATTGGCTACACCAGAACGTCTGTATCTGTAGAATAAAATATTTGAGCTGTTACCCATTAAGTTGGCATGAATACCCAAATGCTTCTTTTTTTCCAAGATACAGTCAGTGATTACAAATACGTATCTTCAAACAAATCAATTCTGTGAGGAATAAGTGGGGATGTGGTGAATGAAAAAGTGTATATGGTTAGATAAACAGCCAATTCTTTGCATCTTTGAAAATCCAATTCAATGTCTTATTTGAAAAATTATTAAAGAAGTAGTACAGTGTAGTGGCTAAGATTATGGTTCAAAGTCAGGTTCCTTCAAGAATTAACTGTAGAAGCTTAGACAAATTATGTAATATCTTTTGGCCTCAGTTCCACAGGGTCAATAATCTACTCAGAGTTGTTTTATATCTCCATGCAGGAATTATGCATGCAGATGAGTTTATTCTTTACAAATGTGGTCATAGTAAAAAGCAAACAGATTTTTAATGTTCCATAAATAAAAGAATATTGAAATGTGCTGGAAAATGCATCATCAGAAAAAGCAAGTTCTTGGGGCACCTGGTTAGCTCATTTGGTTGAGCATCGGACTCTTGATTTTGGCTCAGATCATGATCTCACGGTTTGAGGACTGAGCCCCAGCCCCATGTCTGGCCATGCTGACAGAGCGGAGCCTGCTTGGGATTCTCTCTCTCCTTCTCTTTCTGCCCCTCCTCCCACCCCCCGCCCGTGTACTCTCTTTCTAAATAAATAAATAAATAAATAAATAAATAAATAAATAAAATAAAAAAGAAGAAGCAAGTTCTTTGGAAGAGGGTATTCATGTTAAGTCATGTATAAATTTAATTTTTCCAAGATGAAAATAGATTTGCTATCTTTGCTAGAATTTCATACTTTGTTTCATATATGAAATATAAGTGTGAGTGTGTCAATATATATGTATACACTTTCAGCTGGATGGATGTGGGAGATATTTTGCCTTTTATTTCTTAGTTTATTATAATCCCATGTATGTTATATACTCCTTGAGGCCAGAATTTTTTTGTCTTTTTCCAGACCAGAACAGGGTTCTCTAGCATGTCCATTAAACCTAGCTGAGGAACGCAGAGTTACGAATGGGCTCATATTGATTAATGAAAACTGTAGCCATAAATGAAAAGTCTTAGCTGTCAGCAGCATTTCCTAAGCTGGAGGTAGTGAGTTCTATCAATTCTCTATTATCAGTTATAGTACTTCATAAAACATGGTAGTTGGGTAAAGAAAGTGGGTCATATTACTTTATATTCTCTGAGAACTTGCAAGTTTTAGAGCATCTTTCTAGAACTAGTACTATCTATAGCATTACTTTGAAGCTTCAACTTAACGCTGATCTTGTCCAACCCACCTTAATTTGTTTCAAATAAAACGGAGCCTTTGAAAGAATAGCTTGTGAGACAGAAAAGGATTAATTATACCAGCAATTCAAAATGTGCTACCTTCTAAATCAGTGAATCTCTTTGTCTTGATTATTTTAACAAGGCTTTCTTCATTTACATAACTTTCTTCTTCCTGCTGTCAGTCCAATTACCTTATTTTCTTGTTTTATGACTCTGCTAATAGGTACATCATTTATAATTTATGAAACGAGCTCCCCTATTCAATTTTATTTGTTTTTGTATTCATCTCCCTTTTCCTTAAATGCCATTTGGAAATCAGGTATTTTTAATGAAATTGTCGCTTTCCTATCAATATGACTCATTCGAATTCTCACTCAGTAAAAGCTGAGGCCACTGAGACCTTTGTGTTAGTGCACCCATTTTAAAAAATGATTTAATTTTGACTTGTTTTAAAAATTAATAGCAGCACTGAATTTCAGGCTGTAGTCTTGTAATTTCATGTTTACCTGAAAAAAAAAAAAAAGCTGAAAAGTGAATGGCCTGATGAATACTATGTTGGCAAAAGAAAAGATATTCTAATTTTCAAGACCAGACTAGCTCTGTGTGGCGTAGGTAAACCAGCTTTTCACTTCGAGATCTGTCACGCTCTGGGCTGCCTGAGACTGATTGAGAAAATAATTTAATAAATGAGTCGCCAAAGTCAGGGGCGCTGGGTGACTCAGTCAGTTAAGCCATCCAACTTCGGCTCAGGTGCTGACAGCTCAGAGCCTGTAGCCTCCTTCAGATTCTGTGTTTCTCTCTCTCTCTCTCTGCCCCTCTCCCATTCATGCTCTGTCTCTCTCTGTCTCTCAAAAATAAATAAAAACGTTAAAATAAATAAATAAATAAATAAGTCACAAAAGCAAGTTCAATGAACTTTAAATGAAAGGATGTGAGAATGGATTTCCTAGGGCGAGTCTGTCCCATGTCACCAGGACAAGAGCTGTCTGTCCCCAGGAGTGGATCTATAAAGTGTCTTTCTAGGAGGGGCTGTGCACGTGTGCTTGAGAATGGAACTCCATGATTAACCACACACAGTGCCAAGCCCACTGGCCCTTCCTTCCTCCTGCATTTGAAGAAATCACTCTCTATTTGATGACTACCCATAGCAAATACTCACAAATGTATTCAGATGAATTCAATAAATGTATTTAATTTGGATCCTAACATTCTCCAAAGTCAAAACTATTGGTTTTCTTTCCCATTTTTTAACACTTGGTTTGGCGTGATGCACCCTAAGGAAAGTATATTACTGAGTTAAGACACTGGAGACAAGTGTAATAAAAATGTTTTTCCTTTTCAAATTCTGTCTTACTGAATGAAAAGGGGTGGGGGGAATTAATAAAACATGCATAAATCATATTTTCACAAAGGAACCTCCCAATTAAACTGATGGTAAGGCATAACAAAATGCAGAATTGTGAAAGAGACCAGGGGCTGAAAAATTCTGGTCTTCTCAATAGATTTTCTCAAAAAGCTTTTGTGATAAGTCTATCTGTCAATCAGAATGAAAATAAAAAAATAAGGACTGCATGGAGTTTAATCATTTATATAGCAATTAAGTTAATCAGATACTAACAGTATATTATAAAAATGTTTTCTTGTTATAAGTTTTTTGAAAAAAATATATTTCTCTGACCCTTGAGAAAAAAAGAATATTGTTAAAACAGCATTCAAATATTTTAAATATTTTTCAAGTAGACAGAAAAATACTTTTGTCCTTATAATAGCTTGCAATTCCTCATCAATTTCCAAATTTAAATAATTCTAAAAATTAAAGTAGGCTTTTATTTGGATCTTTCTTTTCTCAACTGCTGTAAGCAGACTGTACCAGGGGGTAGGGGAAGACAGAAAGGGCATTTTCTGTAAAGTAAAAGTTCTAATGACAAGGACATCTGCTGTTTGCTCCCAGGTATGCATGAGTCTAGAGTGTTCCAATACTGCTTCTTTCATTTTATTTCCTGCTCTCAGATTACATGTTTCAATGGTTTCTAAAACTTTTTCCTCTAACAGAGTTATGGAAGAATGCGAATGTATACAGGGAGGGTTTGCTGTCTGTATGGGTGTAGCTCATCTGACTGTGGGAATCATATTATGCTATAATGAAATGTAAATATGTGTCTGATGATACATTTATAGTTAGGACAAATAATATTTTACTATTCCACGTTTAGTTTTGAGAAAGTGTTTGAAGTTTTGTCAAGAATATCTTTGCTTTTGGGGTACCTGGGTGGCTCAGTTGGTTAAGCCTCTGACTCTTAATGTCTGCTCAGGTCATGATCTCACAGTTCATGAGCTCCAGCCTCCAGTTGGGCTCCTTGCTGATGGTTAGGAGCTTGCTTGGGATTCTCTCTCCTCTCTCTCTCTCTCTCTCTCTCTCTCTGCTGCTCCTCTGCTTGTGCTCTCTCTCTCTCAAAAATAAATACATAAACTTTAAAAAAAGACTATCTTTGCTCTTCTTCACATACAAACATGGTTTTGATTTCAACTCTGATGCTTATTTGCTGGGTGAATTGCTTGAACAATCATTTAAGATCTCTGAGCTTTAGTTTCTCCATCCGTAAAATGGGGATAATAATACCCATCCTGAATGATGCCTTGAGGACTATCGAACATCTATATTTAGCATAATGCATAGTGTCAAGGAAATCCTTTACAAATGGTAGTTTTCATTATTTTTTGTGGTGGTGTTTTTTTAAGGTTTTTTTTTTAATGTTTTTTTTTTTTTATTTATTTTGAGAGAGAGAGAAAGAGCATGAGTGGGGGAGGGGCAGAGAGACAGGGAGAGAGAGTCCTAAGCAGGCTTCACACTGTCAACACAGAACCCACTGCAAGGCTGAATCTCACAAGCCATGAGATCATGACCTGAGCCAAACTCAAGAGTCTAACACCTGACTGAGCCACCCAGTTACCCCATAAATGTTTATTTTTGAGAGACAGAGAGAGAGGGAATGGCAGAGAGAGAGGGTGACAGAAGATCTGAAGCAGGGTCTGTGCTGACAACAGAGAGCCCGATGTGGGCTCGAACCCACGAGCTATGAGATCATGACCGGAGCTGAAGATGGACACTTAACCGACTGAGCCACCTAGGTGCCCCTGTTGCGGTATTTTTAAATGAAAATCTTTAACATGTTAAAGATATCAACTAGCTGGACTACTTTTCCCACTTGAAGTTTTCTCCACCTGTTAGCAGTCAGCATAGTGATTAAGCATGCACACCCTGACTTACATAGTTTGTGTTCAAATTCTGGTTCTAACATCTATTGTGTGCTCTTGAAGAAATTCTTAAGCAGTTTTGTGCTTCAACTATAAAATGAGAATGCCTTAGTTCTTATTACCTTATTTGATGGTTGTAGTGATTAATGAGATAAAACAAATTAATAATCAATAAAAGTACTTTCTAAAAAATACATCCTTGCTAGAATGTAGGCCATAGGAGAACAGAGGTCTTATTTGTCTCATTTACCACCACATCTCTGCCATCTGAATGACGCCAGCACATTCAGTGAATGACAATTTGATGAATGAAGAGACAGTGCCAGTCACACAAAACAGTCATTGTCTGAATTAGCATTCTTCACATGTTCTTTCCTCCAGATCTGTGTGTTCTCTTCACCATCATCTTTATACTCCATTCCCAGCTTTCTGCTCTTGCCTATGAGGAGCCCCTCCACTGAAACGATCTCTTTCTTTCTCTCCACCCCAGCATAACCAGTTCTTTGAGTTCCATATGAAGTAGAGCCTTCTTAAAGAAGCCAACCTTCTAGTTTGTCTCTGAGGTTTTGAATTCTGATTGTGTTCACTTGGTATTTTATGTATTTTTGTTAACTTCCTTTGCCTAAAGTATGGTGTTGCGAGATGGAGGAGAACTTTGTCAACTTTGTACCAATGACTTGGTTCATGTATTAGTTTTCTATTGCTGTTGTACCAAATTAACACAAAGCTGGTACCTTTAAACAAAATGAAGTATTTATGTTATAGTTTAAGAGTTCAGAAATCTGAAATGGATCTCACTGAGCTAAAATCAAGCAGTCAGTAAGGCTATGTTCCTTTCTGAAGGCTCCAGGAAAAAATTAATTTTCTTTCTTTTTCCAGCTTCTAGAGGCTTCCCTCATTCCTTGGCTCCTGGCCCCCTTCCATCTTCAAACCTAGAAATGGGCAGTTGAGTCTTTCTTACATCACATCACTCTGATATGGACTCTTATGTATCACTCTTGCATATTTTAGGACACTTGTGATTACTTTGAGCTCACCTGGAATAATCTAGGATAGTCTCTGTAATATAAGGTCATCTAATTAGCAATCTTCATCCCATCTGCTACCATAAATTTAATGTCTCTTTCATGTAACTGAATGCATTTACAGGTTCTTAGAATTAGGGCATGGGCATTTTTGATAGATCATCATTCTGCCTACTGTAGTTCATTATCCTTAAGATTCTCCTTTATAGTTATCTAGGATTACCTGACTGAAAGCTCAGTTCTGCCATATCTCTGGCACTAGTTTGTTCATTAGTTAGGAATGATTTGGGCTCCCGAATTCTAGCATTTAAACAACTCAAACATCTGACTCTTGAGATCTTATTCTGTTTCTTTGATGAAGGCCTCACCTGGCAGCCAATTTCCCACACTGGTGGCACTATTTCAATTCACCTAGTCCGTGTTTGTGCCTAGTATCTTTAAGACTAACCACTCCCTTGTTCTAGAGTTTTCCTTCCCAGAGTGAGTTCTACCTTTACTCTTTCCACTGTGATTGGGACTCCAATTCATGTGACTTCTGTATATGACTGTTTTCAAACTCCTACTTACTTTGTTCCTAAGTATCTGTCAGAACATGTGCCCGTGTGGTTTTCTGAAGTGAACCACCTGCTTTGATTAGTATCTCCTCTATTACTGTGTGTCAAATTCTAGCTTCAGGTGGCTACAGACATTTTGGATTATGGTACCTGAAACTTTCTGATTGGTGAGTTCATCCAGACTTAAGAAATTCCTCACCCCCCAGATGAGTCATTGCTAGTTTGTTTTGTTTGTTTGTTTGTTTGTTTGTTTTTTGTTGGTGGTGGTTTGGTTTTGTTTCTGTTTTTGTTTTTGGTAGAGGGGAACATCTTTAAAATTCTCACTATAAGGAAAATCTTTATTTTTTGGCCATGTGTATATCTCTCTCTTCCAACTTAAAGTTTCTTCCTTTGATTCTGCTTTATCAACAAATTTCCACCCACTCTCTATCCCCAGGTTCAGGAGTACTAGTAAAGCAAGAGAGGAATCTGGTACGCAAAATTTAAGGACAAATCACCGACAGGATCATGCAATTGCGAGGTCAGCCTTTTCACTTACTGAGAGTAAGTGTCTCCTTAAATTTTGCATTTAAGCTCTCTCTTGCCTCACGCTAGTCTAGGCTATCGCTTCAACCTTGAAATTTAATGACATTTATTATTAAATCTTTACTCTCTCTACTTACTGCCTCATTTGTCATCATAGGGGGAGAAAAAGAAAAGTTACACTGTACCCCACAAAGGAGTGATCCCTCAGAGCATGCTTCCAATGGGAGCATGATTTGTCAACCCTGACCTCTCACCATGACTTGTCAACCCCATCTTCTTCTACCATAAATTATCACCATCAACTTCGCACACCACAACCCATCATTCCTGACTTCTCCAACATGATCTTCCAACCCCAACTTCTCCTACTATGACCTTTCACACCTGACTTCTCCTACTATGACTTCCATGCTTTTCTATTAAAACATTTTCTGCATTTTCTTTAGGGATGTTCCTTGCCAACACTGAAATTATATTGTGATACTTCTTTGAGATATTTGGTTTTTAATTTTTTTGGCTGAATTTGAGATTTCATGGGTAAGAGAAATAAGAGAAACCACCATCAATTTTAATTCCCCCAGAACTTGGAAAGTCAGGATAGAAAGCAGTTCTTTCTATACCTTCCTTCATCTAGGTGACTTCCTCCATTCTGTGCTATAATAAATCTCCCTGTTAAGGGCCCCTGCTGTACTAAACTTCTACAGTTCCCTCCATTTTTCTGTCACTTTTTATTCTTCTCCTGACATTAATTTGCTCTAATGAAATTCTTTGGGCTTTGTGCTTATAGAATTATTTACACAGGACAGAGACCCAATATGCTGCCTGTCTGTGAGATTTTCTCCAGGGTCATGATGTCCTAAATTTTACATTAGTACTGTGATAAAAGTAGATATTCTTATTTAGGTCAATTGATAGTGTAAGGATAGTAGCCTATTTTTTTTTTTCATTTTAGGACCATTTTAATGATTCTTATCATGATGGACATATTTCAGTTATTGACCATTTATATCTAATTTAAATCCTTCAAATTTGCCTTCTCTCAGGAATCTATAATTGATTTATTGGGTGGGGGTCACCTGGGTGTCTCAGTGGGTTAAGCGTCTGACTTTGGCTCAGGTCATGATCTCAACATTCGTGGGTTTGAGCCCTGCATCAGTCTCTGTACTGACAGCTCAGAGCCTAGAGTCTGCTTTGGATTCTGTGTCTCCCTTTGTCTGTTTGCCCCTTCCCTGCTCATGTTCTTTTCTTTCTGTCTCTCAAAAATAAACATGAAAATTTTTTTAATTGATTTTTATTCTAACATTAAATGTTGTAAGTTACCCCATAGTGACCCATAAAAATGGTGAGGTATCTTCATCAGTAAAAGCAGAATTACTTATTAATATATCCCAAACTCTTTTTTTTTTTTTTAAATTTCTCTTGTTTGCATAATTTGAATGTCAAGCCTATGGTCATGAACTGACATGACCTGATTTCATAGGTTCTTAATTTTCTGGTCATGTCAGTTCTTAAGTAACATCAAAGCAACATAATTTTCCTAAAATTTCTAGGGAGAAAAAAAGGGCATGCAGCATGCTCTTACTTCAGAATTCCTTCCTTAGATATTTTTACAGTTGCAAAAAAAAATGGGGAGGGAGGAAGAAAAAAGAAATAGCAATGCTCTTGTTGGGAGAAAAGATCTTGCATATTCAGAGATGCTTCTAAAAATGCTCAGAATACAGAAAATTATATTTGATAGTTACCTTTTTAAAGGTTTTCTCTTTTTGATGCTATTTCAAGTGTTTTGGGAGAAACTCTCAATTAAATGTTAGTTGATATGGAACACTTTTGCATCTGAGTTCAGTCAGAGAAGCATGGCTATTGAGTATGAAGGGACTGAATGACTTGGAATAAGATACTGCATAAAATGGGAGAAGTGGAAATCTGGTGGTGTATTTAAAGAATAACAGGAAGGTCATTAGCCCATCCTCCTGAAAACCAGTTCAGGTGAATGACTCTACACTTTCAGCAAAATCCAAAGAGCCAAGTACACCCAGGGGCCAAAGAGGGATGACAAAAGTGGAGCTCAAGCAGAGGTCTTTGGAACTTGGCCTCTGTTGGTGTTATTTGTGTGTGTCCACAGCCGAGCATGTGGGGTGAGCCAGGGCCCCTGCTGGCCAGCAGAAGGGAGAAGCACAGATGGGACATACAAGAAAAGAGCATTTGTCTGTCATTGCATCTGACTGCAAACACCCTCTGAGAACAATGTAGCTGCATGCACACCTCTCAGATCTTGTGCACATTGCTTTTGGCCAACTCTGACCTAGATGCACAAGGGAAAGAGGGTCCTGGCAAATGTGGTCTGAGAACCTGGTTAAAGGGCACCATCTAGCATGCTCTTCCCTATCTCTTGCTAGTCCTTGTTGTCTCGAGAGTGCACCCGTGGGCAGTGACAGCAGACACTGCCAAGTGCACTGGCAGAAGCTGTGTTGTGGGTTGACCCGAAGGGCACCAGGAGAGGTCGAACCTGTGATTTCTTTTAGAGACAAATGCAAATTGAACCCAAATACCTTGAATTTATGCGTAATTTCATGAAGAGATTTAGTCATTTTTGCCACTTACTTCCTGTGTGACATGGAGTTAATCTGTAAACTCTCTATATCTTGGTTTTGCTTTTTTTAATATGGACTTAATATTACAACTATCTGTCTTAAGATAGGTTCTCTGGGAGGAGATATGGAGGTGAGTTTTTGTGTAAAAGTAATTTATTAGGAAGTATTCCCAGGAAAAGCTGGCAAGGGAATGAAGCGGGGGTGGGGGGGGTGGGGGGAAGAAAGAAAGGGGAAGAATGAATTATCAGTACAGCATAGAAGAGGGGCTGCTTCAGGCCCAGAGGCAGTCTCTGATGACAATGGCTTCACCTTAGAGTTGACAAGGGGACAGAGAATGGGAGAATTTAGCCTTTTCACCGTTAGTCATGGGTTAAGACTATCCTGGGGGAATCTCTGTAGAACTTGCTTCTCCCTGTGAACAGGCAAAACAGTCTGGCAGCATGAAGACAGGTCTGTCACAAAGAGATACAGATAGTGGCTGTTGATAGTGACCACAGGGAAGCCAGTGTGCAAGAAAATGGTAAGAGGATTTGAGAAAATATGCTTACAGTGCTTGATATCTGCTATAATACTTGAAAAGATTTTTGCACTGCCTTAATAAAAAAAACCATAAATATTTAAAATACATAGTTAGCTAACACAGAGTAAACACTGTGTAACCAGTGGTAAGAGCAGCAGAGGTAGAGGCATTGTTGAATGGAGGTTATCCCAAACAAGCCACCTCATATCATCATATAAGAAGAGGAAATTATCATTGACAAGACTGGCATTGTCAAAAATAGGAGTGATGTTGGTAAAGATATGCATGCTCAGTGTAAATGTGACTCTGGGGGGGGCAAAGTTGATTCTGACTCGGCAAGTTACCAAAATATGCTGTAAAGCTATTGTAATTTAAACACTTTAGTGTGGCCATGGGAATTGACAAATAGATAAATGGAACACAATACACTGCAAAGCAGACCAGCAAATATATAGCCATAAATCCCATGTTAAAGGAAGAACATTAAAATGGTAAAGAGAGGATGGTATTCCATAAATGGTGTTGGAATTATTGGGAATCCATTTGCAACTAAAAATTTAATTTCAATTTTTATTTCACACAATGTATGGAAATAAATCTTAAGTGCAATTGTGATAAAGATATTTAAGCATTAAAACAAAATAGAAGAATCTTGTGATGAGATCTTCCAGAATATAACAAAAATCCAGACGTCATAAAAATTCATGGCAGATTTTACAACTATTTGTTTTTAAACAAAGTACAAAATAACATTCTGGTATAAAATATTTGAAACATATGTAGCAGAAAGAGGATTAGTATCAAAATGTATCATAGGTGTGCCTGGGTGGCACAGTCTGTTAAGCATCTGACTCTTGGTTTCAGCTCAGGTCACGATCTCACAGTTTGTGGGTTCGAGTCCCATGTTTGGCTCTGTGCTGACAGTGCGGAGACTGCTTGTGATTCTCTCTCTCTCTCTCTCTCTCTCTCTCTCTCTCTCTCTCTGCCCCTGCTCTCTCTCTCTATCCCTCTCTCTCTTAAAGTTAACCTTTTTTTAAATGTATAATAAATTATGGGTAAGAACATGAGAAGAAAATTAATAGATGAGAAATATGGATTGTAATATACCTAAAAACAAATACAAACCATTAATCAATATATGAAAAAGTCAAATTCTATTGTAGCAATGAAAAAATATGAGATACAATATTTTCATCCATCAGATGAACAAAATAATAAAGTTTGTGGAAAGCGATGACACCAAAGCGATAAAATAGGTAGTCTCTTACTTTGCTTCCTTCACAAGAAGAACAAGTAACAATTATTCAAGAACATACACCCCTGGGAGAATGCTAGAGCATGGGGTGAGGCTAAAGCACCCCTATACCTCAGGGACCAAGACAGACTGCATTAGAGAGTAAGAGGCTATAGGCTGACCATATTGACCCTCCCCCAGCACAGTCAGCACCATGGGGAGAGAACTCTTCTGAGCCTCTGGTTGCTCCTCTGGGAGAAGAACCCGGGAGGGACCACCAGCCCACTCCAGCATTGGGGTTGCTTTATGGGAGCCCCTACTCAGATCTTGCACAATGGCGATTGCAGAGGAATCTGCAGGGCCCAGCAACTGGGAATCTGACTGTAATAGAGAAGGCAAGAAGGGCTTGAAACAACCAGCACATGAATCTTGGCAGACCAAGCTTGTACCTGCAATGCTCGAGCAGTAATCCTAACCAGCAGTTTTTCTCATCTGCAGAACCAAGTCATGGGCACACTCTGACCAGGGAACTCAACGGGGTGTAGATCTGCCAGATTCAGATCCTCAAACTAGGAATTTTGCCAACTCTAGAGTCTGGTTTGACCATGCTCAAAGACTAGAGTCACAACCCCACCCACTCTGTAGAATGTCTTCCAGCCAGCCCCATCTGACCAGAAGGGCTGGTGACAATTCCTAGAATCTGCTGTCCAGTGATGCTCCATCTGAAAGGTGGGTGGGCAGAACTGACAGCCCCCAGAGCAAAGCCAGTACCAAGCATGGAGGGTTCTTGTACTACTCACAAGCAAGGGAATTAATTCATAGCCAATGCTGAGGATAGAGCCAGGCCCCTCCAAACCAGAGCACCTATTTGGGAAATTGAGAGTAGTCTGGAGCAACCCTTCCCCACAAACTCCTGCTGCCTTACCACCACCCAGGCAAGGGAGCTGAAATGTAGCCCCATCCATATGGAGAGTGTCTTCTGGCCTCATCTGACCAGAAGGGATGGAGACAGCTCTGTGCAGCTGACTGGTGTGGAAGCCTAGAGGAAGACAGATAGAGCCAATAATCTGCAAAGAAAACCAGTGGCCCTGATCAGTCTGGGAACTTGGAGTGTGGGTTGGTTTGAGTTAAGACAACAAAGCTTTGTCGGCTTTAGAGCTGCTTCTCCTGGTGCACCCAGGCAGGGAATCTAATTTATAGGCCTACTAATTGCTAAATACAGTCTTCTGCCTGTCTGACCAAGGAACCTAACCAGAGCACCAAGAAGGCTACAGAACCCATTCAACAGCCCTATGTATGTGTGGCTCTAGAGCAGAGAGCACAGCCTGTGGTTTCCCCAGTCTGCAGAGCAAACTGGTGGACTCACCTACCAGGGAATTTAGTACACATTCTGGCCTGATTTGAGTTCCCAAGCAAAGAGCTGTATAAGCCCTGGGTCCCATCCTGCTTCCCCACCAGAGTAGGGAAGACTCATTCATAATCCCGTCTATTACTGAATATAGTACCTAGTCCTGACCATCTGGTAAACTTCACCTAAGAGTCCAGGTAGCTGTAGTACCCATCCTACATCATTTGGGTAAAAAACCAATCTAGGCATCCTATCTAGCTATTCTCACTGAAAGGACCACCCCCTGCCTTCCCCGTCTTCAGAGCTAGAACAGTTGCCTCACCTGAAATAGACCATAAAAGCAGGTCCCACCTGCCCAATCACATTACGGGACCAAGAAACCCAAACTTAGATAACTAGTGAAGAGCAGTATCAGCTGTTTGCTTTAACTATAAAGTCTGGAAGAGGACCTGGACCATCCAAATGCACATATAGAGATATTTTATTGCAGCATTGCTTTTAGTAATGAGATTTAGAAATAATCTAAATACCCGTTAATCTTTTAATGAAGGAATAGAATGCACTCGTCAGTGTAACAAACCTACTTCATGCATTTACAAAATGATCTCCAAAACATAGTAAGTGTAAAAAAACAACCCTTAAATATGTTAACTACAAGGTTATTTATTTATGAAAATACAAATGAATTTATTGATCTGCATATGTGTAGAAACATATGCTATCTGCTTGAAGCACTCACCACACTGTAACTGTTTAGAGAAAGAGACAGCTTAGGATCTCAATAATTTTGATTATTTGAAGCTTATGATAAAATTTGATAAATGATGGCTGCTGGTTCAAATTGTCGGCCAAATAATGTTTGGCTACCACAATGCTCTGTTTGGTTAGTTTTTAAATTGAGCAGCCGTGAAATGAAACATCATGAGAGTCACATAAGAAATCATGATTGTCAACCTATTTTAAAACTCAAATTTGGCAACAAAAGGCAGGAATTTGGCAAGACATGTCAAATTTTCAAGCCAACCACAATTCTTATTAGCCTCTTTACTCCATTTTTATTAAAGTGTATTTATTTATTTTGAGAGAGAGAGGTAGAGAGTGAGTGGGAGAGGAGCAGAGAGAGAGGGAGAGAGAGAATCCCAAACAGTCTCTGTGCTGTCAGCACAGAGCCCAATGCAGGGCTTGAACCCACAAACTGTGAGATCATGACTTGAGCCAAGACCAAGAGGCGGATGCTTAACCGACTGAACCACCCACGTGCCCCTTTACTCACTTCTGTTATCTGCCTAGCACCTGTAGGTTTGGGGGCATAGTTTCTTTTATTATTTTCACTATCATCACTATATTTAATATCTAAAATCCTCAACAACACACTTTCTTGGATTCTAATGTTCTGCTAGAACTGATGTCACATCTGCAAAATGATTAAATCACCTGCCCTAGTAATTTCTTTTCTTGGTGGGTGCTTTTCTTTTATACATAGTAGTAACACCAGTGTCCATTATAGTGTGCGAGTCACATCATGCAGCTTCAGGGAAAGAATTAATGAATGAAAGGAATAAGTGAAATCAGTGGCTGTGGAAGGGAATAAAGGCAACTAGCTAGTTCTTTAGTCTCATGAGCTAAATGTTATCACTAAGCTAAACAACTGTAGTTATGGTAGAAAACTCTAGAACAGTTGGAGTTTTAGGAGGAAACCTAATGTAATTAAGATTCCTTAGGTCTCTGTGTAGCGAGAGTCTTTTTTGTCTAGCTACTTAGAGAATTGTGCGTTACTTGGTTCCTGACATAGGTTGGAACCAATTTGTGAGAACAACTATAGAGTCAAAGCCACTACTTAGATAGTCCTGTGGTAAGCCTAAATGATTAGGTCAGAATCCAAGCCCATAATTTCTGTTTTCAAAGATGAAATGAAGAGGTCGTCTTATCTTCTCTTATTCTGGGAATCTTGGGGTTTAACTTGAAAAGTAGATGAATTTGAAATAATTCTGTTATTCCACTAACATTCCATAGTCTCAACTGATTCTACAAATACCTTGACAATGGGGTGTTTCCTTTCAATTAGAACTAATTGAAAACCCGTATGTCTTCTAATTTGCCTGAGACGTTTCCTATATGTAAAGTATAGTTGACTTGGGAAATGAATATACAGAAACTCAAGATCCTTTCACTAAAATTTCAACTTTTATCTGAGCATTTCTGAATCCAGAGAAAGCAACTTAAAGCATGTGATGTATATTTTAACATTTTCTTTTGATCTGTCACTTGATCTTTTTCTTTTGAGCTAAATGGCCCAAGTATACACACAGGGAGACTTTCGAGAAAGTGAAGTCTTACTTTTTAATTAGAGCAAATGTGTTAAATGAATATAAAGTAATTTGAATACTGCAGAGACCTCTTAAATCTCTATCAATAAATCTGGGACTGCAGCCGGCCTATCTGTGCACCATAGATTTAGTTAAGGTTGGGCTTGAAATACCACAGTGAAATGAATTTGTTACTAATGCAATCAAGTGTTTCAGTAATTCATGAGAAAGTAATTCCTCAATGTACATGACTCACTTAATAATTTAAGAGTTTTCAGACTTGATAATAGAACCAATGAGCTCTTCATGGATTAAAAAATAAAGAAATTCACTACCTGCCCCAAGTATTGTATTCCTTAAGTTTATTTAATTATCACACTATTTATTCTGTAGAATAAAAGTTTGTTTAGGTAATGGTCTGTTCCTCTGTGCTTTTTCTATAGACTCCACACAAAAAGTCTTATTTCCTATATAATTAATAATCAATTTGGTTCTGAGTATATATATTCTGCATTTGAACAAAATATTCAATCACCCAACTAGTTGGATTCTCATCATTTTTAACACAGATTCATACCATGTGGGGATGTATTTTGAAGACCAATGATCCATGCAAAAGAGATATATGATCAGGGTTTTAAAAATATCCATTTAAACTTTATGTATTTTGTAGGCAATATTTTTTCTAGAAAAAAATTATTTGAAAGTGCTAGATAATCTATATTACCTATGCTATTACCTTGGAGAAATCATTTGATAAAATATAAAACAGTAAGAGTGTGGTTTTTTTGTTGTTGTTAAATAAAGTAAAGAAAGATCAGTAAAATCCACATGTGTTTTCTTTTTTTATATACTTCTCACCCATCACTATGCTTCTTTTTCTCTCCTTAATCCAGTGTTCTGTATGTTATTAGAGTTCCATACAATGCTATAAATATATTGTATCTGCTAAAAAGCCTAATAGTTTTCTTCTCACCGAAATAGTGTTGGCCTTTATTCTATAGGTTTTGTTTTTTCAGTTACATGAAACATGCTGAATTTGGCAACATGCTTGGAGGGAGAAGAGAAAGTTGTGTTAATTTAATCCAAGCTAAATTTTAACTTCAGAGCACTCTGAAACAATAAGTGAATTACAGAAGGTTTTAAAAAAAGGGGGGGGGGCAAGCAGTTATCCAGGAGATCCCGTTAACAGTTTTAAAATGAGCCGCCTGGGTGGCTTAGTCAGTTGAACATTCAACTTCGGCTCAGGTCATGATCTTGCAGTTCGTGAGTTTGAGCCCCGTGTCAGTCTCTACGCTGACAGCTCAGAGTCGGGAGCCTGCTTTAGATTCTGTGTCTCTCTCTCTGTCCCTCCTCCATTTACACTCTCTGTCCCTGTCTGAAAATAGATAAATAAAACATTAAAAAATAAAATAAAACCTTTCTTTTAAAAAGTAAATAAAATAAAGCCATTAGTGTTATACTTTTTTTTTTCACCTTTTCTTAATCAAGTCTCAATTTGAGATCGACAGTAGTTTCCACATAATAGTACAAAAGCCAGATCAGTCCTCTGTATGCCCTTCCTGTATTCCTGGCATCTTCTCATCTTGTGGTCTGTGGCACACCTGTATTAGACAGCAGTGCTTGTTTAAAATGCTGGTTCCCAGATATCCCTCAAGACCTAATCAATCACTCATCCATGTCCAAGAACAGATCTGGGAACTTGGATTTTAACAAGTTCTTAGGTTCTTAGACACACCAGATTTTAGAAGCACTTCAGACAAACTTCTCTGATAGCTGAAATCCTTTCAGCAAATGTTAAAGCTTTGAGTCAGGATGAGATCCAGAGGCATCAGAGATAATAAATACTCAGATATGTCAAGACTCTTTAATTTTGTGTTTTTGTGGGAGTAATGAGGAATTGATGATATCAACATTACTGAAAAGTTTCAATAATGCTCTACCCCCTGAAGAATGACCATACTATACAAATTCTGCGAGTTTGTGTTCGAGTAAAAAAGTGTCTGTAATAAATGTGAAGGTGCTTAAGTTTATGATTATATCTTCAGGTTCACAATGTCCTACTATTCAAGAGACCTGTTGTATTACTTATACTTTGAAATTACTGATGTGTTAATTTCCAGGTTAAAAATTAAGTCGATGTGTCTTCTTTACATCTAGAAATTTATTTGCTTTCTGTACTTTATCATTAATTGGGAAATATAAGAATTTTGTGTTTTCTATTAAAATAAATTTAAGTAGCAGAATAGGGCAGAACAAAAATTCTTACCCTCTGCAAAATTAAATCCGTAAAGCAGTATTCTGGTACACAAGCTGTGTAGGAATGAGTCATCAGAATATCATTTTTAGAATCTTTCTTTTTTTTTCTTAATTTTTTTTTTTCTCATTCTGTTCTTTCTGGAAGTCAGTGGGCCCTGGTTGGCTTGGCTGGGGCTGGGAACTGAGGGAGACAGATCAGTTAATCTTTACTGTCACTACTTCATTCCTGGAAGCTGTCTTGTTGTAGTCGAGGTCTACCAAAAGAAAAAAAAACCTCTCATTCTCCTCCACAGTCAATCCGGTTGCCTTTAAACTTCTGAAACCCAGAATGGCACAACCCAGTCCTAAATGTCTAGAGCCCATGAGGACATAGAGGGAAAGTTATTGAGAAGTTCTATCTAGGTTTTTAATTGACTCATCTATGTTAGTACTGGTGGATTTGTGAATAAGCCAGACAAGAGCATTGCTTTCAGGAAACTTAACAAATAAATGAGATTTGACTTCATTCAATATATAGCTATTTGGAGAATGTATTTTACCATTAATGCCTCAAAGCCATGAAACAGCATAGAGTGTGTTTGACTAACACATAGTTAAATGTGTCAGATTGCTCTGTGTTTGCAGTGCAGTGTCTTTAAAATTCAGAAACAGCTCACCAGATATGAAATCCCTGTGCCACAACTTATTAGTTACATGATTTTAATAAAGTATTGAAGGGGACCAATATATGCTTCTTTGGCATAAGGACTGTTTTCAGCTGAAGGCAATTGAGGAGCAGCAGATAAAGGAAAACTCTAAGAGAGCATGAGTTTCCCTTTTGTAAAAGAAATGAACATTTATAAAGGAAATTTCCACTTGCAAAAAAAATGTCTTCTTCTCTCAGACCAGGTAGGAGGAAGTCTCTTAACTCATCAGTGGAGGAGCTGCCCATTTAAATCTGCTTAAGAAACCTTACTAAACAATCCTCATTCACCACACATTTTCTAGTCTCCTTCCCATAATTTACCTCCTCCTTTCCCAGAAGTCCCAAATCTTTTTTTTTCCTTTGTTTAGACTTAGATGGTATATTTATCCCGTAAATTCTATTTTCCTGAGTCATTTTTCTTTGTGAATTCCCATACGTATGCATGTGCTTAAACCTATTTTTTATTTCTTTGTTTGTTTGTTTGTTTGTTTGTTGTTGCTTTTCCTCTTGTTATGTAATCTTGTTTTCAGTTTTTCAGTTCAGGCAGGCCCTCGCCATTGAACCAAGGAAGGTAGTTTACTTATTTTTTCTCCCTGACAGTATCTTAACATTTCTAAAACTTAACTTTTTTGTTAGAATATGATTTTTATCTACTTCATAGGGCATATGTAAAAATTAAAATTGTAATGCATATAAAACATTTAACATAATATGTAATAAATCAGAACTCAATATGAAGTATCTATCATCATCATCATCATCATCATCATACTACTACTACTGTAGTGGGAATAGTTTGCTCTCTGCTTATCCCAAAAATCAGATTGGTTCATTCATTAGTTTTACTATTTTAGCTGTCTAAAGAATTACAACACCAAGTGTTAAAAAAACATTGGACTTTATATTTTCCTTATACATTAGAGTTTGTTAAGCTAAAACATACTTATCATAGGTGGAATGTTAATTTAAAAGTTTGTCTTATTTATATTTTAATTAAAAGAAACAAGAGAGACACTTGGCTGGCTCAGTCAGTGAAGCATGTGACTTTTGATCTTCAAGTTGTAGGTTTGAGTCCCACGTTGGATATAGAGATTACTTAAAAATAAAATCTTAAAAAGAAAAAAAAAAGCAAGAAATGATATTAGAATTATGGAACATTTTCTCAGAGTGTGTTAATATTTCTAGTTCCTCAATTTGTCATTCCATTTTCTTTGGAATCCCCTTGATATGGAGCATAGTTAAATACTTGCAGAAAGAAAGTCAAGCAGATTCTCATGAAACTAAGTAATTGGCCTAACGATTTGTAAAATTGTGCCTTTTAATAGCCAAAAGGGACTCTTACAAATCCATTAATATGATCATTCCTTGGTCAAATTTGGGAAAATAACATTTCTAAGAGAAAAAAAACAAAACATATTAGTAAATTTAAGATGGTAATATCTTATTGTAATGAATTGTCTTCAACTTTACTTGCCCAATATTTTCCACGTTTAACTATACAACTCCATACATCTCCTTTTATTAATTTATGTTTTTCATTTTTTTATTTTTTTAAAAATACGTAATAACCTCTTAACAGATTAGTCTTGGGTAACAATGTCCTTTATAGAAAAGAAACTGAAAACATTAAGAAAATTACACAAGGGCCAAGTAGTCAATGAATCTGAGAGTGTGTATGTTTGTGTATGTTGGGGGGGGTGTTATTTTTAAAATAATTACATGGTAGGTTCTTCTATTTCTTATTCACCCAAAGCTCTGAGAATGTGAGTCATACAAAGATCAGCAATTTATTATTTTTTTTTTTCCTGGAAGTTTCTTATTTGAACACAATCCACTCACAAGCTATACTAACAAGTTGTAATGAGCATAATTACAACCTGTAGGGGAAGAAAAACTTTTCCATTATCCTTTTAGTTTCAGTGGCTAAGGGAGCTGGAGGGGGCAGTATGGATTAAATTTAAAGCAGACAGATTAACAGGAAAAAAGGCATACAAATTTATTGTGTGTGTGTGTGTGTGTGTGTGTGTGTGTGTGTGTGTTTTAATTTTGTGTTCATGGGTCATCCTAGAAAGAGGTAAATAATCAAATAAGTGGTGAGATTTGAGAGCTTATGTACCATTTTACCAGAGGAAGGGAAGGGGCAGGGGACAATTCTGTGAGAATACAGGAGTTCTTAAAAGGGTGGAGGAAGGCCATTTATGGAAACATAAATGACTTTTTTGAGATTTAAATGGGCCCTTGGGGAAATAGATAGGATCTATGATAGTTTTGTGACAATGTCTGTTTGAGTAGAAGGCTGGCATCTTGTCTCCAAGAAGATAATTCTTGGGGATGGGATTTATGACAATTGTGCTCTTTGGGGAAATTTTGCTTGTAGGCCAATAAAGGATTTCAGGAATTCAGATGTCATTGGCTCAAAATAATTCTTATGCCAAAGTGGCATATTTTGGGATGTCATATCCCTAGACCCCTTCAGATTTCATAGTAGATTAATAATGAATTGACATATTTGTGACAACATGGATGGACCTTGAGGGCATCATGCTAAGTGAAATAAATTTGGGAAAAACAAATACTCTATGATCTCACTTTTATGTGAAATCCTAAAAAACAAACAAAACCGAGGCACCTGGGTGGCTCAGTCGGTTAAGCATCTGACTTCAGCTCAGGTCATGATCTCATGGTCCATGAGTTCAAGCCCCGCGTCGGGCTCTGTACTGACAGCTCACAGCCTGGAGCCTGTTT